>NC_139815.1:22310101-22570101 GCF_963457635.1 Microchirus variegatus | reverse complement strand
CACTTATTCTTCCAAATGTGAACTTCTCCCTCACATGCCCTATACTCTTTGTTCTTAATCCATCTGTAGTTTTCCTCTATGGGGAGGACAAAGGGTGTTTCATAGAGTATTGAATCATCTGCATCTACACACCTGCCAAACATAATAATAAGATGAATCAAGAACGTCTTAATGGATCTGTAGAAGTACATCTATTGCTGTTTTACAATAACTATCTGCTTTAGACAGTCCTTCATTGTCTCAGTGTGAATTCTATTGTCAGTCGTCCCTGATGACGTCTCATCGCTCCCCCGCGATTTGGCGTTTGAAAAGGAGGGAGTTGTTTCGGTGTCTGTCTGGGAGAGAAAATGCATTGATCAATTATTCAAGGAGAAAGGAGGGGAAGAAAGGGGAAAAGAGCTGAGGGCGAGGCAGCAAGAAGAAGTGGAGTTAAGCATGTAGCCAGTTCAAAAGTAAGAAAATGAGGCAGGGAATGCTTTCCTTTTCATCTTTCTCTTCTATCACCCTGGTTTCACAATTTGGCTGTGTGTGTGTGTGTGTGTGTGTGTGTGTGTGTGTGTGTGTGTGTGTGTGTGTGTGTGTGTTCTTGTACTTGCAGCATACTGAGGACCAGTGAGGGTTTTAAACCAACAAAGTGAGGTAATTTTTACGGAGTAAGGACATTTTGGCCGGTCCTCACTTTGTTTTCATTGAAATCACTTCCTTAGGTTGCTATAACATGCTATACTCAATTTGTCAAAAATTTTAATTTTGGACGACTTTTTCTCAAATTTTGGACCCAATTTTTTTTTTCAAATTTTGGACCAAATTTTTTTTTTCAAATTTTGGACCAAATTTTTTTTTCAAATTTTGGACCAAATTTTTTTTTTCAAATTTCGGACCAAATTTTTTTTTTTCAAATTTTGGACCAAAAATTTTGGGTCAATTTTTTTTTATTATTTTGGACAACATAGTATTGAATTACGTTTTTTTCAAATTTTGGATCAAAAATTTTGGCTCAATTTTTTTTTTTAAATTTTGGGTCAATTTTTTCTAAATTTGGGTCAACATTTTTGTTCAAATTTTGGGTCAATTTTTTTTCTCAAATTTTTGAAGACATAGTATAGTATGACGTTTTTGATGATTTATAAAGTGGAAATGCTGGTCCTCAGTATGCAGCAAGTACAAGAATGTGTGTGTGTGTGTGTGTGTGTGTGTGTGTGTGTGTGTGCGTGTGTGTGTGTGTGTGTGTGTGTGCGTGGCATGATCTCCTCTTCAGTTTTCAGCCTCCCTGCTTCAGCCTTTGGGAAAAATAAAATATATTTTTAAAAAAAACGAATTTAAATGACCTCTAAAAGTGTGGTGATCTATATCTGGGCTCTATGCAAAGTTCTTCATATTTAATAAGCAATTGAAAAGTTAATGCATAAGGAGTTACAGATGCTCTAAATCAGGCATTCAAATCAGCCAGAATATGTTCATATTTAAAGGTGCCATATGTGAGAATGTGGCCAAAAACAGTTACTACACTCAAACTCAAAATACCGAAGACTTTTAGGTTTTGTTTTCTCCGCAATTGTAGCTCAGACGTAACTGGCAACCCGTGGTTGCTCGGCAGCTGAGACTCTACTGACTGCAATGATTGGTAGACAGCGGTAGGTGGCGCCACATGCCAAAACATGATTTGCAGTCTGCAAAAGATTATTATTATTTATTTTTTTTAAATGGGAATATTTTGGCTGTGCTGTTGTTGTTGGTGAGTTCAGTTTGTTGTATTAATATTATTCCTCAGTCTCTGTGACATATTAGGAGGATTTTATGGCCAGTTGCTTTAGATTTATTACATAACGCACCTTTAAAAGGATATATTTTAAAAAACAACAACTAAATAAGCAGTTAAACTAATTTATTATTGACTATATTGACAACTTGAATTAGTGTAACAGCAATATGAATTAACTGATGTATAGATCATTTAAAGATGTGAATCTTTGTGTCCCTGCCACAAAAGAACAACAAACATAAAAACAAACACATCATTAATGTTTTGGTCATTGGATTATCATTGGTCATTATTTCAGCTCTAAGGCCTCGACATGTTAATTTCTTATTTGTATTCTCTCAGAGTCGCCGCCTCTTTCACTTTGTATTCCTCTGGTCTCCTGACATTTCTGGTGTTGTGTATATTTTTAATCATCTCTGAAACTTGTCACAGTGACCCTCCACTGCCTCAGCATAATCATCAGCCCTTTTCTTAGATCAATATGTTCTCAATCAGGAAAGGGAAGCATGGCATTAAAGGCAGCAGCAGCAGCAGCAGCAGCAGCAGCAGCAACAGAATGTTGCCTGGAAAACAGTGAACAAACAACGCGGGATAATAACAGCATTCAGGTCGTCACGAGACCCATCGTTCAGTCAGACGCTGAAGTCTCTCTAAACATCTCTCTCACAAGATTGCCGCATTAGTTCAGCTCGATTACGCACATTCACTTCCTGGGTGATCATCAAGACAATCACATGTTCTACGCTACTCTACTTTACATACATTAACATTTGAGCGTGGTTGGCAGACCCTACGATGCCCAACATGCAGTATGTGATACTGGACCCTGTCAGTGTGCAGCCAGAAGACAAACCTGCTAAATAATCACAATGTTTGTACAGAAATGAACATGTCCAACACACACACACACACGAGGAAAAAGAGAGCAAATACGAGGCTATACCTTGAAAAATGTCGACCAATTAAATAAAACATTTCAGAAACACATTATTACGACGGAGTATTAGGGCCACGTTTAGAAAAAACTTTTTTCACAGACTTTGAGAATAAAGTGGTTAATGTACGAGAATAAAGTCGGAATATTCTAACCTGTTGTTTCAGAAGAGGAGAGTTGTTCAAATGAGGGCCGTGGAGCTATCTCGTGGAATTGTACTTTAGAATAGGTCTCACAAACAAGGAGATACTTAATCTTTTGGCACATCAGCATCACATCGTCAAACGTATCTGGACTTTAACGTGCACAACATGAACAATGACAACAATTCCCGTTGGCAGTACAGTACAACTTTAATCTCGTAAAAATTACAAATTAAATTTTGTAAATTTCAGACTTTATTCCCGTAAATTAAGACTTTATTCTCGATTTCTCAATGTGGCCCTAATACTCCGTCGTACGTTACAGACCCTCACTGTAAGGGAAAAACATTATTCGGCCTTTCTCTGACTCCAGAAAACTCCGTCCTTGGTCGACTCACTATATAATCAAATCTCCGCAACACTCGCTACAGCTCAGGCTTCAGTAGTCGCTGAATATGTTCCATCTGACATTTTTGCTTCAGAGGCAGATTCAAGAAATCCAATGACGGCACACAGCTGTGCAATGTTTGTATGCAGGTGAATGAGAAAGAGAGTGAAAATAGTCCTGAAACAGATTCCACTATAGTATCACAAGAGCAAGATAATAATCTCATAGGAGTTGAGATTAATGAGCAGCATGACACTGGATTAAGGGGCTCTGTGTTCACAATTACAACAACTTTAAGTTAAGTTGAAGTTAAAGACACATTTCTGACCGTTTCTCCAGAATAAATACATGCTCCGTCTCTCTCTCTGTGCCTCATAGAACCACTGAGCAGTGTATCTTCTTTAGAGGTGCACTTTGACCTCTTGGACCTGACTGAGCTGACTGACATGTCTGACCAGGAACTGGCTGAGGTGTTTGTTGACTCTGATGAGGAAAACCACAACGACTTTCCAGCAGGTAAGAACATACATTTGATTTTATTTAACCTTTATTTTACTCGAAAGTCACACGGAGAGTGGGATTCTTTGAGGCCTGGAACTAAGTCAATGCATGTTTGGATGTTTGTAATGTAAAGAGAATCATAAGAGAATCTCTTATACAATATATATATATATATATATATATATATAAAACAATACTTAAGAATGTGATGATTATTAACCCTAACCTTCTCATGCATGTGCTATAATGGAGTTCCAAAACTGTAGGAAGTTAATAGAATAATTAATAGTTGAATAGTTGATTGTTGAGTGTCACGTCCAGGTTGTTAACGTTCTGGGATAAAAGATGGCACAAGTTTCGTATGTGACAGATAATCCAAGGGAATCTCCCCATCTTTGAAATGCTTTGCTGATATTTTATGATACAACTCCCTTTTTTTTGCTGAACTGTTCTTTGATCAAAACTCTGGCAGGAACAGAGTATAGAGGAGGTGCAGTAAACTAGTTCTCTCTATGATCACTTTATTTTAATTCTACAGAAAGGTTATTACATGGAATAAATGATTAATAACATTTAAATTGCACATCTTATATTGATTAACAATTACACAAATATAAATTAAATTGACCTAATTTTCTTATAAATATGTGAGACAGTTTTGTGTTTTAATGTTGACCTTGTTCGACATCACCCTTTCGCCCCATGAGTCAGATTATGTCAATAACATTGTCAGTCCCAAACATACAGTGTGAATATGGATGAGACACTTCACTCTGCATGTGCAGCAGGTAAAGAATAAAGATCAGCCTATCAGTCTCTGAACTTGCAAAAAAAATTAAATTAGCAAAAAAAAAAAAAAAAAAAAGAAATCCTATATTCCTATGTTTTATTTATGACCTGGGAGACTTAACATAAATTGCTCCACCACAAATCCTCTTAACCCTCAGCTCGCACAAAGGATCTCAAGGCGGCTCAAGAAGAAGTAACGTGAACTATTTCGGATAACATTTAATATTTATCATTTAATATTTGTTGTTCTGTGAAGCCATTCGTAAATAAATAACTGATAAATAACTGATGGTTCTGGAAACGTTCCATTTGAGAAGCACTGCTTTAAACATCATGCAAATATTGCATATTGTGGGCATGGAAGGCTGTAAATACAAATTTCTTTGGTTTTTAACATTAATGTTACTTTTACTATTTGACTCTATGGTAAGCTGAATATATATATAATTATTCAGTCTTTCAGGTGGGGGAAGAAAGGGAAAAAGCTTGAGATGGCAATTTTTGTAGTCTCTAATTTTAAAATTTAATTCTCCCTTTTGTCTCTTTTCTATTGTTTTCTTTTTAATATATACATTTTTCCATATCATGACGCTGCTTGTGAAGTGTTAGTTATATATGGTGACAGTGGGTCATCTGAACGGTTCTGCAGCCAATAATTCATAATGAAGATGCTCGAGTCAGAACCTTATCTATGCAAAAAAAAAAAAAAAATTATTTCATTGGGAACCTTAGTCAGTGTGGGATGTAGCAGTGGTGCCTCACATGGATGGATGATGGATGGATGGATGGGATTGGCACAGCAGCCGCGCCCCCTATGGGCAGGATAAAGCGGTAGAAGATGGATGAAATTGTTACTGGACAGTTTAAAAATCATATTCTCTTATATAAATTCCTTGTGTGTTGTTGACAACAGTTTATATTGTACAGTATATTACACGTTTAGCTTGTTTTCAGCTGTGACCAATCAGCACAGGTGCAGGATCATCAACGGCTGAGAGGCTTCCTCACATCAGCTGTTCTGCTGCCTGCTAATCAAGACAAAGTCCTGCTGTCAGCAAATGCACAGCTGCACACATCACTATTACCAAGTTGAATTATTTTCATTTCACACAAAGCTCCCGACATGTTCAACTGACTTGTGCTCCCGGACTTTTGATAAAAAAAAAGCTTGAATTTAAGCAAAAGCTCATTTGATCAAAAGGTGATCGAACAAACTTTTTGCCTTGTTTATGTTAACTTCAGAATTCATCAAGCGAATCCTCGCACCCATGGGTTAACTGTTTCAATTTGGTCAACTGTATCCAAGGAGGCATCATAAAACAACTTTTTTGTCTTTTTACAAGAGCATATTATGTGAATCTGAAAAAAAAAAAATGTGTAGCCTGAAACTGCAAAGGAAAAGTCTGTTTTAATTATCATAAGTGACAATTTTGCAGTAAAAGTCATTTTTCGCCTCTTCTATTTTTATCCGTGTGAGTCTCAAGCAGAAATAGAACAGTCTCCTGTGAAAGCAGCAAACCACAACCACAGACACAGCGCTCAGTGGTGTGTGTGTGTGTGTGTCTTTGTTCAACTTACTTCCAGAGATTTCTCACTTCTTGACATTTTTTTTAATGCCTCACACAATCCTCCTCCTCTTTGTTCTCCCTCAGCTCATCACTTACTCACTTACGTGGCTCATACAGAGGAACGGTAACAATCTGTGCTTGAAGCTGCCGAATCTGCACACAGACACTCATTTAGAACTTCGAGGAAGACAAAAATTCTTGGACATTTTTCCAATAATTTGCTTTCGTCATGGTATCAAAAAAAGAATAGGAATATTGATTTCCAAGAACAGTTGCACACGAACAAAACAGACAGATAACAGTACTGTGGAATACACAGAGGAAGAGAATGAACGACAGTCATTAGCCACTGACAAAACAGTGCAACGGCATCATTTATTATTCATAGTTATTATTAATTATGCAGATGGTAAACATTCGTTAATGTGCTATACGTGCCAGGGTCAGTATGTTGAATTCCGTCAATGAATGTGCAAGCAAGTGTTGTGAGGGTGGAATTGCTGTAGTGTGCAAACTGACAAGGATGTGTGTGTGTGTGTCTGTATGTGCGTTCTTGTACTTGCGGCATACTGAGGACCAGTGAGGGGTTTTAAACAACAAAGTGAGGTCGTTTTTACAAAGTGAGTACATTTTTGCCGGTCCTCACTTGGTTTGCATTGAAATCACCAACTTAGGTTGTAAAAATGATATACTCTGTTTTTAACAGAGGTCCTCAATTTGGTACAAAAACCCATTTTCCAGCCCTGGCGTTTCACACTATTTTTGCTCTGGGGCTCCACCTGCAGACATTTTATGGTACTGCACCCAGTAGTTCTTTATAGTAGTAGATATTTGTAATTGTGTTGATTTAAAAAGTGGAAATTTGCTGGTCCTCACTTTGTCAGCACTTATACTCAGTCCTCAGTATGCAGCAAGTACAAGAATATGTGTCTGTGTGTGTGTGTGTGTAAGAGAGAGGGAGAAACAGCAATGCACTGTTAGCACCTCAGCTGTTCTTCCTTCTCTTTTCTTTGAAGTCTCTTTCGTTTTTCAAGCCTTGTAACTCCATGCATCACAAGTGCTTTACTATTCTATTTCATCCGTCTTCTACCGTGTTATCCTCCACATGAGGGCTGCTGGTGCCAATCCCAGCTGACATAGGGGCGAAAGTGCCTTTGTTTTCATTTCTGTGATTTAAGTGTTCATTCGTGCTGTGTGTGACAGGAAACTGAATGTTTGTCGACAAGAATACAAAACACATTTTCCACCGCATCATCATGGACCCGAACCACAAATCAATTACTCCATAAAGAAAATGACATATTCATTTCTATAATGGAAATTATCATTAGTTGCAGCCCCCGCAAATGAGTTTGCATTGTACAGTAAATGTGGGTCAAGCAGGATTGAGCAATGAGCATGACTGAGGGCCGAATGTGTGGCGAGCATGACCGAGTTGTAGGAGAGGAGGGGGAAGGAGAGGAGAGGGGTCGCTGCTAAATGTAGGTTCTTCAATAATTTACTTTTCCATGGAGAAACAAAGTCCTTCGTAGGCCACTTAACACTTAAAATACATCATAACCCATGTTACTGCATGACTTATAGATGTTGTTTTTGTTTAAAATCAGTTTACAGTTGTTACTCTGTGTGCCGTGTGAACACATCAGCGTTCTAGAGCAGCTTCAGAGCGACCGAACAAAAGGTCGACTTTGCCCATTTGCTTTGCTCTTTGTTTTTAGAGATCAAATGAGATTCATGACCCATTAAGTTTTTTTTTTTCCACCGTCACAGGCTTTAGCCTCCCATTCTCCTGTCGGAGCCGAGGCGCTGTTTTAACTGATGACACTGCACAACATGATTGACCTATTGTGTTGCTGTGCGGTGGATGTTTTCACGATGGTTTCGAGTCTATATAACAGCAGACAACAGATGTAATAATGAAAGAAAAATAATGGAGCAAAGTACATTCATTGACCATTCACTTATATATTATAATACATGTAGCTAGTTACTCAGTTTGTAACTGTTTTGGTTTTTTTTTTCATCTTGTAAAGCACTTTTTAACTTGTGCTATATATTCAAAGGTTCTTATTATCATACATTTACTAAGTTTAGCATAGTGCATCATGCTTATTTTACAAGCACAGTCCAAAGACCTAAGACTTGACTGACTGTCAGTGGCTGTTTGTCTCTGTATGTGTAGGATAGTGACCCCAGCTCCCCCTGCGACCCCTTATTTCACTATTATAGACTGATTTGAAATGTGTAGTTTGGTGTTGGCAAGAGAAAAAAGCTATACCACATCAAGCTATAAATAAATCTATAAATTGTCATGACCCGTGTTGCCAAAAGGAGACGTTTTCAAATCACCCCGACCCCTGCAGTGGTGCGAGTGTTTTTGAGTTAGCCAGAAATGAGGCGTGCAGTGAAGTGTTACCCCTTAAAAGACGCTGTGCAGCTTTGAAAGCCTGACACTGCGTTTTATAGCTGCTCTGTAAAAGCTCTCTTCAATGTAAGTGGTCAGATTCCAGCTCAATTTACTGCCTTTTGAGGGGGTAACAGCAGCTTTTTACATATCATTATTATTATTATCTTAGTTGAAAAGAAACATGCCCCAATTCACCAACACAGACTCCAAGATTAATCCCATTTAAGAAGTCTTAATCGGATTATAATGTCCTACTGGAGTTTAGAATGATTCTAATGATCCTGGAGCACTGCTGTTGTGTCTGTGTGGCTTTTCCTGGAGGAGATTTTAGTGTTTATAGTGATGCAGCAACACGCTGACAGAAGAATATTAATGGCTGCTAATGGCAGAGCTGCGGGCAAACCACAGACTATAGAGTTTTGTCTGTGTGCAACCTAAAGAGTACATAGATCATCTGTTTGGGGTTATAGAGTTTATAACGACTCTTGCGTGTCTCACTTTGTTTATCATTTTTAAATAGCATATCAATGTGTTTAACGGCAGAAACACAATCAGCAGGTCCACGACACAGACTCTTCCACACTGCTGAGGAGGTCGTTGTCCCACTTAATAGAACCCAGTGGGGATACCATCAATCTTCTAAAATCAATACGTCTTCTCTGCTTTTCCCCCTCCCTCTCTCAGTTTAATAAGTGTGAGCGTATGGACGCGGCCTTGAGGAGATATATAGTATAAGCCAGGTACTTGGAATAATATCACTCAGGAGAGCCCACAGTAGATGACGCTGTGAGCAGTGAAAGACGGAGGGAAGTATTAGGTCTGTAAAATTCTCCTCTCATTCCTTTTGTTGCCTGGATTTCATCCTTGAAGGTCAGACACCGCCACCAAGAGGTTAGAAGGGGAATTGGCCAAATTGAATAGTTTTGTAGAAGGATGCTGCTGTGAGAGATTGATAGATTTGTTTTTGTTTTTTCAAGGCCGATATCAATTATTAGGAGGCCAATAACTGATATTTCGAGCCGCTGTTCATTTGCATTAAAAGTGAAAATATTGGCGTCAAAATTTTGAATAATACAAACACCAACATTTAACTTTAGCATATGTTTATTAAACAGCTTTTCAGATTTGCAACATGTTCAAGGTTTTTTTTTTTCTTTATTTTAAAATTCTAACAAAAAGCAGCATGTCTTATAATGTTAAATGACAACAAATACATAGCTCCCTAAAGTATTCTACAGTAAATAAAGTTTTCCAAAATTTCAATATAACATATTTTAAGTTCAAACAAAAACAAAAAAGTGCAGGGAGTTCCCAGGATCTCTTATAAAGTGAACTGACATTTTAAATAAATAAATAAAATGCAGATATGCGTCAAAATGCTGAATATCGGCGCCAATAATCGGTCTATCCCTAGTTTTTAGATGCATTAAATAATATAAAACTGTCTCTTTCACTAATCTTAGCCAATCATGTTTATTTTCTCATTCTATATTAACCCCAAGAATAGCTGTGTGAGCTCAGGGCAGAGAGGCCCGAGCAAATCAGAAGGGATCAAAACAAGCCAATTAAAAACAAAACGATTAAAGTGCAACCAATTACATCAAAAACAGGTAATATGAAATTAGATGCCACTGCGCGTCTGCTCTAAATAAAGCTTTACTACAGTCAACAGCTGAGCTACATGGAAAAGACTGGTCACTATAAATAAAGGTCCTGTGGCTGGATTAAATGGTAAAAGGTGAGGTGATGAGATTTGGATTGGGACGTTTGTCGGCCGATTCCCGCGAGTAACAAGTCACTGTGTGTTTGGCTGACAGGTTCCCAGCAGCCCGTGCTGCCCAAATGCGGGTACATGCGCTCGCCCTCATGGACACGCTGCGGCAAAGTGGAGTCCCCGCGCGAGAGGAAACACCACAGCGACTCAGACACGGCATCAGAGCCCTTGATGAAGCTGGAGAGGCCGAAGCAGCCATGACGACGACGTCGTCGTCGTCCGGTGTGAACGTGAATCTGCCAGACGGCAGAGAGAGAAAAGTCGGAGCAAGACGGACCGAGTCAGAGCGGGAAACACGACGTGGTGGACCCAGAGGCCCACATCTGCCACCGAGCACTCACATACTGTAACGTCTCATGGTGCTGAACAGAAGGGTTCAGATCAAACTCTGGACACTGTGCTCTGTACTAAAGATGTGCAATACACCATCTCCTCTCTCCCTCTTCTTCTTTCTCTCCCTCTGTCTCTCTCACACACACAAACACAATCATGGTGTTGTTAACGGTTAAATGGATGCACTCTGGGCAGCCAGATGTTTTTCAGTTTTGTTTTTTAGATGATATACAGGGTATGAGGCCAGCAGAGTTACACTTGAGCCTCCATCTTAACAAGCTCTCAGGATAAGAAACAGTGGATGGATGTCGTGATCAGCACTGATGAGAGTTGTGTCCACAGTGCGAGGTCAGATCTTCCCGTGTGTAGTTCATATGATTCACACCGAGCTGAAGAATTGATCAGTGGAGGCCATTACTCTATGTGCTGCTTGAAAATGTGACAGGGTTATTAATAAGCAACTTAAACGATGCATATCACAGCACCTCCATCTTAAAGCAACACTATGTGACGTTTGATGACTTCCAGGCATAGACAGATCAGTCTGTAGAACAAAAAGCCTCAAGAGTTCTGATTTGACCAGCACCACGTCAGTGTTTTTTAAACTGGACGTTCACTAACATCACCTGCAACCAGGCACCTACTGGACAACACTGTCAATCACAGTAGTGTTCACTCATAGGGGTTGTAATTTATCATCTTATTTCTTATTTCCTTCTGAAAAACTGATGTGCTTTTGAAGAACTGAAACTGGCAATAGACAAATGAACACCTCAGGTAAAAGTGATAGATAGAGTGACATTTCCCATAGACTTCCACTCAAACTAAGTTCTTTTTGAAATCAGTGCACAGTTTACTTCTCAGCTTGAGTGACCGACTATGGTTTAAGTGGAAATTGTCTGCCAATTTCAGCAAAATGTCCAGACTTCAGTGCATGTTTGCAAGCAGCTTGTGGTATAAAGTAATGATTGAACAGTGAAGGGATGATCTCTTGGCTGAGAGAACACAGTGTTCACAGAAAATGACCCACTCAATTTTTGGCACAGACCCATTCGGTGACCAAAACAAGGCAGAGAAAATTATTCTTCTGCTATTGTAAATGATGGAAGTGGTAGAAAAATACTACAAAAAGCAGGCGAAGAAGTGACTAGACATTTATCAACAGGATCAACAAGGGAACAGACAGAGCAAGGACAGAGGCTCAGGTTCAGTGTGGCAAATGAAGAACGCTTCATTCCCCCCCCCCATTACAAGTCAGTGACCTATCAAGAGACCCAACAAAGACCCATCAAAGAAGTTACAGAGTGTTGCTTTAATGAAGAATCGTAAGCATGTTAATTGTCTCTATAAAAAAGCATCGCTCTTCTTTTAGTGAATCATATACATACACAGTGTCCTCTAGAATTATTGGCAGTTGGTGCACTCACTCATCGTCTACTGCTTTGCCCTCCACGCGAGTGTGGTAACGGGGCTGGAGCCAATCCCAGCCGACGTTAGGGAAAGGCGGGGTCACACCCGTGGTCAATTTAAAGCGTCCAAATACCGTACTTGTATGTTTTTGGAGTGTGGGAGGAAACCGGAGAAAACCCCTACGCACACGGGGAAAAATGTGCAAACAGAAAGGCCCTCGATCGAAACCGGGATCCGAGCCAGTGACCTTCTTGCTGTGAGGCAACAATGCTAGCCGTTGTGTGTAGTTGGTGCAGAAGAGTTGTAATGATTATGATTATTATCCAGAGTCCACATTTTTTATTTTTTTTTATTTTTTTTAAATGAAGGCTTTCACACATCATCATCACCGCTGCAAACCGCTGACTCAGTCTTCCTTACTTTCCAGACTCTCAGTATTATTTGGAGCCATTTGAAAACGATGGCAGAATCACACACAAGTGGATTTGCATAAATGCTCAAAATACAAGTGCCAACATTTTTGTAATTTTGTTTTTTTTTAACAAGAACACGATGCAATATTTTTTCTTCTTCTTTCTTTTTTTTTTTAAAGCTGCTGTTCGACATGTTGTCTGATACCATTCCCCGCCTTCTTCTTCCCTTATGTCACCTCATGAAAACATTTGATGAGGAGGATCATTTATTCACCCACAAACAGTCTAACCTCACCAGCAGAGAGGACCCGCCTCTTTGTGGACTTCTGGCTCCTGATTGGATAGTGTTGTGCGGAAACTCAAAATGTTATTCCTAGACTAAATACATCCGTGATTTTAAAGTATGTATATCACTGACAGCAGCTTTAATCTTGTCCATACCAGGTGTGCCAATAATTCAGAGTGCTCTAAGACAACAGTTTAATAGTAACACTGAGGTTGTACCGACACAGATGTGAAATGATGTTGGGGACTTGCTCCTTGTTTTAAGGGGGCAAGTAAAGTCATATAATCTCAATAACCTTTCTGCGTTGACTTTATGCTGAGGGGTTATTGTGGAATTAATGACCAATGACACAATTATTGTGTTGCACTACAGCCCAGTTTAAACAAGCTACATTATTCCTGCAAGAAAACAAAAACGATGAACTCACCAACACTGTTCACATGCAGAACAGGAGGACAACGCAGATCCTCGTGTCCTGTCCGTCCTGCTGTCCCTCGTGTCGGCCTCCATTATCCTCCTCTTTTTTGAAACGCCAGGTTTTCTTTTCCAGAGAGAAATCAACAGGCAGAAAAAGACAAATCATAATGATATTCATGTAACAAGTGAACAGGTGCAAATAAATAAAAAGTATAAACTAATGGGTTTGAAGCTCATTTGTACGACGACCAACCAAGAAGTATATTGGAGGGTGTGGTTCACAGCACTGATGAGTAAAGTGGAACGATAACACAGTCAAGGATCAACATACTGTGCATTGGTGCCTTACATAACAGACTTTGGTTGCATTTTGTTGATTTTGCAAAGTGATTCAACTGCAGTGCAGCACTTTGTTGCAATTGCATTTTCTTTACAAACATAATGATTATGTATTTTTCAACTCATTCAACAGTGTTTGCAAAATTATTTTTGCTACCAGAAGGGGGAGACAAAGCACTTATGATTGGGTTTCAGTATGCATGAAAGTACACATCATCAGGAAGAGGAAGAAACTAGTGACTACTATGAATGCTCATATTCTACATCTTACCTTTTATCATTTGGATCCAGATCATCAGCTTGACTAAACAATAGTGCTGCTGGTGAAGGAACCTGTAAGGAAAAGAAAGAGGAATCCAGTAATTTACACCAGGAAGTATTGCTATCATCCATTTCTACAAGGAACTGGTTAGGTGTTTTTCTGCCCGTTGACTCGAGGTCAAGACTCTGGATTTTCAGTCACTTAACATGACCGATTAAGTGATTATGACAGACTCAGTCAGTGTCAACTTACTAAAAAGCAGGAAACACACATTTGATCAAGTCTTAATAATGTGGGCTCCAAATCTCGTTACACAGTGTTATTTTGACAACCTAGACTGATAAATAACAAAAAAAAACTATATACTATTTCTATACTATACTATACTATTAATAGTCAATATTAGCAATAACGGAAACAATGTGTACTGTATATCCTCAGCACCATAGCAACCAGAATAAGTGTTATTATGTTAACTGATGTTGTCACAAGAGCATGATTTGCATGTGACGATGATTCAGTTTCTGGACTCTTAGGCGGGGAGAACTCGTCATCACTGTGACACTGATCCTAGGTGAATCTGCACCGACACTCACTTCCTGGAACTCTGACGATCACAAACGAGACAATGGATCGTTTCGTGGTGGCCCTGATATCAATGAGATTTAGAAAGAAAAAAACAAACAATGTTACAGAGCAATAAAAAGAAGAAAACTTTGACCACAACAAGTAACACAGGAGCAAATGCAGTTTGTATAAACATTGAGTCGATTTAAAATAAAAGTTCTGGTTATGTTGGAGTCCGTGCTCCCTGTGTTGAACCACCGACAGCTCTAAAACATATAGACAACACAAACATACTATACATGTCAATGCATACCTTTAAAGTGTCTTCTTAAATGTAAATTAATAAATAATTTAATATAAAAAGCAGGGAAATAACCACTAAAAAGGAAACCCAGAGGGACACGCAGTGTTCTTCCTGTAATGCTCATGTACAGCTTAGGCATCATACATTTAATTAAATTCAGTTAAATTGTATTATCAGTATAGCACCAAATCATAACATACATTACCTTAAGGCACTGTGCATAGACGACGACGTGGAGAGCAGAGAAACCCAACAGTTCACACAATGAGCAAACACTAGGCATCAGTGGAGAGAGAGAAAACTCCCCAACAGAACCAGACTCAAAGATGTGCGGCCATCTGCCTCGACCGGTCGGGGTGAAAGGGCAAAATGGGGGAGAGAAAGGACAAGAGGGAGATGAGGTAGAGACAGAAGAAAGAGACCAGGAGCAGATATACAACAATAGTATCACATTATAAGTCCATACAGGATAGTTAGAGTCAGTGATGACATGTTTAAAGATAGTAATTTATACAAGCAGCAGCAGCAGATCGTTGATACATTTTTTTACTGATATCGACTTTTAATTATAGCATAATAATAATGGTGATGACACGTATGATAATCATAATAATAGTAGACTCGAAACTGGATCTGGAAGCTGCAACCTGCAAGATGAGGACACAGAGGACAGGAAGGAAAGACACAAACTAGGGAGAGAAAAAACAAGGTTAATGACAAATAATCAAGTCATAGTCATACCCTGAGTGTGAGAGAGCGAATGTGAGTGCACCACAGGGATTCCCCCAGCAGTCTAGGTCGATAGCATACAGTAGCATATAGTATACATTTCATTGCTTTGCCCAATAAATTCACAAATTTGTACATACTGTAGATAGGTACATTGGGAAAAGCAAATTGAAACTAAGAAGATCATTTCTGTCTTTGGTATCTACAGAGAACAAATAACACACACACACACACACACTGCTGCAAGACTGTAAAAAAAATAAAAAATCTATTCGTTAACAAACAGGAAATGAAGTCAGTACTTCCCTTATATTATTTTAACGATTGTAAACATGAGCATCACTTATACAATACATTGACCGTGTGCAGTTAGCGTGGCATTATGTTCAATGCTGTGAAATGCAACATCACGCTGTAATCTAATTAAAAGGTCTACATCATGTGACTTAGGATCAAAACACTCCATGACTGTATCAGATTATATGACCTTCTGAGGTCAAGGTCATCAGGTAGTTTACACAGACCGTTATCATAATCAGGTTAACGGCGTCCGTGCAAACACGATTACAGGCAAACAAAACCCGGCCAGGACAGAAAACATGTTAAGAAATGAACTGCCGAATGAAATTTAAATTGCTTGCATCAGTTCACGCATGACTAGGTGAGAGTTGAACACAACGCCGCAGCTTTCACATATACTTAATAACTTTATTCATGCTCGACTCTACATGGTTTTACAACAGGACATGGCTTCAAACAACACGGTGCACTGTTAAAGTCTGCTCGACTGAAACGACATCACACCACAGTCAAATATCCTTTAAAACAAATACATGAGGTCAACAAGTACAGTACATGTCACCAGAGGTGTCACTTAAATGTCTTTGTCATGTGTTCAAAATGTGCTACTTTAAGACTGAGAAAACATGAACATGGTAACACACTTACCAGCTGGACTGCATGTTACCCGACACTTTTAGGCACACGATGATCACGAGTATTCACATCCGTTTACTTAACACTGAAACTGGAACCATCAAACAGATCAATCTGTGTGGAATAAGTTCACAGTTTTGGGGCAAAAGGAAAAGCATCTTTGATTGCCAACATTTCTTGCAATTCTCCTTGATGTGAAATGGACTGAAAATGCAATGCTTTGGTTGTACAGGGCGCTCCATTTCAAATGATAGTTTAGTCATCTTTGTTGTCAAATATTCCCCGTCTTCAGGGTGGCTCACTGAAAATGAAATGCAAAAGGAGATATTGCTTTTGTGCAGTGGCTCTCAAACTGAGGAGAGGAGCGAGGACAGATCCTTCACGCTGCACTGCGGGCAAAGCACTGATGAGCTTGTGTAAAAGGAGTGAACGATAGATGAACCTATGCAATGCATAGGGCGACTTATGGACCCAAGACAACAGTCTTTTTCACTCAGCTTCTCCAGTATACGTGGGGATGAAGGAGAAAGAGCACAGTGCGTCTTGTGTTTCACAATATTAATTTCAGAAAGTATGAAACCAAACAAGTTCAGAGACAAATTCAGAGACTGCACATCCCAAACACAAAGAAGCCTGTTGATTTCTTCAGGATTAAAAAAAGGGCGAACATAAAAGTTTTTGGAACGATTGCTCGGGGCCAGGACATAGTTTTAAGACCTTGAGAAATGGTTTTCAGATTATGACCCTAAACATGTAAAGGCAATTTCACACAGATAAGTGACTTTTTTGCTTCCGACTCACTTGACCTGATAAACTTGGAACCGACAGCTCTGGACAAAGTTGAAAAACATTATCTTTCCACTTAGCACAACACAGTTTGCATGTGGAAGCTGAAGTTTAGTTTAAACTTTAGTTTTCAGCAAATGTAGCAGTACACATCAATGCAATTAATACCTGTGAGATTAATATAAATTTCCTTCATGCATAGTCACTGTGAGGCATTTATTACCTACGGAGTACATCTGCACAACAATCAGTTCATCCAATTATAGTGTAAATTAAAAAGATTGCTAAAAATATATAAATATGAATATATTAAATGTATACAGATGGGTTTCTTGATCCTCTGCTTCATCATGTAGTGCACTGAAGGACACCAGGGTTTACACATAACGCACAAAACAAGCCAAAAGTGCAACATCGAGTAACATCACATGGTCCTTTTTTCCCCCCCAGAGTTTACGTGTCTTCCGACACATCGTCCTGTTTGCGATCAGTCATCCGGGCACACCGGGGACAAGTTGTGGAGTTGTCATAGTAACAGTCTCTGAAGGAATAATAACAAACACCAACAATGTGACCTTGAATTAATTCCATTAAACAGGGATTCTTGAATTTGACAATTAAACAACAAATTGTAACAAACTGTTAGATAATATATTATATAAGTGGATTTGGTGATGTGTTGGTTTTCCCATTTCAGTAGAGCTGAAACAATTCATTGATTACTACACTCTTAGAAATAAGGGTTCCAAAAGGGTTATTCTACAAGGGCTGAGGTTCTAACTGGAACCATTTGCTTCTGAAAAAACCTTTCCAGAAGAAAGGGTTTTTAAAGGGTTCTTGCTAACACTAATGGTTCCAGTAAGAACCATTTTGATCCAGAGAACCCTTTAAAACCCCTTTCCTAAATAAAGGGTTTTAAAAGGGTTCTTGGTGGAACCCTCCAAAAGGGTTCCAGGTAGAACCTTTTTACCTGGAGCCAAAAGGGGTTCTCCTATGAGGAAAAGCCGAAGAACCTTATATGGTTCTACTTAGCACTTTTATTTCTAAGAGTGTATTTTGATCTTTTTTTTTTATTATTTAAAAAAATTATTAGATGTTTGACTGTTCCAGCTTCTTAAATGTGAATATTTTCTTGGTTTCTTTGCTCCAGATAACAAAGAAATCATTCAAACTGAATCATTTTGGTTTGTGGACAAAACAAGACATTCGAGAACATCATCATTTCCAGGTTTTTTAACATTTTATGGACCAAATGATTAATCAAGAAAATAATCGACAGATTAATCGATCACGAAGATAATCATTGCAGCTCAACATTTCAGTTATAGTTCAGCGTTTATAGGAAATTGCACCAAGTCGTTCTCTCTTACTGCAATTATTTTATTCTAACCGCGATATACACCTTAAAAAATCAATAAACAATTAAAAATATTCATACATGCACAATGGCACGTTACACCAAGTACGTTTATGCTGTACAGAGTATTTTACTATCTGTGTATTTTACTAGTTTAACAAATAGGCATATTTGACATTGCACTGATCCACGTCAAAGAGAATTTTCTGTCTCGGCAGATTTGTCATTGCGACAAAGTCAAAGGCTACATGAACATTGTCCATATTGTCAGAGATAGAAAGGTCTTAGTTTCTCTCAGTAAAAACTCTCCACAACTCACTCAATCACACTTAGTCTCATGAGGCTGGAGAGTTATGATGCATCCACAATAAATCAATAGAAGTACTATTTTATTGATGGACAAAAACAAGTTCTGTGGACATTTCGTGTGCTCGCAGTTGCTGCCGTCAGTGTGTCGTGGCTGCCAGCAAAAGCTACTTGAGCTCCCAGTATCAGCTCAAGATTTATATTAAATACCATTAATTTTCCCACCCAGACAAAGGTTGAATAATACACCAATCACCCTTTCTTTTATTGACCTCATTTCACATTCAGCAAGTTGTTGACTGACCTGTGGAAAACAGCAGAGCAGTCGTGGCAGACAGAGGTGTGACTGTCGAACGGGAACAGGATGTCTCCTTCCTTACACAGCTCACACACAAATCCTTTGGCCTGACAACGCTGCAAACACACACACACAACACAAAGATCAGTCTCAGATTTACAAAAACCATGTCTAACTTCGCTTTTGACACCATATGGCTGCTTATATCTCTCTGGTGAAGTGTTAAACAGACTTCAACAGTGTCATCAGACTCTAAGCTCACCTCACAGTCTAGTTTGATGTGTTTGGCAAATGTAGTGTGAATCTCAGTCAGGGAGCAGCTGAGTCTGCCACTGGAGATATCGATTAAATCCTGTAGCGAGTACATGCCATCGTTCTCGACAAAGTGCTGTCGTTCTTGTAGCTGGAGAACACAGAGGAAAAAACTGTTTAGTGAACTGAGCAACTGCATTGTATACAGGTAACCTGCAAATGAAGCATGAAAAACAAAAAAATAATTTCATTGTAGTAGTAGCTGAACCGGTCATACATCCAAGATCGAAGCATTGTTGAAACAAAGATTAAAAACTTATCATTTATTTTTTTAACTGAACAAATCCAAATCAAGTAGACACGTTCGTCTTGTATTTGCAAACTTTCTTCAATCAGCACAAGCTCTCTACATTCTGCCACACAGCGGCGCTGTTGTAACATATTACTCATGGGTAGCATATGTATGCCACTGAACAGTAGATGAGATTTTACAAGGCATGTCATTTGTAGTTATGTAAACAAGTGATGACCTGTAGCAGTAGCCGAGCCTCCATTGCTTCTTTACAGGTAATAAAATAGGGTTTCATTAACAGAATATCCTGGCGAAGTTTCTGTAAAGAAAAAACAAACTGCTGTCAGACTTATTTAAAAAAAAAATAATAATAAAAATGTTAAAACAGTAGCGTGTGTACAACATTAGCAGTTGTAAAACATAGTGATTTTTACACCAAAGTTAGTGGGTATGGCAAGGTTTGTATTTATTCCTTTTTCCAAAACTAGAAATCCAGCTAAGAATTACTCTTGTACTCCCACTGCTAGTAGAGAAGTTAGCCATTTCTACTGTGAGGTATCTAAATCATAACAAAATAAAGCAATATTGAGGAAGTTTGGATAATGTCAGCAAATAGTGTCATTGTTCAAGCAACCAATTCCATTAACATATTATCACATTGGGATTAAATTGTCTAATAAAGCCACCCACCCTGATCTCGACCAGTTCCTCCACAAAGTTGAAAAGCAGAGGGTTGATTTCTTTCAGCTTCAGCACAGGTCGTGGCATCATCAGACCCAGGTAGCGTAAGGAGGAGCGACAAACCTGGAAAAGGGAGAGACAGGGTCAGACCACAGCCTGGCTGAATACTTCTACATGAACACACAATGAGTTAAACCTGTAATTGCTAAAGAGCCCTTTTGGGTCCAAGCACATCATCTGATCTGGAGGTCAGACTGGTTATCATCAAAATGCATTTCATTACATTAATCATGTTTAACACGATTAGATTAAACTTGATAAAAAAACAATTTTAGTGCCACAGAAAACATGATTTCATGGACTGTGCAGTATTTCTGATGACTAGAAAATTGACTTTGACATTGATGGACTTGGCCTTAAAGTTTATTTTGCACAGTAATGAAATTCAACTTTTGTTAGTGAGTCATAACACAGTTGCAGATGAGCCACTTGAGCAGAGAATAACTGCAATTGCAGGGTTACTCAACCATTTTTTTTATTTTTTTTTAAACTTGGTTGGAGGAGGATGTATGCTTAATGGATAAAGCCATTATATTTTGAAGTGGATTTGATTAAATGAGTGGTTATAGATTTTTTATTTTATTAATATGAAGTCTTTCAAACACCAAAGTCACAAAATAAAAATGCATTTATTTAATGGACTCTGGGGCACTGGAGTAAGTGGTTTCCTGTTGGAAAAGACAAAACAGAGAACACTATTATGAAGAGAGTGTGCACTCTACTTGTAATGTGAAAAATATGTAGATTTATTCATGCAAGTGTTTTGTTCAACAGCTAAAATCGGTTCTTTCTGCTGTCCATGGACACAGTCAAGTTTCCTTGCATCTAGCCCATGCATTTAAAAAATGATATACTGCCCTTTAATCGTAAATGGAAAACTTCCCTAAAGTTTTGGGGTGGCTACAGCAAACATAATCTATTGCCTGTGGATTCCCATCTCTCCATCATCGATGCTATCTACAGTCTTTTGGGATATTTAGTGATCCAGTAAAATACTCTAAATACTGTTCTCACAATCCAGGGCAACAGAACCCATCTTTACAAAGAGATCACACATACGTATTATATTACTGTACGTTGGCAACATTACCTTGCGTTGTTCAAACTCCCAGTTGTGGATGACACGTGCTGGGATGATGGCCGTGTCGTTCCAGTGACATGTGCTGCAGTAATACTGGCCTGTGTAGTCACACTGTCTGGCCTCACTTGGGACGCCTCCTACAAGACACATTAGGCACAGTCCAGTCAAACTGTAACGCAAAAGAAGTCCTGATGATTTTCTTAACACGGACTGAGCTGAAAGTCAAAATCCCAGATGTTTGAGCGGTATTCTCAGCATCAAATCATGATTCGATTAAAGGTTTCTCAGAGGGCAGAGCATGTAATGCTACCGTGCTTTACAGACACCGTTATCGACTGTATCCAAAGCATTAGGTTGTGTGGCAGTGACTACACTATCAGATGATTATTAAACCTAGATTATTTGATTATTATAAGAGTCACAGGAAATTTGGAAAGTCAGAAAGGTCAAAAAACAACTTGTCAAATAAAGAAAACTAGAGAGCAAAATTCTGTTCTGCCTCCAAAGGATCAGAAGCTGTTTCCTAATCACTCCTCTGGAGGGGAAACATGGCATCATCTTAAATATAACTGAGCACTTAAAACTGTTCATGTTGCCCTCATTCCTGTGATAAGTGCCACTGGAAGGACTAATTATTAAGTAGCGACGCTGGTGAGCCGAAATGGCAGGGTCATCCGTTTCTTTGCACCAGCATTTAGATAATCGTTAGATAATTGTGTCTCTCACGAGTCAGAACGATGACAAATTGCGGTATTGATATTCTGACTCACCCTTAATCCTGAATGTCAAGTACGTCACCCACAGGAAATGCTCCAACATAAATTACTTCTAGACTATGTGTATTACTTACAAAATATTCAGTTTCTCGATAACAACCTACCAGCCATCAACCAGCACAGTCCATTCATACTCACTCAGTGAAATAGGCGTGCGACATTCTGCACAGCGGTAGTCTTGCCGGTCGAGTCCAATCTCGGGGCAGATGCTGAGCTCGTATTCCGACTGGTGGCTGACCTTTGATTTCACACAAGGCTTGGTGATCAGGTTCATGCACTTACTGTGGCAGCGGTAATAACAACCTAAGAGAGGAAATAGTTAAAGGATATATAGATAGATTATACCCTATTTATCCAAGTGAACCTAGTTCCCTGGTGTCCTAATGAACATGTCTGTGACATGCTTTGGTCAAAATACCTTAAGGATGAAGCATCACAGCAGTTCAAACACCCTGCCAAAACAGCCCTGTTCAAAACGCTCTGTTTTGAATGTCTGTCTCTTTAAATGCAAATGAGACACAGGAAACTATGTCAGCGTCACTGAGGCTCCGGCAGCTAACAGCAGTAAGCATTTGGAGAAGCCATCATTTGCTGACTCTAGCCGGCACATTGCAGTCATATATAAAATGTATCCACTGGACACGTAAATCCTCTGAGTCGGGAAGTTTGTGTAGAACTCTGTGCTGCACTGTGGAGCCAAGAATAGAACACTTTGCGGAATTCTGCTCTTCCAGATACTATTGCCCTCGCCGGCACTCTCGCGTTTTTTAGGGACAAAGCGGAGCTTAACTAGACAACAATTCCAGGAATGTCTCACTGTGACGAAGCAATGAGCCCGCAAGTCAACATCACGTTTTATCTCATGTACTTAAGACTGATGCGGACCACAAAAATATGAGTGGGTCATCTTTTTTCACTTCACACGTTGCCTACTCATAGGGCCTCCAGAGTCCTGAATATAAGTATTAAAATGATTAAAAAGTTGATTTTGCATAATATGTCTCCTTTAAGAGGCTACGTAATATAATTTTAACAGCTTTCATATCCAATATCCAAGCCAATCTGATGGATAAAACATGCCACATTTTAGTGCGTCTCACCTGTGCAAGTATACCACGTCTGAATAAGGCCCCAGATGATAGCACTACACTTGTCACATGTCTGCTTCACGCTCTTGCTCTTTTCCTTTGAGAAGCGGTGCTCAAGCAAAACCCTCAGATTAGGCTCATCCTCCTCTGGGTCCTTTTAAGAGATTAAGTGCAAAAAAAAACAAAATTCACCATGAATAATAACAGTATGGAACATCTGTGGCTGTGGTATACATGTATTCCTGCAAAATATGCGCATTTATACAGCTCTTAGACCTCGACAAATAAACATTTTCATATTCAACCTAACCCCACGTTATTATTATAAAGCTGATAAAATGCGATACAGTTTACAGCGTAATGACACTCAGCTGCTTCACATTATGTGGTTTGTTTGACCCGACACAATATCAGTAAAAAAAATAACATCTATGAGCTGCAGGAAAAATTAAATAAGGACTTGTTTTACTAACGTACATGCTTAAGGTTAGTTACACGGCTAGACAATTGCTGCTTTGTGATTCTTGAAAATGTCTTTTGTGTATCCCTGTAACCGTGAAATGCTCTGACATTTCTGGTCTGTTTCGGATCATCGGTCTGATACAATGGCGGTATCCCATCTACACAGTTTAGATAATCAGTAATACAAGAGGCTAAACACTAAGGCTGTGTCTAACTAATCAATACACACACACACACACAAAACCCCAACTAAAACCCTTATACTTGACATGAAAAGCATTTAAATAAATAAATCACTTTTGTGAGTCAAAGGAAATTCTGAGAAATAAGACACTATGCTATTTGAGACAAAATGAGTTGTTTATCAGCTCATCACACATCATCAAGAATGTTTCTTATCTCACAATTTCCATTTTTATACAGCTTGTTCAAAGCAAGAATGCTGAAGCTTTGACAAACACGGAATGGCTAACCGTCTGTCTATCCTCACCAAGTCACCTCGTAAACGTGTTTGGTGAAGGCACCATTTATTTTACTGTGAAGCAGCCTCGTAATAACTAAACAGCAAGCACTGTCTTTTTCTGGAGTTGTGGGAAAGACTTCACCTAGATTCACAATCAAGAGCCCTTAAACGGAGACTCATGTCACTCTAGATCAGTAATAGTGGTCACAATATAGAGCACACAGCAGTTATGACCAATTTCATTTCAGGTTATTTTGTCATTATCCTCAAACCTTAAGCTCCTGCAGTTTGAGACGAAGGTGAATAAGTTTGACCACAGTGTCCTTTTGTCTCTCCGAATGTTCTGGCAGCTCCAAGATCAGTTTTTTACACTCCTCGATGGCCATTTTCAGCTGTTCAATGTCAGACGCCACAAAAGAACCCTGGAAGATGACGAAAGAAAGCGTTCAGTGTTTATCTGAGATACTGTATCTAAACTGAAACCAGTTTACTTACCACAGGACATGAGAAGTGATCCTCTGCTAGGCCAAGGTCCATGGTCCGGTCTGTAATGTGAGTTCTGCTCCGAGAGAACAGCTCAGATCTGATTTCTAGAAAACAGAAGGCAACGTGGTATAAACCACTATTTTTCTTCTAGGTGTACACACAGTCTTGTCCACTCAGTCACAGCGATTCCACACTGACCGAGTGAATTCCAAACACTTGAGAAGTCTTGAAGAAGGACAAGTGCAAACATGGACACCTGAAGAAGTTGCAGGTAAAGTGCCTCATGTTTCTGTTAATGTGTAACGGAGACAGCCTACTGTGTGATTCAAAACTGCTGCTCAACAAGCTACATGAAGTGCTCATTGAAACCCTATTGTTGTGTTTTTACCGCCCACTGGTTGTATGCCTGGCCTGTGCAAATACACTTTCAGTCTATACATTTTGCACAAGCTTTTTGATTAAAGAGACCAAGACATTAAAAGAGTTTTTGGAAAATGCCTTCTTTGACCACCACTGAACTGAACTAAACTACTACCAAATCACAGTCACAAGAATGGGACAGATGGAAAACCTGATAACACAATTTATTGGCTCGTAAACACAACACCTACTCCTGCTATAGAGCTCGAGACGCCTCATGACTCAGTTTGTTTACACCGACCAAAGTGGCAGGAAAAGCTCCTGCAAAAGCGGTCTCAAGCCATCAGGGATCCTTTCACACTTTAAATCCAGAGATCAATCAATATATTGGACTCGACAGTAAAGCTGAAATAATTAATCGATTATTAAATTAATTGTCAACTATTTTGATAATCGATTAATCGGTTTGAAGATTTTTTCATGATTAAAACAAGATTTCCGATTGTTTTAGCTTCTTAAATGTGAATATTTTCTTCATTTCTTTGCTCCACATAACAAAGAAATCATTAAAAGTGAATTATTTTTGGTTTGTGGACAACACAAGACATTAGACAAGATCATAATTTCCAGGTTTGACAAACACCGATCACGGCTTTCTGACATTTTATGGACCAAAATATTAATCGAGAAAATAATCGACAGATACACCGATTACAAAAATAATTGTTTGTTGCAGCTCTACGACAGATTGAATAAACTGAATATGAACTGATTTTCACAAGTACGGCAAAGGCCAGAGAAGACACTGTTCTAGTCTCGCAGTATTCCAGCATCTTCACCTTTCTGATAAACTCCTTGTATTTATGTATTTAAGAGGAGGTGAAGGAAAGAGAAGAAGGCAACAATGATGGAACATGATGTTTGATCTAACCGACATGCAAGAAATAAACATATTAAAATATATATTTTTTTTTTAAATATGATGGAACATGTCTTAAACAGCATTTAAGACCCGTTTCTGTTCAACTCATAAAAGTCAACCCAATATTAAAGGTGTCCACTGGTAATTTGTTTACCTTGTCAATCATCCATTACAGTCTCATGTATTACGACTATATCAAAAATATTGAAAAGCGCATCTTGAGTAGACGATGGTAACAGAGCATTGACTTCAACATGAATATAAAAACACAAAATATGAACAAAAGAATAGTAAAAACATTCAAGTGTAGTCTAATTCATGGCGATAAATTTACCCTGTAAAAAACACCACATTAAGCTAATGCACTGCTCTTGTTAAATCTGTGTAGGAGGTGTTTAAATCGATACAACTGAACTATTAAGGAGTATTGTTGCAAGGAACTACATTAGACTGAAAGCACTTAGACTGTAGCACAGTTCATAATGTTTCCATTAGAAGCACAAAGCTTTCATCTACATACTCTACGTGCATCCATCTACATCACTGGAGGGAGAGGAAGAGTAGCCTCCTGGACAACTGGAGAAAACCCACGCAAACACAACAAGAACATGCAAAATCCACACCGAAAAGGCTTGAATGGAACCAGGGGTTTTGCTTGTCAACAGGAAAAATAAGAAAAAAATAAGGCAGCATACTATCAAATAATATCTGAACAATTTGGGGAAAATATCAAATTGCAATTTCTCTGACAGATACTGCAACTGTGATGTGATTTGCAATGTATGTTTATTTATTTTTTTTAAAGTCAAGCTTCAAATCAATATTCACCACAGATAAATGACGGCACATTACCACACAACAAAATCAAAACACAACAGAACTATATATTCTAATAATACAAGTCTGACAACAGTTTATTCTGTAGAAAACAGAACAATTCAATTAAAAATACAAGAATTAAATTGCAGTCTTTGCTACATGGTTATTGTATTTGGAAACTATTAATTGTTCAGCCCTAACTGACTGTTTAGTTTTGAAAAAATATAGACATACACAAGTCAGGTAAAACAGACTACAACAATTAACCAAATTTTAAAGTGCTATACAAGCCTTTAAATTTATATTCTTTCTAATCATTCACATTCAACCATGCTACTGTTGTATTTCGCCAAGATGAGGAAGAGGAAAAGGAGAAAGAGGGGAAAAGGAAAGAAAGGAAGAATGTAGTAATGCAACACTATGGATGCCAACTGCTGTAAGAAACGATAATAACATTATATTTCTGTCATTACCTGCATACACCTCTGGTGAAAACATGTCGACTAAATTCAGATTCAGACAGAACGCGATAAGCCAGTGAAATCAGCTCAGCGAACACACAACTTGTCACAAGGATTGTCCTCAGACATTCAGTTCTTTAATTCCCGTCCCCAAAGATACAGGAAGCATTCACATAGCGCTGCTTACACTTCAGTTTTTCTTTTCCTCTGGTTTGGCCACAGTACCTTCAACTTCCTTTTCTGGGAGTTTTAACAGCCTCATTTTCAACAAGATATGCACAAGATGTATATAGAAAGTCAGCAAGTGACATTTAGAAAAGCAGGAACTCCAGAAAACACCTCACACTGCAGCCCCCAACTGTGAAGTCTGTGAACTTTAAAGAAAATCAATGATAAAAGTCAATACAGGAGCCTAGTTCTCCCCTCCTCCCACAATGATCAGCTGAATAATTAAGCCTAATTTAGGACACAACACAGACAGGAAATGTCTGTTATCTTCACACAAAAATGTCAAAATGATTCTAAATGAATTGACTGCTATTCACAATATTTTCAAATCATAAGTCTGTGTTGAATAGATGACTGCAGTGCAAGTGGACTAAATGCACTTCCAGTCGAGCCAAAGTCAGAATTTGTGTGACGTAAGAGTTTAAATGTGTACATTTTTTATCCTCAAGGTTACATTCACATTTTTACTGTATGTATGGGATTTAACCAGATACACTGGAAACTGAAAAGATGCTAAATAAAGTTGTATATCAGGAACATATCAGGTCCAGCTGCCGTTATGACTAATAAAGCTCATTATTACCATTTCATCATGAGATCTTTGTGACTCTCAGATAAATTAATCCATAAGTTGCGGGAAAAGGCAACACAAGTCCTCAGTCTAGTCACCAGAACATCTTTTGATATATTTTACTGTACCAGAAACTCAGGATCCATATTGACCCAAAGACCATTAAATGCATCACATCTTTCCTATAATAATCACCTGAGGGGTGATGAAAATCAGTTGGATGATGATGCATTTTTACCCACATAAAAAAAAAAATTCCCCATGTTTTGCACAAATTGACACAGCACGACTCATGTTTTAAAGCCTCCAGAATCACATCCTATTAGCTAACAGTTCCTGGTGTCCACTCATGTGCTGTACTTTAATGTCCGTCTTTCTCTATATGGGAACATGATTTACAAAACTGACACCATGTTCTGTTGAAGAAGACCTGGAACTTGTGATTAAGTCCTTTATGCCAATGTTTACCCATGTTATGAATCAAATGAGAGGTAGAATCATTTTCCAATACAGTTCCATTTAAACATCTCTTTTTCTCCCCTTGTGGCTATTCAGCATGTAATTACTTCAGCAGTGACATCCACAAAAGAACCAGAAGATGACGTCTATTCATATGTCCAATGGCCTATGTTTATACTCGGGATGGCATGAAACCACTTTTTCGTGTCCAATACAATACCAATATCTCAAACTCCAGCATCTGATGACATCTGTATCAGCCCGATACAGTAATTTTCGACCCTTTAAAGCCATTAAGCCGTTAAAAATGTGCCATTTCAAGCTATTTCAAAGACATAATTCCTCAATAAATATTCTTCTCCCATGAAGCAGAAATCAACTCAAAACATGAAAATGCAACTGCTGATAACATCTTTATAGTCCGTGTATAGTGAAGCATGTGATATACTGTATAGGATTTTTGGATTGTACAAGATTTTATATTTTTGTCTGTCCAATCCAGTAATTTTGACCAGTATCAGACTGATACCAATTCAATTTATGAGTGACAAATAAAAATTGGTCAAACGCCGCATTTGTTATTTCGAGGTCATGATTAGCCTGTGAAGAATATGTTCAGGTGACTTTTTACCGTGCTGTGGGGGCATCTTGCCTCCTTGTGGAGCATCTTCTACTTCTTCCTCCTCCTCTCCCCGATCAAAAGGGTTGAGGCGGGTTTGGCGGAAAAGTGCAAGTTTCTCATCATACTCCATTTCATCGGCTACATCTGAGGAAGAAACAAAAGACAATAGTATTGTCACACCAATGGGTTTGTCAGATTTCCAATTAGACCACACTGCTCTTTGGGGACAAGGGAAATGTTTGTGGACAACAAAACTCTACACAGACAATGAGAAATTAAACAGGTCAAAAAGAAAATGTGCTAGCAGGATGTACACAACAGACCAGAGAGTTGAAAAACGTCTTTCCTCCGTGGAGAAATAATAGAGACCCTAAATTCTAAAATGGATAACTAAATTAATCGTCCCCTATTTCAATAACTAAAACAAGCTAGCTAATTTTTCAGCTTCCTAGATGTGAGTAGTTTGTGTTTGTTTTGCACCATATAAAAAGAGAAATGATTTTTAAAATGAAGAAATTCAGGAGACATTCGAGATTATCATAATTTACAGGTTTGGTAAACACTCATTGACAATTTACAAATCAAAAAAGTACTCGATTGACAGAGAAAATAATCAATCTTGTATACCTCAAAAAATACATGGAAGTGCGTTTGTTCAATGCATAAACAATGTTGTTAATATAATAATTATTTAATATACAACTTTCTTCAATTCCAAAACAACACAGTTAAACATAATTCAACAAATAACGCAAATGCACTTTGACATGACATCAAAATCAAACCATCAAGGAAATTAGCAGCGAAACCCAGCCCGACACGCTCCATCTCATCACAGAGGGTCAATCGAGGAAACGCCGCAAACACCGAGTCACTTTATAAACACACCTTATAATCCGCCGTTGACAGCACACCTACTATTTAAAGCGATAATTTTGATTACGTTTGGAGGAGTAGAACCAGCCACAGCTATAGCTAAATGCTACCAGCGGAAAAGAGCATCAACGTACCATCAATACACATGTCAACAGCCAGCTAACGCTAGCTACTTAACTAGCTAAAAAACGGACCAGCGCACTGTTGTTTGGAGGCAGGTTTTTTGCGAATGTCACTGCTCCATGTTACAAGACGCTTACCCCGTTGTTGACCTTTTTTATCATGAGGGAAACTCAGCACCTCTACTTCATGTTATAGAATAACATTGGCCGTTAAAGACTAATGACTTCCCCCCGTACTGTTTGTGCCAAGAAAAAAAGTGTCAAGTCACTCTTCTTCGTCAAGAGATCTATATCCGCTAATGGATTTCAAAATAAAAGACCATTCGTGGAAAAATCTGGCATGTGACGGTAGAATTTCACCAATCACAGCACAGTTTATAAAGATGGTCACCACACATATCTGTCAGTAATCTGGATCTGTTAAATTGGATGTAAATGTGTCTACTTTTAACTTGCTGTAGTCAACAGTAAACATTCCTCTGGGAGTTCATGCTCGGTAAATAAACTTATTTACAGAATAAGTTTTGTTGTCCACTCATTTACAGAAACTAGGAGGTTTTTGACCATAAAAACAAGTTAATGTATGTAAGTAGACCGCCATAACCCACATATATGTGCGATAGGACCACTCTATGTGAGCTTTAAGGTAGTAATTTCCACCATTTTTCTAGTGCACTGAAACACAAAAGCTGGACTTTAAAGGTGCCATATTTAAGAATGTGGCCAAAAACGGTTACTACACTCAAATTCAAAATACAGAGGTCTTTTTTGTTTTGTTTTCTCCGCCAGCTCAGACGTAACTGGCACCCGTGGTTGCTCGGCAGCTTAGACTCTACTGACTGCAGTGATTGGTAGACGGCAGTAGGTGGCGCCACATGCCAAAGCATGATTTAAAAACTAACATGATTTGCAGTCTGCAAACGATTTTTTTAATGGGAATATTTTGGCTGTGCTGTTATTGTTGGTGAGTTCAGTATGTGATACGAATACTATTCCTGAGTCTCTGTGACATATTAGGAGGATTTTATGGCCAGTTGCTTTAGATTTATTACATAATTACCTTCGATCATTACACGCATTGTTTTCCACTTCCCTCAAGTGTAAAAACTTCAGAGCATAATTTTCCTCTAATTTATCTGTGTTGTGGTCTCTCTCTTCTGTTCACATAAAAGAGGAACAGATAGATATACAAACAGTATAAACATGACCAAACTGATACTGGACAGAAGAAAAAAACATTAGGACAAAGGAATGCAAAGGAGCAACCAAGCAATAAAAACTAATGGCTTGTTATATGGCCCTTCTAATCTGTGACATACTTTAATTTAAACACTAAAGTGGGACAAAAACATGAACACGCCATGACTTAAAGGGGAAATAAGTAGTTTATAGTGCCATCTAGAGGAGAGGCTGAAATTTACAACAAAGACCTGCTGCACTGCTCACCCCCTCCCTTCCCTGAGCGCTACGGTATCCGCAGCTGGTCAAATGTCGTCCTCGTCGTCTTTCTCCGTGTCAGCAGATGAGGTTCGTGAGGTGAGGGAGAGGGCGATCTACCGCGGCCGTAGCAGACGAAGCTGAGAGAGAGGATGCGGGACTTCCGCTCCCCCCGCTCGGCGCATGTTGGCTGGCGTCTTTTGCCGAAGATTCACGAGTGAGTGATGGCGTCGGCGAACGACTTCACAAGTGATTCACAGGAACGCGGCAGTTCCACTCCCGGCCGCCTCGATCGCTGCTGAGCTCAACTGGAATAAGAAAGGAACAAATCAGTTCATGAAGTGATCTCAGTCAGTTAGTTCACTCAAATGATTCTTTCGAACGAATCACTCATGAGGGACACAACACTAATTAACCACAACCAGATAATGCCTTACTGCAGGGGTCTCAAACTCAAATGACGTGGGGGGCCAACGCGCATCTATTGTAGTCAAGAGAGGGCTGGCCTAGAGAACAAGAAGTGGGGAAAAAAACAACTGTTCACAATATTGCATCATGATATCACACGTATACTTAAAAATACTATTTATGATGCAAAATTAATGTATTGATATCAAAAACAGACATTAAATTCAAATTACATAAATAATAGTGTGGACAAGTGTTATTAAAATTTGTACCAGGAGCCGTTTCGGCCACTGCCATTCGACTAGCGTATTTATATATGAAATTGAATGTTATATGAGATACATTTAATAATGGGATAATTATGACCAAATGTCTTACTATTATAAAAAACATTGCTAGCTAACATATTATATTCTATCACCTCACTGACAGCTGTGCCTCAGACTAACCTGAGGTGAGGTCGTGGGCCATGATTTCATTGTAACATGATATTAAGTGTGGGGCCGCATGTAATCGATTGGGGGACCACATGTGGCCTCCGGGCCGCCAGTTTGAGACCCCTGCCTTACTGTAGCTATAGTTCAAATCTCAGCCCTGAACTTCAGCAGTTCCTCTAAAATGAGGTTTCCGCCTCATAATTATCAACCACACACACACACACATGATATTTGTCCATGAGTAAATCTGTGTTGGTTTGTTTTCGTGATCTATTTGTGTCCGTGCCTGAGGGCCAGAGCCTTGGTGGTTTATGGTCAGCCCTGTGTTTGGATCACTTGAAATGTGTCTTTGCTGTGGACAGTGATTTGTGAAGCCTTGCTGAAAGAACGAGTACAAATTATACACACTTGAGTCATCCTCCGGGTCGAAATAGAAGTGAGTATTGTCCGTGACATGTCTGTGTCCGCTTCATTGAGTGGTTTGACAGTGATGGAGAGCCATCACAATTGCTGGAGAGACCGCAGACAAACCAACTAGATTCGAACATAGATTTGTTTTTTGTTTTTTTTTAGATTTTGACTTGATTTTTAACCAGCCAAAGCACTTTATCATCAGAGAATAAGCAATTCAAGTTTGCTTTGGCTTACTTCAGTTGCCTTCAGACCCCAACATTTCTTGAAAGGCTCCTGAGAATAACAAAAACAAGAACACCATAGTCTAACGACAGACAGAATGGAGTATGTTTGGTCTTTGTACCCAGGAATGACATCACATCTGACTGAGGGAGCATTTGTGTGTGTGTTTTTTTGTGGGTACTTTTGTGTGTTTTCAGTCACAACCCAACCGGTTTGCAGCCAACTCACTGTTGCATCGAGTCTGGGTGAACCAGGTCGATTCTGCCAGTGACTAACCGAAACTATGTGTGTTTCCAAACTAACGAAAATTGTCGTGAAACTGTCTTTGTAAATGTATTTCATACATAAGCCTTTTGAGTTCACATGGAGTGTATTGTATGTATTTTTTTATAATAAGGCAGGGGTGTCAAACCATCAGCATAATGGTAACCCTCAAAGGGCCAGTGGTAACGCTCATACAGAATAAATGTAACTAAATGTAACAAAATATAATGTAAAATAAAGATAACTACTCCGTAACATAATTGCTAAATAACTTTCTGCATTTATTACTTATTCAATTTCACTCGTCGCATGATGCATATACAATGATACACTGTGATCTAGTGGTGGTGCCGTCACTGCAGGTAACGCGATCGCCATGCATTGTGGGAAATGTAGTTAATGGTCAATGCACGCATTAAAGCCGCATAGACCTATTTTAACACAGATTTTTAAGACCAATTAATCACTCACGGGCCACATAAAATGATGTGGTGGGCCACATCTGGCCCCCAGGCCTTGAGTTTGACACATGATATAAGGAGTTATATATGTGTATATGTGTGTCCTGTGAGAACTAAGGGTTAAAATGGCATCTTTTGTTGGGTTTTTATGACACAATACTTATTATGATCTCAAACTAATAAAAAATAAAACAAAACTAAGCAGTTACAAACAAAACAAAACCTAAAAAACTAGCAAACCATCTCTAAAAACAAATAAAAAATATCTAATTTAAAAAAAACTAAATGAAAAATCCCAAACTATTATAACCTTGCTTCAGAATCAGAAAAAGAAGGAAATCAATCACCTGGGAAACCTTTGTGATGGGTAAAGTGATGACAACAGAGAAGTGACGGCTTTTCATCCCAACATTGCGGCCACAGAGGAGCTGATTGCTTAGCCTGGGTTAGATGTGTTCTGGCAGTAGTCAGACTGGGCCAAAGTTGTCAGACATGATTATAGCGTTAAAAAAAAAATACAACAAGCACATTTGCTGACATGTTTTCCCTCACTCTGAATATCCAGAGAATGGTCTGACAGGCTGTACGTCTGTCCAATTCTGTACATTTTGATCTAAATCGATTGGTCAGGCCTCTTAAAGTGGGAGGTGTCTACACCCTTTCCAGGCTTTTGAGATGCAGTCATGCATTAGCCAGGCGACGTTGACTCAATCGCTTCCTTTGTGCAGCGCGGGAATATCCCCCGGACGACACAAGACCTTTTTGATTGATCAGCATGATTTGATCGTGACATTTGTTTTCATTTTAAAGTTACACCCCAAAGTTTTAATGTTTTAAGAATTATACAGGCCTGCTTTAAGGATACAATATGTGCCTTTAAAAAAAATTGGTAAATAAATAAATGTAGTGTGCTGAAAAAAAAAAAGGCAGTGCATACGGTTGTTAGCAGCAGAGCAACTGCACTTGATCATGAGTTTAAAAAGAAGAGCATCTCAATAATGTCACCATTGTGTTATATATCAATGGTCCTTCTGTGTTGGCTGTGAGCAAAATGTCACCGTGCATAAATGATTTCGATGAGGCAGGAAAAAATATGTTAGCTGCAATAATGTTGAAGTTTAAGCACATTAAGTTTGCACGGTCTCGGTCTTCTGTGCAAATCGCAAAACCATGAACAGAGAGAGTTAGTTTTATTGCTGCATTTTGGTGCCACAGAAACATCCCATGGTGCACAGCCACCATTCAGAGCCCTTTATTTGGCAGACAAACGTAAAGGATTACAGTTATAATACAAACATGTGCATTCAACATCTGTACAACGCCTTCAAGTGAACATGTGCTGCGGCTGTTTTAGTTCTATATATATATATATATATAGATCATTTACAGTGTATTCCGTTTAACTGAAGGAAATAAAAGAGATCATTATACCCAACAATCACATCAACCATAATTTGTGAAGCGAGAGATTGTCTTATATCACTATTACCGACGCTTCAGAAATAACTCCTTCACAACAAGTCGCGGGACATTACGCCAAATGAAATCAAAAACAATTTCACAGTTGTGTCTCAATGATGTACAAACGCCTCCATCTTGTGCCAAAAACATAAAGAAATAAATAAGGAAGGAAGGAAGGAAGTGAGATACAGTAGGAATAGTCAGCACATTGTTTGCCTTCATCATCTTCAGTAGTAACGCTCACATTTTTCAAAGCATCATCTAAGGAGGCTATTTTTGTATCAGCAGACAGTCCTGTCATGGGATCTGGGAGACATTTGGAAATGGACTTGACAATGGAATAAACCCAGAAAAAAAAAAAAAGGTTTTTAAAGTGGAAATATAAATATTTTAGGATATGGGGTAAAGTACAATTATTTTAAAAACAATAAAGTGAAATTATAAGCTTCATCTCCAGAGCATTACATGACATTACAAAGCCGGTCGACGGAGCGAGTCGTCTTTCAAGGCTGCAAGGTTGTGGGTTCGATTCCCGGCACAACAAGCTAGTCTACATATCGATGTGTGATTGGGTATTTTAAAATGCGCTCGATGCAAATGTGAGTGAGTGGCAAAACTGTAGCGTAAAGCAGCTTCGAGTGGTCATCGAGACTAGAAAAGCGATATAGATATAGATATAAATACAAATTTACACTGCTTTTTACAGTAGCTTCATTTCCAGACTTGGCTATCTGCACCAACTGCAGAAATAATTCAGATATTTTATAATTTTATTTATAAAAAAAAAAACCTCCTATCACCAACACAGCAGGCTGTTCATGTGATTCGTTTTTTTGGGTTATTTTCCCCCTCCAGTCTTTCACACGTTTAGTTTTGGGGCAGGAATTTTCACACAACATCAAAAAAAAAACATCCAACCATGACTAAATACAAAGGTTTCCTTTTTATAACAGCTTGGGGGGAAATTAAAAAGAATATAGATGACACAGATTGTTTTAGCAGCAGTCACTTCAACAGGATTCTCATTACAACTCTGTTTTGTTTCACATGATTAAAAAATATAGTTGCAAATGCATAGAAGGTGGGGGCCATAAAAAAAAAAAAAGGAAAAGGAAAAGGCCTCAGGATCCTGAAAGAGTGGACCATCTCTCTGTAACACATCACATTGTCTCCGTAGCCTCACATGTTAGAGTCTGTGGTGTGAGTAGCATTGTCCTGTGGTCACGCGGGGCAGACTTTGGAGACGTTTGTTCACGTTTATTTTGAAATAAAAACGAACAGATGAACATTTAGTTTTAATCGAAGGCAGATAGAGAGACGTATACGTTCACATTGTAGCCTATAAACATATTTCCAGTGCATGTTTTCCATTATATACAAGACATTTTGATTCACAGGCGGAGTGAAACACTGGGGGAAGCGTTTCTCTACAGGGATTGCATATGCTTTTTTCCAATATAGGGAAGTATTATTATGAAATAATATATATTTATAATTATTAATTAATATAATTATTATAACATCATCCTATCTCTGTGGAATCACCAGGTAATAGCTTGTAAATCACGATGGAAAATGTGTGTAGGAAATTTAGATTGCAATGATGTGACAGATATGTTTATATTTCTGTCCCCCATTTTTTTCCTTTCACCCCAACCAGTCGAGGCAGATGGCTGCACGTATTTGAGCCGGGTTCTATCACAGATTACTTCTTCACGTTAAAACAACGGGAGTTTTTTCTCTCCACTGATGCCAAGTGCTTGCTCATTGTGTGAATTGTTGGGTTTCTCAGTGCCTTGGGATTATGTATGTTGGGATTCAGCGCTATACAAATAAAATTGTAAGTTAATTATATATTAGGAAGATATAAAGTGGCGTATGGAGTTTAACTCATACCATAAACCTGATTCACAGCAGATAAACAGGTTTTAACGCATAACATTAAATTAGGGTTCCACACCATCGCCTTGCTGTTGTTCAAAAGTAATGTATGCTACACTAAACAATTTACATTTAGTGTGGCATACACAGGAATGTTATTTTAAAAATGCATACATGTTTTCCAATAAAGTCACTGGTCATTGCAGCATTGCTTAAACATTTATATGCACAACACTGTATATGATATGGTTATTTCTAGTTTTGATTCACTAATATTATCGTGTAAATGTAGAACATTAATGTTCACCCTAAACGATTCTCATTACCAAGCTTATATGACTTTAATAACATGTCCTTTATATAATATTACCTCTCTGTAAGTAAATCATTAAAAAAAATAATAAAGTGACACATGTCTGTGTAATGTAAGAGCAGAAAAAAATCATCTGAAGACATGAATCAGGAGGACATGTACAGAAGTCTTCTTCAGACCCACAGTCCTTACCTTTTTCAGTACAGTGACGCGCACCAGAGGACACAGAGGACAGTGCCACGCACCAAACTCATACCTCAGACACTAAAGTACGTTATTCAGGAGGGAGAGACGCGCGACACTATAGAGTTTTTGCTCTTTTCTCCCCGAATGCACATGATGTCACGCGCCGAAGTACCAGGAACACAGCACCAGCTCCTGCAGGGTTTTACGCAGCTCGTGGCTCCGGTACGCGTAAATGAGAGGGTCGATGAGCGAGTTGCAGATGATGAGGATGAGGAAAAGGTTGAAGTTTTGGAAGAAACAGTTGCAGAAGGGGCTGGTGGGGCAGATGAGGATGAGGATGAGGTGCAGGAAGAAAGGACCCCAGCACAGGATGAAAACCCCCAGCAGGATGGTGAGCGTAATCGCTCCCTTCATGCTCGTGGACTGGCGCCGGTTTTTGTTGAACGTGATGATGCGCCGCGAGTGCACGTACGCCAGGAGGAACATGTGCAGGTACAACACGGCGTTGAACACCAGCGTGGTGCAGAAGAAGGTCACGAGGCACACGATGACGGCGTTGTCGGTGTGGTAGACGATGAAGAGGATGCTGGAGACGATGCTCGCGAGCCACACCGCCGCGATGATGGCGACGGCGCGCTGCGTGGTCATGATGCTGTGGTAGCGCAGCGCGTAGAAGATGGTGATGTAGCGGTCCGCGGCGATGGTGCACAGGAAGGAGAGCGACGACACCACGGAGCTGCAGATCATCACGTCGATGACGTTGTCCAGGTGGCGCAGCATACCCGGGTGCAGGTTCAGCTGGCCGTGGTCGTGGAGCAGCATGAATATGGTCTCCACCACGTTGCTGACGCTGACGAGCATGTCGGACACAGCCAGGCAGCAGATGAAGTAGTACATGGGCGAGTGCAAGTTGCGGTTCTTGATGATCGCCAGGATCACCAGGATGTTCTCCACCAGGCTGATGAGCCCCAGCGCCAAGAAGAGTTCCTGAGGGATGCGGATCTGCACGCAGCCCAAAAATTGTTGGTCCCCGCCGGAAGAGAGTGTGTTATTTTCCTCTATGAAGTCATTGACTTGGTTCTCCTCCATGTGGAGGAGAGAGGGGAAATGGTAGGAAAAGTTGGTGCTATCCATGTCTGACTTGGGAATGATAATAATGAGTTGTCCTGGTGGATGATGAAGGCGCAAGGAGGTTCATCAGTTGTTGCAGTCAATGTACTGTAGTTGTTCAACACATCAACACGTTGACGAATACGTTTCCAACCGGCGCGTCTGTCAGTGTGTGCACATGTGCGTCTCCGCGCGCGCAAAAACAAAAAATAAATCCTTCCAAAGGATCCAAGTTGTTGTCGCGCTCACAGTTGATGCCTCTTCACTCTCACGATGCCTCCACCAAACTCCTGAGCGTCACTTCAGTCCTTTCCAGGCAACAGACAACAAAGTCCGTCTTGTCATCCATCTGGAGAGTTGAGGACCTGTTTGCGCTGTTTCTGAGTGATGCTGGATTCTGGAGGAGAAAAAAAAAGGAAAAAAACAAACTTGGGAGGACTCCGCCTCTCATGAGGCAGTCAGCTGGTCTTCAGTCCTGTCTCATAAAGAAGCAACATGGAGTTTTTTTTATTATTATTAGCTGTAGGTCTCAGGTTTTTCATGTTTGAGCTGCTTCGGTTTCCAGTGACCTTAACGAATATGTAGTGACATTTCATAAGGGTTAGGGTTGAGCGTTTAGGTGCAATACATTCATTAACTGCGCCCCTTTATTTGGAAACTTTTTCCGTGCTTTGACCTTTGACCTTTGAGAACTCACAGGGCCACATCTGCACTCTGGTTGAAACCAGTCAAAGGGAACTTAGCACCTCTGGTGTAAACTCTGCTGATACACAGTCATTCATTCATTCATTCATTCATTGTGCTTTATCCTCCGCAGGAGGTTCACTGGGGCCGATCTCAGCTGACACATTGGGCAAAAGGTGGGGTACACCCTGGACTGGCTGCATGTCGTCACACATGTAGAGACAATCAACCATTCACTCTCACGCTCATGGTCAATTTAGATTAGCCCAGTTAACCTCTGCACGTTTTTGGACTGTGGGAGGAACCCGGAGAGAAAAACCCACACGCAGACAGGTGGAGAACATGGAGAAAAGGCCCTTGTTCTGACCGGGTCGGGTCTTTTGGCTGTAAAGGCGACAACAGCCTGATCCACTGTCAACAAACCCTTAAAGATACATGTTCAGCAACGACAATTATAATGTTTCGATTCAACATGATCTGATTCCACATTGTGCAGTTTATGGTACTATGATGTGACTGACCCGTGTTTGTGACCCAGGGCCTTTCTGCATGGAGTTTGCATGATCTGACTGTGTGTGAACGGGTATTCCCTGGGTTCTACAGTTTCCTCCCGTAGTCCAAAAACATTCAATATGGGGATTTGGTAAATTGGTCACTCTAAATTGACCGTAGGCGTGAGAATGTGAGTGAATGGTGAGCGGTAGACAATGGATGGATGGAGATGATGAACCATCTGAAAGTCTTTTTTTGGGGGGGGGGGGGGGTTCATCTTACCTTCTCTGGTTTAATGGTTTCTCACTGATATTCATTAAAGGTGCATTATGTAATAAATCTAAAGCAACTGGCCATAAAATCCTCCTAATATGTCACAGAGACTCGGGAATAATGTTCATATAACAAACTGAACTCACCAACAACAACAGTACAGACAAAATATTTGCATTAAAAAAAAATATTTTGTGTTGAAATCATGTTTTGGCATGTGGCGCCACCTACCGTGGTCTACCAATCATTGCAGTCAGTAGAGTCTCAGCTGCTGAGCAACCACGGCTGGCCAGTTCCGTCAGAAAACGAAACCTTAAAGACCTCATGAAGAGAGAATTTTGAATTTGAATGCAATAACCGTCTTTGGCCACATTCTTACATATGGCACCTTTAACTTTGATTAGTAATTATCAGGTATAACCTACTAGCAAACAAGAGATCATTTTACCAATTTCAATTAGTAAGTAGCTGCTGAACATAAATGTGAGGTAAATTGTACCCACTTTATTTAAGTATTTCATAGCTTTTTATTTCAGTTATTTTATACTAATGGAATTAGATCTACCCCCAAAAAAGTTGATGCAAATTGTTACCTCAGATTTACTGGGTAAATTCTATGGGTTACTTTTTACAGTGCAGATTTGCCGATTAGGCAAATTGAACACTTTGACCTCGAGTGTGAGAGTGAATGTTTTTTGTGATGTACTGGTGACCTGACCCCGCCTTCCGCCCTATGTCAGCTGGGATTGGCACCAGTGACCTTCATGTAGGATAAAGTGGTTTAAATGAGTGAGTGAGTGAGTGTTTGCCAACTCGTTTTAGTGGTAAAACCAACAGTCGACATCAAAACGTGACTCCGGAGACTTAAAGACTTTCAGATTTATACGGGCGATATGTCACAACCAGTTGCCGCTTGATTCTTAGGCAACAAAAACCAAACGATATTTTGTACGTTCCAAAATAACTTCCACTCGATCTCATTTAGAGCGGCAGAACCAGACCCATTTCCCCAATTATGTGAACTCTACATCCGCACACAACTGAGCAAGGATCCAATACAATATCATCATCATTCGTTAGCCCATTGTAACCTCAGGTCATTTAAGACAGATGAAAACCATCTGACATATATAGGCTCAGACACCAAACATGACTGCGAATGTGTCCTTAATCTAGATTCTCCATCTGGAGAATCAGATACGGCAAAAAGGATATTAGATTGACGTAATCCTAGTTTTGAGTTGCCCGCAGCCGGCGTCTTGTTGCTACTGTCCTCCTCACAACTGACTGATCTGAAACAAGCACACAACAGCTCCGTCACCGTCTCTGACGTTCAGCTGCAAACACTTGTCGTCGACCACTCGGCGCCTGCATGTGTCATGCGAGATTTTTGAAACATTAACAACAAACTCGTGCTTGCGTCTCGACGGGAAGAAAGAAAATCCTCAGCTTTATAAAGAGTTGCAATAGCAGCGTGAAGCCATAGGTCAAAGATTGTGACATTATATGGATGTGGAATAATCCATTAGGGTGTTTTCCAATCAAGCTGCACAGTTTAGTTCACTATTTCTCTGCCATATGAGAATGGGTCAGAGTCAATTTAAATAATATTCGATTCAAGACATCTCATAATACATAAATATTAAGAAACAGAATATTCATTAATCCTTGGAGGAAATAATACAGTAATTAACATGTTTTTGACCATATATATTGGCCCAAGTTTGCCAATTAAAATCCCTTAAAGGACCTTTACGTAAGAAATAAAATGGTGAGACTGCAGATTGCAACAGACTATGATTCTCCCTTTCCTAAGTGTGTCGGGTAACTGTGGTTATCGTTGTGCTGCTCTTCTCCATTTGCGTCACTATAAATTTAGTTTGTTTGGTCTGCTGCGGCCACGGCGTAAATTACATTTTGACAATTTGTATTTAAAAACAATTACGAGTGTTTACACATTTGTGGATACGCTTGTCAATTTCTGCCAATAAATCCTCCAAATTGTTTGTTGCTATTTAACAAGGAAACGAGTCACTTCAGTGCCTTTAAAACGACTATATCATGTGTAAACACAGTACGGTGCACCTTGGTGGAACCACAAACAATCAGTTTATAAGGTACTTCTGCATAGTTAGTGTATATAACACAGGAGCCAATGTGTTCAGATTCTCCCGTCTCCTTCTTCAACATTATCGTTAGTGTGCAACACCCACTTCAAAACGCAGAATGATTCCTTTCAGACTTCAAAGAGGTAAGGATAATTATTACAGCTTTGTTGTTTTGTTGTTTTCCAAAACCTTTTTCAGTTGTTAAGATTTAGTGTTCGTGTTCATTCTCATCAAACACAGCACACAACCTCTAAGGCCACACAGCTCCGCCTCAGACGCCGATATGAAAGTCATCCCATATTGCTCATGGATCACATGAAAACTTCCCACAACCTCAACTATAGCTGTAGGTGAACTCGTACAGTCACACAAGTCATGAGGCTCCCCGGGTGAGAATGCTGTATAGACGACCATGTAAAGATAGTTCCAGTTCGATCAATATCTGCAGAGTTTATGCCCTCAGTGTGACTAATTGTTCCAATAAAAAAAAAAACCATGAAAGGTCACAAAAAAGACATTAGTGAAGACATAAAAATGAGTGCTCCACTATTCTCATGTATTATCTCACTGTTGGATCTTTTCTGACTGGAAACTTCAAACCACTGACTGTCCTGCACAGACGTCCATATACAAAATTAAGTGTTTTTAGCTCATGGGGACACAGGCGCTGGTCTAGACTGATGATTCATTCGGTATGTTTGTCTGTCAGTCAGTTCTGGAACAGGTTACCCACTGATCTGCGTTCAGTTACTGACCTGGGAGTTTAAAAAAAAGTTAATTTAAAACATATTGATTTAGAAATACTTCTAATATTCAGTAGCACGGTGACACTTTCCTTCATTTTCGAGTTTTACTGCTTCTTATTTTATTGTATTTGAATTTCTGTTCCAGCAGGGGTTGTAAACTACTGTATAAATAATAATTGGTTGATTGAATTTTCACCTCACAGTTAGTTGAAATGAACTTCTATAAGCAGAAACAATTCAACAGTAATGCATTTTAAAGGCTAATTCATACTTTCTGAATCTGCAGATGTCCACGAATTAAATGTCCACATCTGACCATGTAGTCGTTCACATATAGCCCAATCTTTTGTTGCTGCTTCAGCTGCACTTAATCCAGGTATGGACAGTATGTGGGAAATGGATTGGAGATCTGTAATGTCAGAAATGGTGGGAAATATCATTTCATGGTGGGAAAATTAAGTCTCAAGCAAAATTAACAACACGTAAAACTCAATAGTTTCAACTTGACTCTTTCATACAGCAGTTCACTGTTACCGAACGTGATAAACTATCCAAAAGCCTTCAAGTGCTGGTGCCAATTCATTAAAAGTGGAGATATTAACGGAGCACGGAGAGGAGTTTAAATCAACCAACCCATTTCCTGACTCAGCCACTGACCACAATCAGATCACCCCCGTGAGGAGTTTTCTTTTTTTAATTAATGCCACTGAAACAGAAAAAATACCCACGACCATTTGTTCCATTTTTGTATTATAACAATTTGACAATTAAAATATACAATTAAGTTTTACTATTCTCACATGATGTCAAATAATTATTTGTTTTAAAAGTTTTTCTTGGTTGTCAGCATCCTCCGCACCATTTTTTTTTTTTTTTTTTTTTCTTTAATTCCCAGTCTCTCTCCCTCCTCTCAGTCCCACTCCTCCTCATCTCTGAGGTTGTTGTCCTCTCTTGGCGGCTCCTGAAACCTGATGTTCGCCAACATGTCCCTCATGGCCACCATGAGACGATTCACCTCCTGGTTTAGCTCCTGACCAGCTCGAGCCACCTCCATGTTGTCCTCCTGCCTCAGTCCACCCTTTGACGAGAAGAGACAGAATACCGTGTTAATATACAGATCCTTTATTTCTTCACCCTTTATCTTTAGCATGAGGATTCATTCTTACCTGCATGGTAAAACAATAATCACAGTATTTTTGGTACTTATGCAAGTCACAAGCAAGTCTTAACCTTCAAGTCTCCAGCAAGTCCGAAGTAATTCTTGCAAGAATCGAGTAAGTCAAGTCCTTTAGTACTTAAAATCAAACCAGTTATAAGTCAAGTCGTACGAGTATAAAAAATTAAGACGATTCCCTAGATATTCAACATTTAAATAGGCTTAAAAAAAAAAAGACTGAGTTACAGAGTTTTGTCTGTAACAGAAACACTGTATTACTCATACAATGCAAGTACTGCTTTATGGTCTGCTTCATATAACTGAAAAAAAAGAAAGACACAATTAAATTAAATAAAACTATTTAATTTAATTGACATTGGGCCTACATTAAACCACATTAAAAGTATATACCTTGAACTATTTTTCAATATTTAAGTCAAGTCAAGCATGTCTCAAGTCTTCAAATTTGCTCAAAAAAACTCACTTTGAGACATAACACATCATTGCATTGAATGTTTCTCTTCTACTCTGTAGTAAAAAAGTAATCTTTAATTCTCAAAATGATGCTTGAGGATTTGATTTCTTAGTATCGTTGTAACCTTTTTGACCACAAGCCTTTCTTAATGTTGCCATTTCTCTATCTAATCATTTTCTCTCATTTTATAATTTGCCCGGTGAATTTTACTAACAGTTTCCACAGTTGTTTCACTCATGGTGATTTATGAATGAAAGGGTTTATTTTTTTTTACTTATTTGGTAACTTATTAACTTACTTGCTGATATAATTGAATTAGTACACAATCAAACTTGGATAGTAACTCACCATTACACGTTATCTAGGCTTGTGTTACATAACATGTTTTCAGACGTATCACTTAAAAAGTCAAAGAAAATGACCCATACTGGATGTCTCCAAGTGGATAACATGTTCCAGACAGATGGAAGTGCCCTGATGGAAACATGCCTTGGACCCAACTGTTAACAAAGAACATTAAAAAGTGTGGCTGAGAAGGTTCACAGAGGCTGTGAAGGAGGACGTAAGGTCAGTTGGTTTAACAGAGGAGGACATGATGGATATGGTGAGATGGAGGCAAATGATCTGCCGTGGCGAGCCCTAAGAGGAGAAGGCGATAGGAGAGGTGCAGTGTGGCTGATCCACAAGATGCTCGATATACACACCGTTCAAAAGTTTGGGGTCACTTAGAAATGTCTTTATTTTTTAAGGAAAAGCACTTTTTTTTCAATGAATATAACATTAAATGAATCAGAAATACACTCTTTACATTGTTAACGTGGTAAACGACTATTCTAGCTGCAAATGTCTTTTAATGGAATATGTACATAGGTGTATAGAGGCCCATTTCCAGCAAACATCTCTCCAGTGTTCTAATGGTACATTGTGTTTGCTCATCGTGTTAGAAGGCTATTGGATGATTACAAAACCCTTGAAAACCCTTGTGCAATGATGTTAGCACAGCTGAAAACAGTTTTGCTGGTTCTTTGACAAAAGCAAAGTTTCAAGCAAAGGTATTTCTAATCTTGAATGTCTTGACTATATTTTCTATTCACTTTGCAAATCTTTTGATGAATAAAAGTGTGACCTTTAACGGAAAACACAAAAAAAAAAATTGTATAGGTGACCCCAAACCTTGGAACGGTAGTGTATGTTGAGTTACCTTTTAATTAATAGGCATAATTTTCGATAAATTGTTCAGCCCTAGAGAAAACCCGCACACACGGGGAGAGAACATACAAACTCTGTGCAGAAAGGCAATTGTGCTGACTGGGTCTCGAAGGCAAGAGTGCTAACCACTACACCAACCGTGTGGCCCTAACATTGTTCAATATTGTATTAAACTTTTAACCTTTTTGTACTTTTAGGGGCATTTTGTATTCATCAGTTAGACTGGTATCATGATGGATCATGTATGCGATTGTCTCACAGTATAAAGCAATGCATCAGGTATCATATTGTAAGAGGCCCTGCGATCGCGATCCACACTCCACACTCCCCATTTACCACTCTGTTTTCTTTAGGTTGTGTGTGGGAGACCTCCGCAGACTCTGTTGAAAGGGCTACACACACATTTCATCACAGATAATTCCTATTTTCCCTATCGAATGAAATGCCGTTTCACATAATGCTATATGTCTAATCACATATTTATCACATGTCAGCAATACGGCTGTGATGTAAAGGGCTACGAAAAAAGGTCTGTGGGATGATTATGTTGAAATATTTACTTCCAGTGAAATGAGTAAAGGGGGCGTGAGATTGCAAAATGCACAGGTAGAGACTAATGCAGGAATAACTATGCCGTTAGAACACATCAAGTTCAATTAAACCCGTCTTAAAATACAATAATTCCACGTCTCACTGCATTTGCTGCCATATGGTCTTTCTGCATATCTGTCAGGGAAATCTCAGCCAAAATGCAGTCTATTCTGAGAGGTAAGCAAATAAAGTGACAAAGAGCAAATATTCAAACATTCATTTGTTGCTCAGGTCAATGTGGCTCAAGACTGCCTCTAAAAGTGGGGCAGATCAACTTATGCAACACCATGCTGATCAATTATACTCAGCATTAAAATGATTGTATTTTGTAATATGCGGTCTTTAATAATCTGGCCACTCCCCACGTATATGGTTTGTTCATTCCATTAAATATACCATTTTGCCGCACAGCATTTGGGAAGTCAGCTTTTTTTTTCTGCAGGAGCTACTTTAGCACATTAAAAAACAACTTTAAAAGTTTGTTAAAAGCCACTCAGCTCTGCACTCACTGATTTTGACTCTAGAACATCGCGAGGGCTGAGCAAACACTATACTCAGCGTTGGTATTGATCCAATATTGGCCAAAATCACTGGAAAGGATATCAGAAAAAGAAAATCGGAAAATATGAAACAATCTAGAAAAACCTATAAATGGCATAAATGCTTCACTGAACATAGACAACACGCCGCAGAGAGAGACTCTCACCACTGCCATCATGTGACAAAGACGATTATATAGTTTTTGACATGGCTAATTATAGGTAACGAGGAAATGCATCAGCAAAAACGACTTATTAACAGCAAAGCTGATTAAAAGAGATAGAAGATTATATTATTAATGCATTATTAGCATCAATAACCACAGAGAAGGGTCATGATGTTGTGAAGGAGGACACGAGGACACAAGAGCGACCCCTAGGAAGAAGAAGTTACTCAATGTTGTAATACTGCTTTTAAATCAGACACAATAAAAGTGATATGGAGCCATCCCGAGTTGTACTGACTGTACTTAATTTGCTTTATGACTAGCCTACAGCTGTGATGTACTTTTGTATCTGTAATCTGCTTTATACTGTATGCCTCAAGTGAGTTAAGGGTGCATGTTGCAGTTGCATCTTTGTACTGTCTGCCTTGTTGTGATATGAATAAAGTTTACACATCGCATTATCTCATGTTCAAGTAAATTGCCTCCATGGTAAATGAAGTATTTTCTGCCCAGAAGCAAAACAGAAAACAGGACACGGGTCAAAGTAAAGTGCTACATAATACTCTATATATACACATACTAAATCATTTCTGAAAGGATAATCAAACATACTCCTTATGAAGGTGTGCTACAAAACAATCCTGCACATATAGAAATTGTGTGTGTGTGTGTGGTAACATTATGTTCCCTATTATACAGCTTAAGTGTTGTAATTGTTTATTTGTTATTGCATAAGTGACAAAGTGGCTATTCTGTGTCAAGTTCAACTTCTTTTTGACTTACAATTTGCTTATCAACACCAGACATTGACTAAAAAGTGTGTATCAATAAAACATACATAATATGTCCCACATTAATTGTGGGAATGTAGCCTCATTAATCAGTGGAGTTAAAACATCACCATTAGAAAAAAGACAAACCCAGGCTACCGACGACTTATATGGATGTCGTGAATTTATGGGTTAAGAGTTAATTGCAAAAAGGACACGGTCATAAGATTTTTGTTTATATATTTTTCAGTCGTTATCCCCGGAGGGTGTTCATGAGTGTTTAGAGGAAGTATTTCATCAGCCAAGGAGGCATGCCGAGTTGTTTTTCTCAACCATCCAACAGTTTAGTGATTTAACAGCCCTGCTGCTAAATGAGCGTATCTGTGTTTTAACTTCGGTAATCTAAGAACAGGAAACTCAAACCTTCATACTGTGTTCCTTCAATGATAAAGCAAGCTCAATAAAACTCTACCACAGAAAACCCAGCACCACAAAGAGAAAATTAAAATATGTTTGTTGACACCTTTTGGAGTAGGTAATTTCATAGTGAATTATTCACTAACTCGGTGAACTGACACAGTGTGTTCGAGACAAGTGAGCATTAGTTGAACCAAGGCCTTAGAGCTATTAAATCACATGATGTCCCCACATGCACAGCATGGGTTCTTCATTCATGTCCCAGGATGTTTTCCTGTTATTAAAACGTGGCAACACCAAGACAACAAATGAAAAGTAGGGACTTGCTCCAGTTGTACTCGGGTGTATACAACTTCAAATTACTCCAACTAGGCCTGGGTTTTGTGACTTTCTACTGTACTTAAAGGATTTGTTGTTTCATGATTTTCAGGGCACCATAGCAAAGACACAGCACTGAAAGGAAAATGACAAATCACTTTCCAACTGCATCTGAAAAAGGACTTATTTCTGTATTTGTCCGGGTTAAAGCTAAGAGTGACATTTGACAACTGTGACCAACACATCCTGGGAAAGATACCAGAACACTGTAAAATAGAAGCAACACTCAGAGAGTGTACATCTCTGCCTAGGCCAGCTAGTTTCCATATATGAGTTAACTCATAAATCTAATAATTGGGATTAGGCGGGTATAGACAGGCGCGTGCTGGCCGTAGTTTTTGCTGCCAGCACACGCTTTCTGCAATCTCCTCAGTTAAATTTGTATGTTTATAAATGCTGAAATAACACATTGCTTCTCTGCAGTGCAAATGGCATGCAGTCATGTTTCATTTGGCTAATGATGCTGTAAGTTCCTCTCTCCAAGTGTAATTCTTTGCATACACAATCTAATAACGCTTGACAGATTTTTAGGAAGAAAAGCTCTGTGTCATTTTTGATGTTCTTGTATGACCCTGCCTGAATGCAACCTCGGGGCGTGACTTTAAAATAGCTCAATGCTCAGCAGTTTGCAGTGACTGGACAATGGTCATTATTATAGATGCATTTTTTTGTCATGCAGTGACCCCCTCCCTGTTTCTCTCTCCACTGTTAGTCGTCAGGATTGCTATCTCTGTGCTGGGATCTGTTTAACATCAGTGCTGGTCGAAAGTTAAACTGTACCAAGTGTTTTTTGAAAAGTGGGTCACAGGATCAGTTGCCTTAGGGAACTCTTTCGGTGCATCAGTTATTGGGTTTGTAATGCCTTAAATTAGTTTGCTGTGGACTTTAATTTATGATTGAACAGTAGCACTGTAGTGTAATTTGTTTTCTCAGTGTTAATTATCAGTGGTTATTGGCCTAATTCTGCCCTGCATGCACAGACTGGTAATTTAATACAGACCTAAATAATTCTGCGTACAGGGCCTCTGTGGGATACTCTTAGCTGTGATGAGCATGTGGATGTCAAACTTAAAAATCATAAATGGGGGTTTGGCTCCAGTTTTTGCTTGCATTTGCCACAAAATGCTCGTTTATGAGAAAACACTGGGTCTCTGGGTCTCACACATGACTATGCTTGACTATGAAGTGACTTGAGCTGAATTTTGTTTGTTCTTCCAGGCTGACCTGGCCTGATCCAATCGAACAACTCACCTGAAGGTTGAAATTTGGCAGCAGAGAGCGGAAAAACAGCGACAGTGTACTCTCACTGGACGAACCAACATGTTGCCTATTTGGAAACACAAAGCAAATTAAAAGAAGTTCAGTTCTTAGGTTTAAAAGCGCACCATTTACCAACTATGACAGGATGTCATGTGCACAGTGGTAAAGAGAGTTCATTACCTCTGTGGTCGGGTATAAGATGTCACCGAGTCCAGTGGAGGCAGAGGGTCAAAGCCCATCACAGGCTGAGTAGTCACCTCCTAATGATATCAAACAAATAAGCAAGATCAGAGTCATATTTGCAGGGGCACATAATAGCAAAAAATAATAGCTTTGCCAAAAAGTCAGTAAAACGGCAATATCTACTTAAACTTAAAGATTTCATTTCATTTTAAAAATTGACAAAATGTTAACGGTTAGTCCCTGACCCTTCTTCCATTTTCAAGTTCTTCTGTTTAAAGTTACGTTTGTGGAAACCTGCAATAGGAAGCATATTTTTCTGAAATATCTTTTGGTGTTTCTTCCCTGTCAAGTCCAGTTCTTTCCACAGGACCTCAGTGGAACAAGCACAGCGGATTGGGGAATTCTTCTTCTCTCCAAAAGGCACTGCTTACAATTTGTTTCTTTGTGATTAACTTTTGTAATTCTTTTTAAAAATACATTACACTAGCTCTTGGTGATTATTGCGACTATCTGGCTAATCCTTGTTCACTTTTTCGCAGAATAATGAGACTGCAAGTGGTTTCAAACCAGGACGCTGGTATAAAGGAAAGGCTGTACCACAGAGTGGTTTGTCTAATTGCTAGCCTGGAAGCTTTTCCAGAAGTGGTGACCTTTCTGGTACAGAGAACAGCAGCAGTCTGATGTCAGTTGAGAACTATGAACAGATACGAAAATGGCATCTGAAAGAATTTTCATGCTGGACTAAAAACTGGTAATTTGGTTGCGTTTCTTACTAAAGGCAGGCATGAGGTGGCTTCCTTGATCTCAGAGAGCAGGACGTGGCGATGGATGTTCCTTGGTGCACTCTGGTACCTCTGGCTTCTCCTAATACAGAACAAAATTTGAGACTTTGAAAATCTGAACACAGTGGTAAGAAACGTCGCACTCTTTGTAACATAATTAGCACCTAAACCATTTTCCAAAGTATAATCTTTCTGTGCATATCATTTGACCCTGAAGGTTTTTGGTCATGGCAACATTGACCTTTGACCAGAGTACTGCCAGGGTCCATTCAGGGTCCATTCAGGGTCCATACCAGACCCAAGACAACTCCAGATACATCGAGGTTGTTAACATGACACATGATCTGACCCATCCATCCAGTGATTGATGATAAAGTCATAAATCAACCACAGCACGCTCTAACAATGTCACCGTACTTAATCCATGAGTGAGCAACATGTGTCACTGAGTTCAACTAAGTGAAGCAAAGGAGGCTGGGAGTAAAATGTAAAAAAACAAGCTAAATGTTTTTTGTGAATTACGCTGTGTAATCGAACTTATATACAGACATTTACTGCGGTGTCATATGCTTTGGCAATATAACAAATCATTGTGGGTGACAAGGCTTTGAGTAAAAACATTTAAAATGACTATACACTATATTACATGAATTATTTCCACAAAAAACCCCTACATCTTGCTTGTGCCTGTACCTTTATTTACAGTATGTAAGACAATCTGGAGGAAGTTGAGTCCTCCAGATTGTCACAAATGGACCAAATCTGAAAATATTCCCTACAGGTGTTCTTGAGATGTGTTCAAAAGAATCTGACAGATGGGTGGCCTATCCTGGCCATCCATATATGCAAAAAGAAACAAACTCCCAGTAAAAACTTTCTCTGGTCCAAGCAATACTCCTGCCAAGTTTGAGGTTGATGAGGTGAGCGGTTTAAAAGACTCACACAGAAAAAGACACAACATCAAGGATTAATGTCTGAGAACAAAAAGAAAAAGGAGAAACAAGATAATAAGCATTGACTTCTTACCTGTTTTGACAGTCCAGCACCAGAGGATCTTTGGCATCGACTCGATGCAACACTTCCCTCACCGACTCTTCCAACCAAAGCATCACTGCTGCCTCCTTCCACATGATGTAAGTCCTCCCCACATACAGAGCTGTCAGTTCAGCCAGAGCTGGCAGTTGCCTAGAGACAGACATGGTGTGACAATAAAGAGTTAAGAAAAGCAAAAAAAATTGCTGAAATGTAGAATAAAAGATAAAGCTCTAACAAAAAAAAACAACATAATTGATTATCAATGATAACTTTAATAGCAACGTTTAGAATGAGGGGACTTTACCCTATGCGACTTTTTGGACCAAAGAAAGCATGTGAGGTGACTGCTGCATCAGGTTGCACGGTGCACAGATCCAGTAGAGGCATCAAGACTGTGGAAAACACATTAACAGAAACATAGGTGAGAGGAAATTCAAATTTACAACTTCCTGGATGTAAATGGCAAGAAAGACCTGCATTTGTAGAATTATTTAAATGACAATAATTAAAATAATTGAAATGACTGGAGGGTATTAATGACTTAATCGATCATTTGCTGGTCTAACCTCCAGGAAACATGACGAGGGCTTCCTGCAGCATCTGGTCAGCTTTGCATTTTTGTTTGACACTTTCTTCAGGATCCAAATCTTCCTCCTGACTGAGATGAAAATGGCAAAGTGCGGCAGAGAACGCAAAGTTTGGGAGCTGGGACAGGTTTCTGTGCTCCTATAATTGCAAAAAAAAACAATTGATTTCAGCATTACACTGAAAATAATAAATAGATATTTAAATTGGTAATTATATCGTCAGTTCAAAATCAAGTTAAGACACACATATGCACATATAAGCACTCCTTACCCCCCAGTCTTGATACAGCTGGAGGAGAGGCTGGTACTCTCTGGAGCGCAGCATCAGGAAATCAATGAGCAGGAGCATGCAGAGCGGGTCAGAGTCGGGGTCCAAACTAAAATAAAAGAACACAAAGAAGTGGTTAATACAAGCAGAGCATCATCCAAACAAGACTCTCCAGAAAATGACACCTACACACAGTATAATATTTCCTTTAGTGATAAAGAACAGCGTGTGACAAATAATAGTAAAGGATAAACCTATATCCTTTTTCATCACATTGACTCATCATCCATCAGCATATAAAATGACATTTACTATTTCAATGAATAGCTGAATAAGAGGCAAAAAAAAATGTATGTATTGTCTGAATGTTGTATTTTCCAACATTTACTTTTAATTCTATATTTCAACTTCAATTTGCCAGTGTGCCGTGCACAAACTTATACTAACAATGACAGCAAAATAAGTTAATTTTGCTGGTTTCCTCCAAAACCAGAACAATGTATTTATACAGAGAACACACAGCGATACATCTACATTTCGTGTAAAAAAAAAAAAGAGAATCGTTTTTTATATGATTATTTTCTCTATAACATCAAATCAAACATGGTAAATAACATCACCCAGAAAAGGTGAAGCACTTCTTCGTGCTGTTCTTTCAAAGATTCCTTTATCAATCACATTTTGAGCAGTGATTTAATCACAACTAGATGGAGAGAGACAGCTGTCAGCTTTTATTCTCACACTGCCGCTTTACAAAAAGACCAGACCATCGTTGTCATGAAGTCAGGAAGCCAGAGTTTGATGAAAATCACAGATAAAAGTTGACCATATGTTATATGCACAGGCTGCAAATCTCATACTATGGCAGACTGATGGTACATAAACAACCCAATCAAGCCTTATGTTCGTGGCATCTGTACCAGCATGAGACGGAAGGCTTTATTCTGAAATGGTAGATTTGAACAAAAACATTTATTTTAATTTTTTTAACATACTTCTAACATAAATAGCAAAAAGAACTAATGTTTCTTGCAATTCCATGCAAAAATTATACATAAATAACAATTAACATATTAACATTGAGTGCAAATACTTAAATATTAAACCCAACATCAGCATGAAGAAGCATTTAACGGGCAGAAAATATCACTTGAAAATAACACATCATTTAAACGCAATGTCTTTGTTTTATTCTGCAATTTAAAACTCAATTACGCAGCCAAAAATGTATAACATTTTATTGATATTTAATGACCTTTCACAGCCCTTATTTTGGGAATCACTGAACTAGACAAAGCACCGAGAGTGCACTAACCTATGCCAAAGACGCTCCACCACAGTATCAATATATCTATATCTGTGTCACCACCACTAAATAGGGCTGTCACCCCCCTTGCTTTGTTGGTAAGACATGCTGTGCACTGAATAATCGCTAATCACTTCATTTAACACTCTCTGTAAACTGGCTCATAAATATCTGTGTGTGCCAGGAACATCTGTGCACTCTGAGCGGGGTAATATTGTAAATTAAAAAAAACAATCAATATAGTTCAGTTGACAGGTTATGTTTCTGGCAAATAATCTCAGAGTTGGGGGAGTTACAGGTCATAATAAATTTGTTTTGTTTTTTGTTGAAAAAAGTGACATCCTAAGTTACTACCAAAATCTAAAAAGAGGTCCTTCCTTGAACCATGGTCCTTTATTCTTTAAAGTTATGCTGCTCACAAACACAGACAGACAACCCATCCAATACAATAAATGTCACTCAGTAACTCAGTCAGCTAGCTAGAGGCCACTGGATAAGTGATATTTACCCCAGCACATAAAAAGACTGGTAAGCACTAAAAACTACAGTTAAAATCCAATCACGATATGCAGCACATTTAGTATGGCACACGGTAGATTTACTCTCAAAAAAGGATGATTTCAGGACAGAACACTAATGAGTTTTTCTTTCTAATGTCAATTCATCACAATGCTGAAGTCATTCAGAACCCCACGGGAAAACCCCGGCCCAATAAATTAACTCTTATATTCCTCAAAATCTGATGACTGCTCTCAATGGTTCTTTAATCACGGAATGAAAGAGTTATTTTTGTTTCGTGAAACACACCATGTGATCATATCTACTAAACTTCAAACAAGGAAACTACAGACACAATTAAGAAAAGAGTTTCCAAACCCTCACCCCACACAAACAGTATTGAGAGACACAGTTGAGAGTGTGTGTGTGTGTGTGTGTGTGTGTGTGTGTGTGTGTGTGTGTGTGTGTGTGTGTGTGTGTGTGTGTGTGTGTGTGCTTGTATTGTGCGAGTGGGTGTGTCTGTAAATGTGACTACATTCTTGGTACTCTCAGATGTGTTTGCTGCTAGGTTGGTGGAGTAAATCGATCATTCCTGCAATTACTACCACAGTTCTGCTAAGCGAGGGGCACGTGTGGTGCAGCAGTGAAACGGGTCACCCTCCCCGTCCAAGAGCATTCAGCGTTATAATCGATACCGAAGGTAAAGGGTCGGGATCTCACCTAAGGATGAGCTTGCAGAACTCCAAAGCCGTCCGTGGACATCCACGCTTCTCCAGGAACATCATGTGCTTATACAGAGCAAGATAAAATGCCCTGTAATATGAAGTAATTGAATGAATACATTTCTGAATGATGGCTTTATTCCTTAAAGATGCAAGGGGTCAACTCAAAGTTAAAAGGAGAAAAAAAGGGAGCAACCAACCTGTTTTCTGATCTCAGATAATCGAGTCTGCTGGCACCGGACGTCAAGCTAAATAATGGGTGACAAGCGCATTCAAAGCAGTACAAGCCCCTTTCTAAAAAAGAAAGAGTGATGGTTTTGTCAAAACTTCTGTGTCCAAAGGTCTGTACAGTGTTGGCTTTAAGTTCCTGAAATAGAATGATCTCACAAAGATGAATTAACAAAACAGGAAAACACCGTCTTTCTTATTTGTCTTGCGTTAAAGAGCAAGTGAGGCATGTCATTCAATTAAAAAAATCAAGCAGAAAAAAGAAAACAATAAGCCTTTTACAAACTGCGTTTCGTTACCCTCTTACAGACAGTGGCTGCTGTAATAACCCAGGTATTGTGTGACAATGGCTGCCTTGTCGATTTACAGTTTATAATCTAGATCTCACTGGGGAGAGAGATGTTAATCTCAATGTGACTTTTTAGAAGACCACATTTAAAATAAAAAAAAATAAAAAAATAAAAACTTGCAGAATGTAATCAAAGAAAAATAATCTGGTTTTATAAATCCTTTTCCTAGTCTTTTTTATAACTCAAACGCGATTCATCTATTTTATGCAGTACTATTTTTCTATCATTAAACATTGCTGACACAGCCACCAGTAGCAATTTGGGGTTCAGTTTTCTGCCCACTGAGTCTGTCATGCAAATTAGATGAGCCCTGGATCAAAGTGATTTACCTTCTGAAGGAGTTTGTCTGAATAAATGCACAGTGAATGACTGATCCTTTAGAAATGATGAAAAACAGACTTGGAAAAGCTTAATCGTATCGGAAAAAGTTGCCGTTATTTCATATCTATGCTCTAATCTGGAGCCCAAAAAAGCAAAATAGTAATTTATCCACAGACTTTTTTCAAAAAAGCTATAATAAGTTTATTTTGATGTACAGATTAAACCCTTTCTTCAGTCTTGGAAAAACTCAGCATTCAGCAACAACCAGTAACACCAGTTTCACAGTGTATGTGCGTGTGTGTGCGCCCTACACACAGAAAATCATAAAACCTTCTTTTAAATAGTGAAAAATGCTTCTGTGCTCTTGACTAAGGCCAGGACTACAGCTGCCCATCAGTCAGTTTGAATATATTTTACAATTAAATAAAACAATACAGGGAGCTGAAAAGCTTGAGCGCATTTACTTTAAAACAGGAACACAACAGGTGTTGTGTTTGTGACATATGCATTTCAATGTATAGTTTGGCTGTGAGAGACACATAGCTCACAGTAAAAATAGACCAGATGTCTATTTCCAAAAAGAGCCATGTCGCTTACTCCTGTGATATGCACTTGAGACTACGAGGGCAATGTGAGTGCTTATCAACCGCCATGTGTGCTTAAATGAAAAGGAAGACATCCTGTGACGCAGATGCTTCCAGTGTAAAACCAGCTTAAGTTCTAGGTCTCAAATTATAATAATTGTCTGAGACTTACTCATCCTTTCTCTTTACATATTAATATAATATTTGAAAAAGAGTCAATGATCCTCACCAATGAGGTCCCTGGCCATCTCTTGATCCTCCTGTATTCGACAGACATCTGAAAGCTGCAGCAACGAGTCAATGTGGTAAGGGTTAAGCTGTAGCAGGGCCTGGAGGAGGAAAAAAGGGGCCGTCAGGAAAAGGCTTTCAAAACAGGATTTACTTACGAGTATAAGATTTTAGTGAAAATTCAAAAAGTAGTAGTAGTTTAATGTTACTTTTGACTACAATGCCTGGGTACTGAATAACCTGCACCATTTTAACTGAACTAAAAGTAGTGCTAGTTAACTTTTAAAATGCTGCCACTGAGCATGTTAAATTGACTGGATGGAGATTCGTTGTCGGTTCCAACTTTAACAAAAGAAGTGTATGATTTTTTTGGATTAAGTTATTAACCATTTATCCGTTTGTATTTCTCTTACAACAATGTTGTTCGGATCCATGGACTCGACAGCATCCAGGAACTTGAACTGCACTTGTTGGTAGTCACGACTGTGCTCAAAGGTGAAGTAATGAATGCCATCCTTTGACTGCAGTAACGTCATTGAGATTCCTGTTGAATACATAAAGAAAGACAATATCAGCGTCAGTTTAGATCGACTGTAATATTTCCGTTATGCAACACAGTGTCCTAAGATTATGGGTTCAAGTAATTGGTAAAATATGTCTTATTCCGTGGCTGTACAGAAGAGTGTACATGGTGTAATGCAAGAGGACAAAAGAGATCCTCAGGATATGCACTAGCAATAACATTAAAAATATTCATTAGATTTACTAGGTCCAATAGGCAACACTACCAATATAAAATAACGTTTTCTGAATGCTCCACGCTCAGGACGTCCTGTACCTGACTTCCCATTTAAAAATGTCGTTTTTCACAAGTTCCACTTCAACGCAGCAACAGACACAGTGAACTGTGAGGCAGTTGGCTGGAGGAACTACATCCCTGAGAGACTGTTGGTGTACTAAACTACTGTGTCTGTGCACGGTTCTGCAGCTGCACAGCAGCACAGAGGAAAGAGCCTCAAGGAATTGTGAAAGCTGCCCAGCACAAAGTCGGTTCCCCTCTCCCCTCAACTGAAGAACTGCACAGTTCCTGCCTGCCTCAGGAACATCTCGGGACACATCTCACCCTGGAAACGCACTGTTTGAGTGTCTGCCTTCGGGATTCTTTCATCCTTCCATCCGGCGTAACCCGGGCTTGTTTTCATAGTCGAGGACGCTTATATAATATATAATATTATACTAATATGCCTGTGTGTGATTGGTATTCTCAGTTTTTTTGAAATTTTGTAGTCTTTTTAACATATTTATCTTTCATTTTCTTACTTTTTGTAAAGAAAAGTAAGAAAATGTTGAAAAACATAGTTGACGTCATTGGCTGCCAATGACGTCAACTATGTTTTTCAACGGGCCGTGTGGTTTCGGTGTTCTGTGGGTCTTCAAAATCAGTCAAAATGCTGTACAATGCTCGGCAGTATGAGGCTCTCTGCACTGAAAATGGCTGGCACCCATTGAGTTAATGTTGTTGTGCAATGTCTCGTCACAATGACAATAAAGATTCTGATTCTTGTGAAGAATTATGAGTATTTGGTTTGTCAGTTTGGTAGCAACCTTACTAAAAAAAACAACTGCAGCATAATCAACCACTATTATTTCACAATACATCAATGACGACTTTCAGTGAGAACACAACAACGCAGTCTTGGTGATGACGTTAGTTTAACAAAAGCGTCATTCATACAGTAGTATAAAGTCTAAATGTAAAAAAATACGTATTGCTTAAGGTACTTCTAAACTAAAAAATACAGTAATTGTGTTCTGACGACAAGACAAAGAACACTCATCGAGTCTTAGGGCTATATTTTATAGAATGGTCAATTGAGAAATTTCAAAGAACAGTGTAACTGCTGAATGCAAGGTTCAACGCTGACGCACTTTTGATACTGGCCAATATGCACTCTGCTGACTACCATAAAACCAACACATCACACAGTACAGTCAGTGTGCAAAAATACCCATTAATAATCGGTATTGTTACGCAATACTGTTTCACCACCCCAGGTGCTACCCTGCAGTATTGGCAGATCTGGGCTTGTGTGGGCCTTTTCCACAGCACAATTTTGTCTGGTTATAAAGGATAAGAAAGCATGCACAGTTTATTATGCATGTAGATCATATATGTAAAACTGAAATTACAAAAATATTTTGGAAAAAACACCAATTTTCCAATTACAACTGGATATATTCCAAGACTGCAATTTTCCAAAAGTAAAACCTAGAATATAATTGGAAATACTGAAAAAAAATACTGTATATACATTACAATTCATACAAAGGTTTTTTACCAGTGAATACATCAAATGTATTACTTAATAATTGTTTATTAACTTAGTTTTATGGTGACTTTTATTGTGTATGTTTGTCAGTGCATGTACTGGATACTGTACTACTTAGGAAAATCAGGGCATTAAATATTTAACAAGTACAATCTCCTTTGCCAAGAGGCAATTCAAAACAAGCTCAAATAAACTTTGATTTCCCCTAATCTACATACAGACAGCGACTGAGGTGTTGATCTTGTCATTGTTCAACATCTTTGCAGCACTAAGGCCGATGACGTTCTTGATACAGTTCCTCAAAGAAAATATGGGATTCCTTGGCAGTTGTGGGGGAACTTCAAACATGCATAATCATGTATAGATATATATTCCTCTGCTCTGACATTTATCGATTGTCCTATGGGTTATTAAGTTGTTTTTATTTGCAAAGTTGTTTTTAGTCATGGGGCTGTCTTTATCTGAAGCTCGATCAAATCGATCTCATTAAGATTTTTATTTATTACAATTATTACAACAAATGTACCTGTCCGACTGAAGCGAGGCCAGCTGTCCTTGGGACTGGTCATCCAGGTGCTACGGTGAAACTGCCTGTTTCTATGTCGAGGTCTGTCAAAAAACAAACAAATAAAGGAGCATGAAATACTGTACATACAGGTATTTTGAGATGACAAATGTCAAACAATGCCACAAAATAATCCCTTTCCTCTTCTTTACCTCTGATCCCCAACAACAGCTCGAGCGCCAAAATATTTCTTTAGCTCCGTCTCTGGGTTGAGATTCCTGGTGAATTGAGTGAAATAATAATTGATAAAGAAAGAACAAGAATATTAAATATAGCCAAAGCCTATTCTCTCTCACATTTATTAATTTACATTTGATTTTGATATTCTGGAAATGTCTCAAAAACACAAATGCAAATGATTCATATTTTTATGAAGATGATTTAAATCAGACGAAAAGCTTGTCATTGAATGAATATTTTGTACACCCAATCAGTGATTTAACAACCTTAAAAGCATTTAACTACAACCATTATAATCTTTCATAGTGTGGTGTCAAGCGCCACCACATGATGGCATTGAGGAATCACAGACTTTCAGATTACAGTAAAACAGCTGTGTACTTGTCAAGAGAAATTTAAATACTGAAAGTGCAGATTCATTTGTAATTGAGTTTAATTATATGTGATGTTAACTTAAAAACAATCATGACAAAGAGAGGACATTGTGTTTGTAAATGAATCAGCAGCACTGCTCACACCAGCCAAGTAAAAGGTGGGTGGTTATAAATTGTTAAAAAACTATTTTTGACACACACAAACGCACACGAGAGGACATGAGAGATTAGTCTCCTCACCTGTGCTCCACGTGTAAAACAGATCTTCTCTCAGTGCCTCCACAATCTTCATTTTGCAAACTCAGACTACTGGGCTGGTCCAGATTCTCCAGCAATACATCTATGTTATCATCCTGAACAGCCTTGTGAAACAACACAGAGAAGTCATTAAAAAATATAAAGTGATTTAGATGTTCTCATGGCAGATATAGAGCCTCTTCTTTATAAACGCACCTGGCCATTCTCTGACCTTCCTTTTGTCTTCTTCTTTTTCTTCTTCTTCTTAACTCTGTCTTCAGATGTAGACTATTAAAGAAAGGAGAAATTACTAGTTTGCAAATTGAGATCAATGATATTTGAGTCAGAGCAAAGGTAAAGTACCTTTCTGGCTTTATTTATTCTTTACCTTAGTAGACGTTTCCTGTTGCTTTACATCAGGACCGTCAGGGTCTCCATTATCATTCTTTTCCATGCCACTTGTTTTGTTTCCATCTGGTTTCTCCACTTCTTCGTCGGGTACAATTTTCTCTGTCTCATTGTCTTGATCACATATCTAAGAAAATGTGAATGTGGTAACTAAGGGTTCCAGATAAAGCAGCAGTAGTACATTTTACAAATCCCATAACTAGATAAGTCAGCAACCCATCAACGAAGTAAGTAAAGCATAGCTTCAAAGACCTCAACCTGCAAAGTGAGTACTGTATATTTTAAAAGTACCAGTACAGAAAACGACAGTAAACTAGTGGTTGACAGTTAAGTTCGATACCACCTTTCTAAGGTGGAAAACACCCGTCTTAACAACATTGTCATGATATAAATTAACATGTTTACATAGAAGGGCTAACTTGTGTTAGCAAGTGATAGCTTGTGTTAGCAGAGGCTATCGACACATTGATAATAGTTCAAAGAAAATTATATTTGAGTATGTTTGTAACGTCCTCTTACCAGCTCATAAATGTTGCTGACGTTTTTCTGTGCCTTGCTCTTCTTTGCCTTTCGCCCTCGGTCTTTGTTGTCAATCGGGTGAGAAGTATTAGCCTCTTGCGGCTGTTCCTCCTCGGACTGCTCCTCTGGGCTGCCATCCAAAGCTAGTTCCCCGAGGTCCAAGGCCTCCTGACCCCGCTGTTTGCCTCGGAGCCTTCGCAGCGCCCGGCTAGACATTGTCCTCTATCCGTGGGACACATACACGTCAATGTCCGTGATTAAACCACTTCTACATAAGCTGGCAACCACTGTGAACCCAAAATGTTCGATGTGCTTCTTCTTCGATGTGGCTCTCTTCTTCTTCGTGTAATACATTTCCGGCAGGCTGTACGCTAACACGCGCAATACTGCCCTCAATTGGCACGAAACAAAATTATCTAAAAGCAACTGTACCCGATGTTTTTAATGGCTTTAGTGCAGTGGCCCTAAAGGTCAAAACACTTCACAAAATATGTTTTCTCTACTGCTGTTGTACTTTCTGTAATGTTGTTGTGTTTTGACCTTCACGGCCACCGTAGTTTCTTACCGTAATCGAGTAACAGCACTTTCATCTTTTCAGTTTGATCTGGAAATAAAACCTTTCCCTTTCACTGTGCTGTGAAAAGAGAAATAAAGATCAAAACATCAGAACACAGAAAATCAGAACACCAAATGTCAAATTAGATTAAAACAAAAGAACAATAAAAACACAAAGGTATCACGGCATGCTTTTTACACAGGTTGAGGGTTTTATATGGCTGTCTGCTATGTTGTACGTCACTATTGTTCTGTATTTGGTATTTTATGTTATCATCTCATTTTATTGTGAAGCACTTTGTGATTTTTATCTGTGAAAACTGCTATTATAAATACAATGTTCTTACTTTACCTTACAAAAAGCAAGTAAGAATGATGAGAAGAAGAATAAATCACAAGATGAATAAATAAAAGATAAAAGGACAGCATGGATGTGAGGTTTCACACTTTACAGCCCCAGTAGAAATGAGGAAGTAAGATTTCACCTCTGTGATTTCCTCAGACTCCAGCTGCTTAACAGGTCGACTGTGACCAATAAAGAGGAAACAGATAAGTGTCACAAGAAACAAGACATGACACCAATGTACTGGTCTGACAAGAGGCAGAGTTATTATATTATTTTAAAAAACAAAACAAAACAAAAAAACTTTTGCACATTCTTTTCCCCATCGTTAGAAAACAATAGACACCATTGTGTCAAACTACTGTATGTGGGCAGACAAGCATTTCAGAGGAAATTCTGCTGTAATCCATTGTGCTTGCACAAGGAGGAAGTTGCAAATGTTATTACAAGGTAGAGTAAGACGGAACAAACCTAAGACAGGTAGGATTCAAAGGGTACAATGGATTTATTTACAAGATGGTAAAAAGGCACAGAATTCATTCAGTCTGTCACTTTAAACCTAGCAAACAGTACACAGTACAATCATTTGATTTGTTGGCTTCAAGAAAAAATACAAATATACAATGGATACAAAACATAATCCAATATCCTGTATACAGTTGACAATACATTGTTTTTAGTTCAAAACAGTTTAAAATGTATGGTGGTTGGGGTAAAAACACTTTTATCACAGCAGTGAAACTCCTAAACTCCTTTTCCTTCATTTATATGTGCAGCTACAGCATTAACATGCATTTCTTAACATGATTTGTTCAACGCTAAGTTTGATATTCACACAACTCATCATGAACGCAAGTGTGAATGGTTTGGGTGATGACCTGTCCAACGTGTAACCTGCCTCTCGCCCAACGTCAGATGGGATTTGCAAATTTAAATTGACGCAAGATTTCAAGCCAGGTGGACACAACAGGACTTTCTTAAATGCAAAGCTCAGTTTCATATCTCTAGGTTGAATATTGGAGCAGACGTCCGATGATGAGACAATGAAGGGGAAAGCAGAGAGCGAGCAGATTATCGGGTGGAAAATCTTGTAGCATGAACTAGGCCTCACAGCAGAGCTTCCCAGATTTCAGAGGATTGAGGCCCCTAATTATTTTGTAAAAATCTGTCCGACGCCAGATTTGTAAAACAGCAAGAATGTAGAACAACATGAAAGTAAAGTTAACAGTAAATAATTATGATCTCAATTTTGATCTTACAATTTTGCTCATACGTGAGAATCCCTATGTAACATATGTCATTAAAAATTGAATAATAATGGGATATCATGTTTTATGAAGTTTCCCAGAGCAAATGATTTGTTCGGTAAATACCTGCAATACCTTTACCTAAGGTTAAGGATAAGTGGTACAAATTGATGTAGTATAGATCGACGCATGCACTTTACCCATCGTCCTTTGAATTCTCGAGACGATAAACACATTTACCTGCAGGTTGAAGTATATTGAGGTATAAAGGCGTGGACAGAACATGGTGTCCAGTCAACGTTAACTAAAATGTGTCCAGGATCGCAGAACTTCATCGTTGAGGATCTCAGGCAGTCACTGGAAGCCAAAAAAGACAGGACGGGACCACTGGACCGGGTTACTCATCTGCAACAGGGATGGGGTTGTCATAGGCCGCTCCCTCCAGGTCGTCTATTCGTTTCCTGCGCATCTCCAAGGGAGGTCTCGGAGGTGGATTCTGAGGAGGATTCTTCATGCTGTCCATTGGCTTTCGAACTTCCGTACGTGGAAGAATGGGCACCCATTGTTCGCCGCGGATCGCTGCCTGTAAGAGCGAGCAGATGACAAGAAATAAATTAATTCATTTAAGGTTAAAGCTGCAGAAAAACAGCGGATTGTTCCGTCTTATCCCTAGGTCAATACATTATGTGAATATGCCACAGATAACCAGAGTGAATATCTCAATCTCTGAAACACTACACCCATATTTACTTACTGAGCTCATTGACCGACTTTCTTTACCTTTTTTAGGTTGCTTTTCAACATAGAAAGTTGTAACCAATGCTGTAATAGGGACATTTTCACTGAGAAATACACACAACCATAGCCGCTAATCAACCAATAGAAACGCCCTCTCTCCGTGATTGGTCAAATGTTATTATTATTATTATTATTATTATCATTATTATTATTATTATTATTATTATTAATAATAATAATAATAATAATAATAATAATAATAATAACATTCGCCAGAGTTTGTTTGTCTGTTAGTTAGCAACATAACTCGAAAAGTCACAGACGGATTTGAATGAAATTTTCAGCAAATGTCCGCAATGGGACCAGGAACATGTGATTAAAATTTGAGTGTGATCTGTACATGCCATCACTGGTTACAACACGATAACGTTATGGTCAGAGAGCATTATCATGTCTGACCACCCTGCCGGCTACTTATTATTGTTATTATTAAAGGTTCCTGTCATGGGTGAGTTTTTTTCCCCAGGATTGGGAGCCGAGTCTAGAGAAGGTGCAGAAGTTTAGTTCTCTCTGATCACGCTGAAAGATTAAAATGGCATTTATTAATCAACCACACTAACTACAGTTTGAGCGCGTCTGCACACCTTGACTCTCATCATGTCATGTATCATTAGTTCCATTTCATAATCTTTATGACATCATTTGCCAGCTATAGAACAGTTAAGAATCCAGTCACACCCCTGACTGTCAGCTTTCATAACAGCGTGTCTCAATTGAGGCACCAGTAATGACAAACCTCTTCCTTGTTACCATCAGCCAGTCACTTCCTACTGAGAACTGTATCAGAGTTCTGAAGAATGCTACCAACTTACTGCAAGGTAGATGAGGCTGGCAATACCGAGGCAGACACATCCGAGGACAGTGGCCAACATGAAACCTCCGGGTACACAAATTCTAAGGAAGACAGAGGGAAAATCAGACACTTTGAGATAACAAAGGTTGACAGGTTGTTTTTTTTTTCTTTTGCTGCAGAGCTTAGCTGTCAGTGACAAGAATGCTGTTGAGCAAAAAAGTTGGAGGTGGCTGTCGGCGTTAACTCACGCAGCGTGCAGAAACGCTCGGACATAGTAGTTCCTCGTCACCGGTCCAAAGGCTTTTACACACACAGTGAAACAGTACTGACCCCTGAGGGGAAAAAACGACACATATAAAGATGTCTTGAAGATCATTATGTTGCAAAAAATATTAAAGTAAAAAAAAGAACATCTTACGGTCTCTCCATACTGGTTCCCTTTGACCTTTTGCTTCTGGGATACTCAAGAAGGCACACAAACACTCCAGCAGCACTAGTTATCTGTCAAGGCTGATTCACTGTCTCTAATATGACCTCAGTGTCAATTTAAAATCAACAGTAGTCCTGACTAGGTACAAGAGCTGTCAAACAATTGACCAAATTTACTTACTTTTCTCTTGAAACTTATTTCTACTCTTAGTTATCTGATTTAATAATTATGTGAAAGACTCAGATCAGCTTTCAATCACACTATCATCACAGCAAATCTTTGCAGGACGAAGACAAAGTGGTTTATTTAGTTTGCATACTTTTATTGGAGAGCATTTCCTGATTCTATTATAAGCAGAATTTCAGGATTTTCCACTCTTTTCCCCCTCTCTCTCTGTGTTTTTATCCCTGTTGTCATTTCCTGACAATCCTATTAGCTCTTTGTAATATGGTATTTGAAATATAAGGACAAAAAAAATACACATTATATATTACATTTATGGCATATCATCTCATATCATATGACAGAGCCATATATAGGACACCACTAAAGTCAGACAAATAGAACTCAATGAGACAAAGATCATATATATAGTTAGCTATAGGTATGGTTTCTGTTTAAAAGTATAAAGGATACACAGCATATGCAGCAAACTGCCAGCCTCTGAACTGTCCAGCCACCCCCACAATGCCTCCAGTGAGGAGAACTGAAAAGAGGAAACAGGAAGTTAAAATAAAATAAGAAACTATTTTTAAAACAAAAGCACAAATGTAAATGTAAACCTTTGATGGCATAAAGAGAAGTGAGCATTGAAAGTGATGCCAAGAGAGGTGACTTTCAAGATGAACACATTTCCTGTATGTATCTTATATCTTATATTATGCCCTGAAATGAAGCTAAAAGTCAGAACACAATCACAGGTTTGTCATCATTTTAATATACTCACTGAGTCCTGAAGCCAGAGCCTGCTCATTGGCCCACATCGCCCACTCGATTTTCCCCATAGTGTTCACTTCAAGCAGCAGCTTCTCTGCGCGAAAAACCACACTTTACAAACTCACTCGCGACTTCTGATTTGTCTCAACGAGGAAGAGAGGACAACAATGTAGCTCTGAAGTGTGTGTGGGGTGTGTGTAGGTGTGCTGCAATTGGGGCGGGGCTTAAACGGACCACTCCCCCTTTTGAGTCGGAGGGAGGGGGCGCCACGCAGGTAAATAAACCTGTTCTGTCCATTTATCTACATATGTAATCTATACATACAAAATGAATAACTACAGTCATCAGTTGTCCAACTATTTGATAGTTTAAACAGGTTTTCCGATTGTTTAGGTTCTTAAATGTGAATATTTGCTGGTTTCTTTGCTCCAACTAACAAAGAAATAATGAAAGCTGCAACATTTTGGTTTGTGGACAAAGCAGGAAGACATTTGACGTCATCATTTCGAGGATTGGAAAACAAGTTTTTTCAACATTTTATGGACCCAAGGATTACTCGATTAATCAAGAAAGTAATCAACAGATTCATCGATTATGAAAAGAATTGTTATTTGTAGCTCTAATTTTGTTTACATGAGTTCTGATTGAATATTCTATTAATATTCCTCTTAAAGTCTGATTATGATGGTTATTCTACCATTGCTGTGAAGACTCATTACAACCCAGTAAAGACATAAACATTTGTACATAGTGTGATTAAAATCGCAATAATCTGAAACTTAAGAAATACCTTATTCTGGTTAATGCTGTTTAATCAGTACATGGCACCCTCTTATCGACTGTCATTGAATGGAATGGTGCTGTCCATGTAAACCTTTACTGAATTTTCTGTGTGAAAATAAGAAATATGTCACCAATTTCGTAGCCAAAGGAAAAAAAGATTATACCATATAATTAACATTTATTTGCCGTTTGCACCAACCCTGAAATATAAAATATCAACTGCATTATTAAAAATATTAAAACATGAACATTTGTATAGACTAAAATATATTTTATTCAAGTTGACAGAATAGAATGGAAATGATAGGTACAATGTGAAAATGTAACTGTGGAGGTGGTGAAATGTTTTTTATGCTTCAGTGCACTGCTCAAAAGCACAGTGGCAGTGTTGGTACTCAAATTTATCTGTGCATGTGCACGTCTGTGAGAAAACCCTTTGGTTACACTTGACTACCATAGATGTTCAAACACATTAAAGACACCTTAGACCTCTTTGATGTATGAAGGGAGAGAAATATAAATACCTCGTATAAAATATTAAAAGAGGTGAAGGCCTGAGGTGTTTTTGCACTTTATAAAATCTCATTTAAGAATTTTTTTTTCTTTCTTGTATGTCAGATTGTCTCTTATGAATCTGTGCCATTTTTCTTCAGGGCTGCATGGCATCATGCGGTTATCTTCGGCAAACCATCAGGTCCAAGCAGATGCTGAGAAGAATCCTCCACAATGCAAGGGCCTGGTCCAGCCTTGAAAACAAGACGAGACAAGAGCTGATTTTACCAAGCAAAAGACTCGACCTCTGCATGTGTCTGTGTGTTAATAACTAAAATCTTGTGTTTGGCAATACCTTCGTGCTAATCATGTAGCTTATTCCCTTTGGCATGGGCTCCAAACCAATAGCCTGCTCTAGATCCTCAGAAAGAGAAGCACAATCAACAGGAAGGCCCTTGATAAACCTGCAGAGAAGGAAAAGTCACATGAGATGAATTTATTTTGTAAAGATAAAGAGAAGGAAATCTTGGTAAACCTGGTAACCGAAAACTCACTGTCCTCCGTTGGTATCTGGGGGAAAGAAATGTTGAACCACCTTGACAAACTCAGGAACGTGTTGCTGCAGAGTGAAGATTACAGCGTTGGGCCCTGCATCAAAAGTGTAGGCCACCTTAAAGGAAACAAATGGTGGTTATTATATAAAGAAGGGGAGTTTTTTTTTGGCCACATCATCCAACAAGAGCTGGAACTAAACAGTGAATAGGCTCACCCTGGTCTCTCCATAGTGCCTGTTGTATCGATGCACCAGGTTGATGACCTGTCTAGACACGTGATTGAGGTAAAAGATAGGAGGGTATGTGTCGAGGCAGGTGGCATGGAACTGGTTGCTGTCCTTCATGGTTAGTTCAGCGAACGCAGTGAAATCCTTTCTTTTTACTGCGTCGATCATCTGTACCATCCGGTCCGGGACGACAGACTCAGCCCGGTGCTACACACAGAGAAGCAGTAGACACAGAGCCTCGTGAGTTTTAGGTAATTGGGTTTAAATGCAGCTTAACAACCAACAAACCAGTAACCTGAAGATCTGTTATCAACCGTACTGACAATAATGTTAGTACACTCGATAAAGCAAGTTGCAGGGTGAATTAATTACCTTTAAGAGACAGCTGGTTTGTACACTGGTTTGCATCCCAGAGGTGCTGCCGACTGGCTTACGTTCAGCACTGGCCTGTGACAAAGAAAACCTGATTTAACTTATATTACCAGGGTATTTTTATATTATGTAAAGGCCTGCATTTAAAGTACAAGTCAAGTTACAACAGCTTACTTTAGAAGTGGACTTTTATAAAACAGCACAAATACGCCAGCACATTATTGGATCACATTTTCCCACAGGCTATCCATTTATCGACATATATAATTGTATCATATTTAACTAAGAAATCAAACAGGTAGAATGGGGTAATATGGAAAAAGAATCACACACAAAATCACATAATCCGACCTACCACAAGTACAAGGATTCTGAGTTCAGGCCAGTAATTCTCTGGCTCCACCTGCTGGGCTACACTGTCCTTGCCGTCATCTTCTTTTCCCATGATCCACTGCACAAAGCCACCATAAATACTTCTGCATGCACTGCCTGAGCCTTGCCGAGCAATTCCAGACAACTCTCCTTCCACGCCGTACGTCTGGGCCAGAGTGTAAACTACAACAGTGAGACAACAGAGACACTGATGAAGAGCATGTGTATAAAATCATGATTCATTTAAATGTATAGGTATTATTTGTAATATCGTTTGACCGCCATTCTGTGCTGAAAGGAAACTGTTTAGTTCTGATTTAAAACAAAAGCAGTGCTCTCACATCAGTAGTGAATCTTTAGTCAGTGAAACACTGCAAATACGCTCACCTAAGCAAGCGAATCCAGCAGCTGAGGAGGCAAGACCTGCAGCAGTGGGGAAGTTATTAACCGAGCAGATGTGGACTCTGTGTGACAAACCATTTGAATTCAAACCAGGGTCCCCATCATTACGCCTTTTCCGCGCAAGTCGTCGAACTAAATGCAGAACAAACAAATCATTTACTTCAACTATTTACACCTCACAACGTCCTTTCTGAGGAAAACCAAAACGGACAATACTCACTCTCTCTGAGACAGGACTGTAGCCTCGGGTGGGTTATATCCTCCTCTTTGCCATTGAGCCATATTCGATCCTCCTGAAATGATCTGCTTGTTGCAACTGTTGTGGTTGTTTTCAGCTAAACAGAAGTAGTAAAGTGCAAATGCATTACAAACGTAGAGTCATATTATCATTGATATTATGTCCAGTGTGTGTGGTAATGCATACTTAAAATGCTGTCAAATAAAATTATAACACTCCCCTGCAATTAAACACATTAATGCTGGTGTTAAAAACACATTTAGAACCAAATTTATGGAAACAAATAGAGGTTGAATATGACTTGTGACACCCTCTAGTCGTGTCACAGCAGCTTGGACTTAGCAGGGGCAAAGCTGAGCAACAGTGGGATTATCTCAATGACTAGCCCCTTAACCTACCTTTAACCATCATAACTAAATGCCTAACCCTGACCAAAACCTAATTTTAACCCTAAAACCAAGTCTTAACCCTCAAACGGCCATTTTACTGGCCTAACCATAAGCTTATCTTCACCTTAAAATGTAAGAATTTACATTGTGGGGACTAAGTAAGTCCCCATAGTGTTCCCGTGTAAACACATTTAAGTCCCCACAACATGAGAAATACCTGGAACACACACACGTACATACCTGGTCTTGGTGTAATGTGACACTCAAGGATGAGTTGATGGGAAGAATCAATTCTTCATCTCTCTTCCCCCCTGAAAAGTGTAGTCGTAGTAGTTACACACACGGTATTACATGCTATAACATGCTAAACGTATTTAAAACGGTGTGACTGTGCTTTCTGTATGACACGCCATTATTTAGATTCAACATACCTTAGTCAGTATTCAAGAAACACACGTACGTACGTTTAAAGATGATTAATTAGCTTGAAGCTATACAGACCTGGTCAACAAGGCTAAACACACTTACAGTATTTGATGACAGCTATGTTCACAGGAGCGGTGCATGTGACGATGTTCAACCGTTCCTCCTCGGGCATAGTTGCACATACAAAGCGACGTTTACACACGTTTAAAAGAGTAACTTCACGCTTAAAAGAGTAACTTCACGGTTAACGCCAACACCGTTGGGGGGCTTCTCTCTCGACAGCTCGACAGCTCAACAGCTTCCCTGTCACCAACTCAACCTTGCTGCAGCAGTTTCACGTGTCTCTCCTCATTGGCTGGCGCTGAACACGTGACTGAGACGGCCGCCAATCAGAGCCGAGTACTTGAGACGGAACAGACGAGGCAACCAATGAGAAATCATCTGACCACGGTCGTACGAAAATGAGGCAAGAACAGAGACCCGCCCACAAACTGAGTGTTGCGTTTGTGGTGTTTTGAGTCAGAAAAGTCGATAAAATAATCACTTTATGGACAAATGTAAGCTTGTCTGACCGAGGTATTTCACATTTTCTGTATTTTAACGCAAAGCCGTAATGATAAGACACAATATTTCGTTTTTTTCTGTGTATAAGAAATTCAATTTGAATGTTTGTTAATGCACCAAAAACATCAAATTCGTCGTGTGTGGATCATCGTTTTTTAAAAAGAACATTCAGTGTCCTCGAAGGACCAATTCATTTTCTGGTAGATGTAGATATTTGATGACAATGCTATACTATATGTCGAGTGTGCAGTTTTCATATTCACATGCATGAAATTCCTTCTATTTCATTTATTAGTTAGATGCCTTGTTGTTTTTTACATTTTTATTATTAATGTTCAGCAAATTGAAACATTTCCAAAAGACTAAACACTTCATGTTATAACAAGAACAATACACATGGATTTAAGGCTTCTTTACTTTTTTATTTTTGTAAACTTTGACAACACAAGGCCAGCAAAAGGAAAATAATGAAGTGCCTCATCCAGAGCTGATAAGAAATTGGCCCCGCATTGAAATCGATGACTAATCAATGATGAGTCTAGATAAAATGCATCAACGGTATGTTTTGCGTTTCGTCTAGCCTTTCAAATTCGAAGCACAAAGTAACAACGGTGAAATGAAAGAGTAACTACTGTGAAGGACAAGATGAGTAGCACGTTGCTGCTGTTGTCTGGGGCACAACACAAGCAGGGCAAATTTATAATCGATTAGAAACACATCACAATACCGTATATTTGGCACTGTGTGTATTGTATCCCCACCACTTATGCCACAATGTCAAATTCATGTCCTTGTTTTCCCCCTCTTAATGTGAAGCTTCCAGAAACACAAAGAACTTGTGTAGCATCCCAAGACTCAGGAAGCAGAGTCCAAGTAAAGCATATCCACACCCGATTTCTTGGCTGATTCCAATAGAAAGTTAGTCGTCAAACTCGTCGTCTGAGTCCATCACCTTCCGTCTGTTAAACTGTCAGAGGATTAAAAAAAAAAAAGTAAATTAAGAAAGACACATAAGGTAATAATATTATAATAATGATAATAATAATCATCATCATCAAACAAATACAAAGACATTTAAGTTGAACTTACTTTGACAGTTGTCTTTTTATCTGTTTGCTGACTGACTTTTTCGAGGATTTCGATCAAGCCTGCTTCTGAAATCTGACAAAAGAAATTCTGTAAGTTGCACTGCTACCATGTGTAACAATATCAAGGTTTTCAAGTCCAAATTCTTTTTGATTTTCACTGATATCCACCTACGTGTCAGGATAGTTTAACACCAATTAATTGAGTGCACAGGGCATTTCAGAAGCCAGCGTTTGGGCCAGGTGCAGAATTGTGCAAATTGTACTTTATAAGGTTTGTCACATTACGTGTGAACCATCACATTCATTTTATTTTAAATGCATAAAACCTGGTGCTGGAGGCATCTTTCTACAGCAGAGCAAAGTATGTAATGTAGGCTGCACCTAATAACTATTTTGACAGTCGACTAGTCAGACGAGTCGACTATTCTGAGAACTTTAAAAACTTGTTTGAGTTTAATATACAACCTCGAAGCTAATCAGACTGAGGGAGTTGCCAAGTTGTCCAGCAGATGGCACTGCCACTGCCCATGTCACATGGGTGGACACAAACAAATAGAACTCTGATGATGATCATTACACTAAAGAATCTAAAAAGTGATTTCTGGGTGCATATCTTTTTCGTCACTTGTGGCAGAAATGGATAGAAAGCTTAATTAAATTAAAATATCAACTGATCATTTCACGTCCACCGTCATGGCTGAGTCTGTAGTTGCTAAAGGGATGGTGACTTGGTGCAAGTCACTTGTGATTTTTAGGATTCCAATAAGCTTCCAATGCAAGTTACATATTCGAAGGCCACTGTAGTTTCCACATATGCTTAGAAAGGGAGGGGTAAGTGGTTTGTTACAATCTGCAGTCTAACCATGAGATCTTAGTTGCATCAGCCATTTTATTTTTTTGGAATCCAGTGACTTCTCAAAATATTTGAAACCAATGCCCATCCCCACAGAATATAAACAGTAGCACTTTGAGCACAACAGCTTATTCTTTTTTATACCTTTCCTCCTAAACTCCCCATTCGAGCCATTTGAATGAGATAGTTTTCAACTGCATTGGCCTTCTCTGGCTTCACCAAAGCAAGATTACTTACTGAAAAAAAAAAGGAAAAAGAGAACATGATTAATTAATGGAGAATCTCAACAGGATAAAACATACATATACAGATTATAAGCACACTTACATCTGGCACGGGCAGACTGGTCAAGAACCTGGGCCAGTATACTGTTCCTCATGTCAGATTCTCTGTAAACGTAAAGTAATAAAACATTCTCACATTAGCCCCAGACACTGCAATTGATTTATGGTGACAAGAAACATCTGAAGCACCAGCTTGCTGCAACAGGTTTCAGCTTATACAGCTTGTATTGCTTACCTTTGTTTGGCCTCCTCTGCTTGCTGACCCTTTGAAGCATCCTGAAACAATAGGAGAGAACAACATGACAAATATATTAGTTGGATTAAAACTATATTGATGTTCACTCTTGCCTTTGTGGCAAGAGGACCAGGGTTCACAGCCCAGTCGAAACATGGGCCTTTCTGCAAATTGGATACTCTAAATTCTAAAATTGACTGTAGGTATGAGTGTGAGAGTGGATGGTTGTTTGTCTCTATGCGGCCCCCCATTGTGTTTGAGTTATAGATTTTTAAGTGTTATTTTATTTTTAATTTTGCCCAAATCAGTCAATTTATATTGCATAGCATAGTCCCAGCATACCATACCAGTAATAGTGATATTAAAAATTAAGGACCATCTCATAACATAGTAATATTACATTTCCTGTTTTTATTTTGCTTTATAATCATTTGTGTGTGTGTGTATATATATACATACACACATATATATATATATGTGTGTGTGTATGTGTACACATATAGTATAGAGTATACATGCATCGGTCCTGCATTCTTGCCTAGCAGAAAACTAGTAATAAAAAATAATCCCATAATAATCTCTTCTGACATTATCACTGATGCACTACTGTCTGTCTCATTTAGCAAATGTAAAGCTATCACTTAAATTATGCTAATTTTTACTGTAGTTAATCTAACACGAGAACGGGGATTATATGATTTATTTACATTGGCCTCTGGTATTAATACTAATATAGAAATACACATGAATGTTTCAAGTGTGAAAGCCACATTAGTTGAGTTGTGGTGGCTGATTTAGCAACGTTAGCTAGCACACTGAGCTCAGCATCTCCATATACGGTGGGCGCTAACACGCTCCCGGCTCATGTTTAGCCTTACCCCATGCTTTGCCTGTAGTTCCGCCATTCTCTGCCGCCTAATCGCATCTAATTCGTCGTCTGCCATGTTTTACAACAGCGCGGATAGAGAAACAGAATAAGATAAAGACTTGAAAAATCACGAACTCCCTTTCTCAACAGAGCCAAGGCCCACCTAGCTCAAGGAAGTGTAATCAATGTGGATAGTACCGATGCAAGAGCAGGGCAAAGCAATCGAGCACAGAGCGGGACAGTGTCCTCCTGCGCTCGATTGCTTTCATCTCTTTCGCTTCATACTTTGATCCTCTACAAGATATTCACCACCGATATCATGTTTCATTCTTACTAGTCAAAAACTAGTTACAGATTTAAATTTTTTCTAATTTACATAAAATCAATTTAGCCATGTAAGAGTATTTTGAATTACTATAATGTTGTTTTTTGTCTGCACTGTAACTGCGTATGTTGTATTTTATAAGTTGAGACTTTTTTTCATGCATATTTGCACAATTATGCTACATATTTACTTACCTCATTGTAATGAATCTATTTCATGTTGCATGCAGGAGCTGTCAGTCATTTGTCGTTGTGAGGACAGAGTTCATACAATGTTTGAATGGTTAGATGGTTTTATCATCATCAACAACATTTATTTCACATAAAATACTGCACAAGTGGAGATGTTTTGATCTGAAATTGATTCACCTTACCACCTCATCTAACAGTTTAATTAAATTATGTTTTTGTAACAGTAAATATAATAGCCAAAGTGCAATATACTGTATCTTAGCACTATGGTTTATTTTCCATAACTGTCATCTGATGCTGAGACACTGTGGTGTAGAGCGCATGCGTTAGACGGAGGATGGAGATGTAGCCTCTGGAGTCCATCAAGTTTGACCTCTAGCTCCCTCTGTACGTACTGTAAGAGAAACGACTCAGCAGCAGAGGGACGTGGTACTTCTGCTCGGGGTCATTTATCGTGAAGGCAATCTGCAGAAAAACAAAGAAGACCATTTACCTTTATTTGCTTATTTGTTTTATAAAAGACAGCCTTATTACTGTCAAGATGACTGATACAACTGCAAACATATAGTAAAGCTGGGGAATGATAATACAAGATTTTTTTGTCCAATTTTCCCCCACAATTCATAGTTGGGCAGAGTCTGCACCAGTCAGCACTAGTTGGGGAAGAGTCAAGCATGGTTGGTCGGTGTGTGAGCGTAACAGACCTGATCTGACCTCAGTCGCAGTCAATCAAACATATTTGAATTTTTTGAGCCGACTCAAATGGACGCAATTGGGTAGTGTGTACAGATTATCAACCCTTGTGACAGCAAGGTAGCCGGTTCGATCCCCGACCAGTCCGTGGCTGAAGTGCCCCTGAGCAAGGCACCTAACCCCCTCACTGCTCCCCGAGCGCCGCTGAATGCAGGCAGCTCACTGCTCCGGGTTAGTTTGTACTTCACCTCACTGTGTGCTGTGTGTGTGTTCACTAATTCACGGTTGCAGTAATTGGAATTTCCCCATTGCGGGACTAATAAGGGAATCTTAATCTTAATCTTAATGGCTATGTTTGTTTACCCTTTGAACTATTGCTTTTGTGAGAGTTTGATGGGTTCAGTTTAGAGCTGAAACAATTAATTGATGAATCGATTATTAATCGATTACTAAATTAATCGCCAATTATTTTGATAATCGATAATCGGTTTGAAGCTTTTTTCATTATTAAAACAAGATTTCTGATTGTTTCAGCTTCTTAAGTGTGAACATTTTCTTGGTTTCTTTGCTCCACCTAACAAAGAAATTATAAAAACTGAATCATTTTGGTTTGTGAACAAATCAAGACAATCGAGAACATCATCATTTCCAGCTTTGACAAACACCGATCAACGTTTTTTTAACATTTTCTGACATTTTATGGACCAAACGATTCATCGATTAATCGAGAAAATAATCGACAGATTAATCGATGACGAAAATAATCGTTAGTTGCAGCTCTAGTTCAGTCGGTTTGACAAATCATGTAGTTTGTGAACAGGTGCAGTCGTTAAATGTGTGATCCCAGTTCTTTCAAAAAATCAGGCGAAACCAGTCGGTAAGTGTGTACTCCAAGTCTTTTCCAAATCGGTAACGACTGTGAAAGTTGTGTAGTGTTTCCCCAGCTTAACAGAAGAAGCGTCTATTATAATAAGTCAAGATGCCTTTCCTCACCTCAACATAGGGGTAGAAGGAGGTCTCTCCCATACTCGCCCAGTACTGAGCAGTTTCAAAACACAGTTTGTACACACCAGCTGTAAACTGCCCTTTTGTGACGAGTCCTGGGCAACGTCCGTCATCGTTCGTGGCGCTGTTACGACAAACACACGATTCAAGATGCGAGAGTGAACATGGCAAGAGTAACATTAGAGGTTCCAATAAGCTAATTCCGATAATTACCCGCTGGTTATCAGTGTCCAGGCATTGGTGCAGGGATCTTGGCGATAGAGAACGAGGGCTATGTTTGCTGCAGGGATGCCCATGGCAGTGTTCAGCACATGGGTGGTCAATGTGCCGAGTGAGCCTGCCATTGTGTGCTACGGTCAATAAGGCAGCATGAGTTGACTTGAATCTGAGCAGTCACATCAGTTCACACTTTTAAAAAACAGAGTACTATAATGAATGATTATCATGCAGAGTTAGTTCTTTCTCTACACATAGAGATTCATCACAGCCTTCAGCCTTTTCATGTATTCCTATGTTTGTGCTTCAACTTGCTTTACCAGTCATCACAGAAAAGTGATCTTTTTTTGATTTTTATGTTTACTCTTAAACCATTTTTAAACCATTTTTCTGTATTTTCATTGTTTATTCTAGGATTATGTTTTAAGGCACTAACAATATTTGCTACACAGTTGGAGAATTATATCTTTGAAACGACTCATTAATGTTCGAACATGACTGTATCGGACTAATATCGCAAATAGTAGATAATCAAATTTGTGATATCGGACACAAAACATTAGTATCATCACATCCCTCAACCCTACGAAAAGTAAGTAGAAAAAGTAAATAGTGGTGTCATGGTGATGTCCTTAGGTGGAACTTGTTGGAAACATGTTAAAGTTAAAGTAAATCACCTAAAAGACAAGGTGAAAAACAGTATTAAGAATAAACCACAAAAGGTTGTTTCAGTTAAACAATGTTAGGAGACAAACATTGACTAGGTAGCTAAGTTAATAAATAATATTTGCCTACAAAGTGTCTGTAAATACAAACCTGACACATATGAGTTAACAGTGAATGTCTGAATTTAAACAATATTAAGTCTTAGTTTGCTTTTGAAGACATATCCTCTGTGTTAGTTACAGAAATAAGTCAAATAGATGATTCTTTTGTTTACTAAACTAGTTCAATGTAAAGTGATGTAGATTTATACATCCAATGTGTTGTATATAATTATGCTTACCTTGTTTTCAGGCAAAATATGACCCTTTAGATTTTGTAGTCGCTGTGCGCTCATGTGTTCTGATGAATGAAATCCAAACTGGGTCAAGTGAGTTCTATCTGTGGAAATACAATTTCATGGTTTTAATTTAAAAATCAGCTGACTTATCACGTTACCCTCACTGCAGTTCGTGCACCCCATTCAGCATTGACTCAGGGTGGACATGGTGTTATCTTTATGTCAACAGCAGACTGATTTTGCAAGAGTTCTTTTGCCTGCAGCACGTTGAACTGAGTGGAAATACTGGGCGATCGCACCGTTCACGAGTTGCTCTGAGACTCGGGATTCATGCAAATTCAAATTCAAGCACAAGTGACCGCACTAAAGAGAATTGACTTTTATTTTATGTTCAAAACATTTTGACTGTTATTGAGTAGTCGTCACTTACCCACAGCTTCCTTATTGTATTCTGTGGATCAACTTCCTGCGTTTGACACAACCAACACAGGGAGTAAAACTTGACAAGGTGCGTAACAGGAAGAACTACAAAATAAAACCGGAAACTGGAAGACAATTATGGGCCACGCTTTTGAGTCTTAATTTGTGGCCAGCTGTGCGCATTTTACGCGCTTTTCATTTTTCGTTTTCAGATCATTTTGGCTGTGTTCATGCATATGGCATGCCTTTTGCCAAGATTAAGTATTTTTATTTTATTTTGTGATTTCCAGCTCAGCTCCTCCAGTAAGGCTAAAATACACTGTGTACACACTCAAACCTTTAAGCGCAAAAAGTGTCCCATTGAAACTCATTCAAACTGTAAGTTTTAAATTCACTTCCAGTAAAGCACAACGCTGAAAATTATAATTTTTACTTCTCTCCACCAGATGGCGTCATTTGGCCATATTCGGCATGTGGCGAAAAAACATGCTGTACCCACTAGATGGCACTGTCGCAGTTCTAAAAACATGGTGACATCATGACAAAAAGTCAAAATCTTTAAAACTTAAGTAGTATTTGACCAATCAATGAAAATGTAGAATATAATAATGTACAATGTTTTTTTTGTTGTTTTTTTTTTTTTTTAAATAGCGGTAGTGAGTGTGACCTATATTAGACCAGAGCCTAACTGTGACAGTGTCTGATTTACAAGGACAAACTTGTACACAACAAAGACAAATGCATAACCTTTGCATCATCTGTTTTATGTTTTTTTTTTTAGCATCTCATTTATATAAATCTGTCTTTTCCTCTATTCTTTATCTCTTCAGGCTAAGGTGGCTCTCCAGAAAGACATCTGTTAGTGGCTGCAGGTGCAAATTCATAATTTACCAATAAGTCTTTTTCCGACCCTTTTCTTACCACATAGTTTCTAGGTTGCCGTGTTATGACACTGACAGAGTTTGTGATTTGTGAGTGGAAAATGCTGTTGTGTGTGTGCTGTTATCTCCTGTGGGTCATAACCATCAGAGTATAAAGGGAAAAAAAAACAGTGTTCCAGGTTCAAAGAGAGAGTGTCAGACTCGACGTATCCAAGGAAATAATAACAACTGCATTTTGAGTCAATATGAAAATACTTTTACTACTGTGATAATGAGTATTTCCACTTGGCTTATCTTAAGATCAAACAAAAAAACATGTAACATTATAAGAATTATAATAATAACATCATTGTTTTCTTAAAAATCATACGAGAAGTCCCTAAAGCAAGACTAAAATCAGACAAATACAGTTAAGTTTTACAATAATACACAATATTACACACTGATCTGGGCCTCTGCACGTTTCTAAGTGCCAAATACGTAAGGGTAGAGAGTTGCAATGTTCCCTCTTATACATTTGAAGTAGAACTGATACTTAAATTCATAAAGCGTGTGGAGAAGTAACATTGTGAAAGTTACAAGGAACAAACAAACAAACCCTGTTTGAAATCCTGAAGGATCAGTGTGATGCCATATAAAAGAAACAGAAACCCTGTCTGTTCGAAATCAAAACTGAGAGTACATTTTTTAACACGCTATATTCCAATTTTGCCTTTGTTGTGTAAGATAGCGAGTATATCTCACAACAGGAATGTTCCTGGTTTGGAAAATTGCATTTTCTTCTAGTTTGTATGTGTGAGTATTCTCCACATTCTCCGTTTTCCTCCTACAGGCCAAAGACATGCAGATTTACAGTCTCTAAACTTTGGTCCTATGACAGGGCTAGTGATGTTCCAGGGGTTTTCCTGCCTCTCACTTCATCAGTATGTGTCATACTTCATTATATCACCTCAACATACTATATGACATAATGGATGGATGGATGGACTGTAACTATGCTCATATTCTTACACATTAACAAAGAAAATCTAGTTACATAATGTGTGATAAAAGTCCTGTTTAGTCTATTTTGGATGAATAATGAAATACGGCTTCAAAGTTTCAATGTGAAAGTAAACTATTTACAATTACTTCTCCTTCTCACGGGCCAACATAAACTGTCAGTCAGATTAAAATGTGTGTGTGTATTGTCACCTATGTCAGTGTTTGCATTTTAATTTAAAGGACAGCCACACCAAAACAAGCTGCTTCAATACCGAACTTAATATAGAGAGATATTTGATATGTACACCCTGTTGGGGAACGGAGCCAGTGATAAGAGTGTTGGCTCGGTGGTGGTTGTTGTTGTTGTTGTTGTTGTTGTTTTCTTCCTCAGCGTTTGGCACTTCATCCTCGGGCTCCTTCATCTTCTGGTTTTCCCTCGCTCATATTTCCTCCTCTGGGTCAAAGCTGTGGTTGCTCATCTGTGACAAACAAGCAGACAAAACAGAGAGAGAGAGAAAAAGAAAACATAAACAAACTAGGACTGCGCGCAGTCATGAAAGGGGCCCCAGCGTTTCACCATGCAAGTCGGGGACGTGACGTTATTGGGTCAAGTTTGTGTCCATAGACGTGTTCGGGGGTCAGTCTCGTGTCAGGATGTCTAGGACAAATAGAGTGTTTTTATGTTGGTAAGACAAACGCGCTCAGTTTGCTCATTTACGTAGTAAGCAAATCGCAGCAAAACATTAAAAATCGCAGACTTCCTTTTGAGTTGAAGCCATGGTTACGATCGACTTTTTTGTTCGTCTTGGGCTGTAACATCTTCCCACCAAATTTTGGGAAATTCTGTGGAACTCAATTTTAAGTGTTTTCACGTTAGGGGGCGTCCTTGAGCAACACACATGTCCGGGCACTATGCCAATATCGCATTTCGACAGACCTGACCTGCGTGCAAAGTTTCAAGAGTTTGTATGCATGTTAACCCCCTCAAAAGTGAGCACAAAGCCATGGAAATAATAATAACTAGCGTAACATAACCTCCTTGGTGGAGGGTAATAAATGAAGGGTAGCCGTCCTTCATCGATTGATTCCTTGATTTAGCAATTCCTGAAAAAATGTACACTTAAATCTTATGGTGCCTTTACCGTGTGGTGGTCGTCATCGGGCTCCTTCAGGTCATGAGTCTCCCTGTGGATTCGATGGCGGGAGCTGGGTGGAGAGAGGGAGGAGAGGGAGTGTTCTGGGCTGCTGGCTGACAGAGGGTAAGGGGAGCCAGCTGGACTGTCCTCTCTCAGGGGAGATCCTGCAAATTCCAAAAGTAAATACGTGTGACGTTGGATCCTAGGTCCTGCCGATTTATCCACCCATATTTATAGCAGCAGTTCTACAGCTCGACTTTTTCCTAAATGTCCCTAGAATGAACGCAGAATTCGTTAAAATCCTTCTATGCACCATGGACATGGAATGAGATGCAAAAAGTTCCGATTAAGCCTCTTGTTCATCTGTCCAAAATTGTCAAGGAAGCCTGGAAAATAATTGATGTACAGCAGCTGTGATCTTTCACTTCCGGGTGGATTAATTCCTCTTCCCTCTGGACGCAGATATAGAGGCTCTCAGGAGTCAGAACCATCAGATACAAATATTCTCTTTGCACAATTGCATTGTTTTTTATTGTTTACATTGTCTCTTATTTCACTTCACTGACTGTTCTTATACTGTAAACATGACTGGGGTTGTCCCTTGTCTGCCCTTGTTTAAAAAAAGAAGAAGTTTTTATTGATTTTGCACTTCCAACTGCAAATGTCCCCTTAAAGGACAATAAAGCTCTGAAGTGAACATCAGAATTATAAAACTAAATGTATTTGTGCCTTCCCCCTATGTCCCAGTACATGACTGGACTAGAGATTATCTCTTAAAATTTCCTCAACACTCTCCTCTTTTGGAAAAGTATAGTGTGATTTTCCCTGCAGTGGTATTTCTAGAGGACAAACGTGAGAACTGCAAAGTTCTGCATCATGTCCTAACGAAGCACTGGTCTGGTCTGTGGTCTCTCAGTATGTGACAAGGGTGTGATCTTATTGTCCAGTGTCTCATGCACTTGTAATTAAAATGTCCAAATAAAGCTTGAAAACATTCTTTCTCTAAACTGGGAGTTACTGTGCCGCATGCAAACGTCCACATGGGGGCAGCAGCAGCAGCTCTTTCCTGAACTGCTGTCATTCTTCTGTGTTTCCTGAAGTCTCACTGTTTGATCATTTTCTCACAAGCATAAATCCATAACACCCTAGTCCAGCGCGCAGATGTGGCCTTTGATTGAACTTTCTTAACTTTCTTACTGAAGGGACATAATTGATTTGTCAGATATAAGCGGGATCGACTCTGCCGGTGCACTCTGCCCACCACCCACCGGTCTCCGTGTGGCACACACGTCCCGTTAATCATTCTGATTGGGGTTGTGACTGGTGGAGCTAATCAAGCGGAAATCTCAAAGTGGCGTACGACTAAAGTCAACCTTAAAATGTGTTTTGATGCGCGAATGGACTATCTATCATTTAGTCTCACACCTGCCTGCTCCACCGCCGTCTGCCTCAATGAGCGTCTCACCTTTGTGGTCAGTCCTCTGTGTGTCCATCCTTTCAAGACTGTCGAGCAGCCCATCGATCTGTGTCTTTATCAGAGTCAGCTCCTTTTTAATCACCTGCAACTCCTCCATGCCCACTGCAGGGACACAGAGAGAGAGAGAGGGAGGATGTAAGCGACATTAGACACCACTCTCATGCCTGCACATAACATATAGGAAAGTCTAACGCTGCTTGGTAGAGAAACAATTAAGGAAAAGATATGGAGGTTTTCCCATTTACAATAAATTATATGTAGAATAAGTTTTCTGTTTAATCACAAAACTGTTACATCATTAAATTGGATGCTGAACAGCTCTATATTCTGACAGCTATCGCTGTTCTTGAGTGTTTCCACAGCAACATCTTGGTCTTGGTCAGTTTTCCACAAACCAACAAAATCCCTTATCCCTGTCCAATCAATACCAGAGGTCCATAAAGAGGCCGTTTTCTCTGGTCATGAGGTTAAGCTGTTAGTCCATGAGATGATGTTCAGAATGCTAATGGTAAAAAATATACATATATACAGTAGGGCTGAGCAATTAACCGAATCATAATATTTCTTAAAGCCAAAATGTGTGTCAAATTACCATTTTAGATTAAATCTTGTTCTGACCTGTACACTCTTAGAAATAAAAGTGCTAAGTAGAACCATATAAGGTTCTTCGGCTTGTCCTCATAGGAGAACCCTTTTTGGCTACAAGTAGTTCCACCAAGAACCCTTTTAAAACCCTTTATTCGGGAAAGGGGTTTTAAAGGGTTCTCTGGATCAAAATGGTTCTTACTGGAACCATTAGTGTTACCAAAACCCCTTTCTTTGGGAAAGGGTTTTTCTGAAGCAAATGGTTCCAGGTAGAACCTCAGCCCTTGTAGAAGCACCCTTTTGGAACCCTTATTTCTAAGAGTGTATAGTATGCAGTAATTATTTAAAATAGGTCATTCAAATGAAAGGGAGACTAAATATGTGAACAATTACCATTCCCTCTCATATCGCAAATCACATCGCCATTGCGATTTCAGTCAAAAATGATTGCAATTAGATATTTATGCAAAATCGTTCAGCCCAGAAGTAGGGAAATTAGAAAAATTGAAATAATAATTGGATAAAATGACAAGAAAAGGGAATGTTTTCCAGTGTGATTGTTTTTGACCTTTAAAGTCGTTGTGTCTTTTAATAACTATACATAAAATGTGCTTTTTCTTCTGTAAGGGTGCATTTCTTTAAGTGCAAAAGGTGTGGTATCATTCATTTCTATAAGGGATGGGACATGTGGTTTCCAGGAGTTTAGATAAAGTGAATTGGACTTGTTTCTTCAGAAGCCTCTTAAATAAGAGGTGATGCGTCCTCATTTTAACTAAGGCAAGACCAGATGCCCACAGCTCCTGAAGATACTCTGACCTGGATGACAGAGAACCTTCACAGACAATAAATCATGGGCGATAAGAAAGATAAGGAAGGAATAATCTTTCTTGGAATAATCATTTGGGGGAATTCATCTGGTTCTTTAAAAAAAAACAAAAAAAAAAACACATTTTGGCACATTTTAATCCAGCATGATCCTTTTCTATAAGAAAGAGCTTATAGAGCTTCAAGTCAAAAAAAATGATGCCAAATAAGGAGTATTTCATGTATTAAAAGTGCATCCTGCTGTTGGGCTGCTTGTACAGGATTTTTGTACATTTCTGATTTGCTGCTCAGGGTCAGATTTGGCTTTGAAGTAATCCCTGTCTGAATATAGAGAAGTTCTCCCTTCACTACATTGTTTGCCTCATCAAAGCAGTGTTCGAGAAAACAGGGTAAAGCCTGTTTGAAGTTCAAATTCCTAGAACAGTGATTGTCACGCTGTGGGGGTGGGACCCTCACAGGGCATAGAGCTATATACCGCATGAACTTTCTTTCTTGCTTCTGAGGGGCTGAACGCCAAAAAAAGTTGGAGAACCAGTGAGCTGGAAACTGTGAAGTCGGGTTGTGGTTGCTTTATAGTGAAAGGATGAGAGATTGAACGAGTGTTATATCTTCCCGTGTTTGACCGAGACGTAATCCTCTCCTTCTTTTTAACATCTGTTGCATCTTGTGCTTTTCTTTGGACCGAAAAAATGAAAGAAAAGAGCTGTGAGCAGCTTGAGTTCAGTCTCGTTACTCACACTTGGCTGTGGCTGAACTAGTAGAGTGGGCTCTGGAGCTTTTGGAGTGGGCTCTGTCTCGACTGCGTCTGTGTCCAGAGGAGCGCGAGGAGGAGCGGGGTCGCTTGGCCAGACTGGGTCCCAGGGCTAAAGGAGACAGGGAGGCTGGCACACGCTGGTAGTCGTACACCCTGCAACATGAATGGATTCCATTGTCAATTGTGTGTATGCAGCAAGCTGTGTTTTTACTGAATTTGTAAGGGAGGGAGGGGGGGGGAGGGAGGGACACTGTGATTGATTTTGTGTAATCCAGTCCTCGTGTGGAGCTTAAACAACAATATAATCGGAAATGAGCACGAACACGTGACGGACAGCAGAGACGGTGAATGTTGTGCAGGTCGTGTGTGCGAGGTGTCCACAGCCCTCTGGCCTCTGTTAGGATGCAACGCTTTTAAATCCATCTACAGTTGGCAGGTTTGATCTGTGATCACTTTGCTCTTCATCCAGATCGATACAGACTGAGCACATTGCAATGCAATGTCAATTCAACTAGCACTGAGTATAACATTCTAATCCTTTTTTTTGGCAGTGCAGAACGATGGAATAAAAAGTCTGCTGAGATATGTGATCTTATTCACTTACAGTGACTTTGCATTTTTTTAGTTTATTTTAAAGTTAAAACCTCTTGCCTCTGGCCTTTTCCTATTTTATTCCACCCTGTGTTGTTTCATTGTTGTATTTGCGTCTCTTTTCTTTTTAAATTTTCTTTTCCTTTTAGTGTGAAGCATTTTGAGCTGCAATCATTGTATGAAAGGTGCTACACAAATAGCGTTTCTTATTCGTCTTCTTATTATTACAGGATACCAGATGTTATAAGGTCATTGAATAGTGAAATGTAAATATTTTTACTTCGAAAAAAGGTTGTGTGTTGCAGTTTTCTGTGTGGTAGAAAATAAATAACAGAAACTGTTACTGAAACCAGAAATAATAATGAATCAAAGGCTGTAATCCATCCATTCATCATGCTTTGGAGCAGGGGTCACCAACCTTTTTGAGACCGAGAGCTACCTTAAGGGTAAAGAATAATATTAAGGGCTACCATATTCACATATTACGCACCATTTTATTAATTTTTTTAATCATTTAAATGATTAATATCATGCATTCAATTGCATACACAGTCATTCCAGTGCTTACTCCTAACAATTATCAGTTTTTATAAACAATATCAATGATATTTTACTGAGTAATCATATGGATACATGCAAGTGAAGTGAAGAGAAGTGAGCCCGCGGGCACCTTATTGGCTGCCTGCTGGCTACCAGGTGCTCGCGGGCACCACGTTGGTGACCCCTGCTTTAGAGGCTCATGGAGGAAGCTGGATGGAGCTAATCCCAGCTGACTCTGGGTCAGAGGCAGGGTCACCAACCTATGGCAGAAATACACGACCATTCACACTTGCGTTCACAATTCAGAGCTTCAGATTAACCACATTTTGCATTTGCTTTGATTAAAGATGCAAAATACAACATTCACAGAGGGAGGTGTCGTTATCCTGAGATAGATGCGCTCAATTTGGCATAAGGCACCTTTAAATAATATATATTTTGTTACGTATCAAAACCGACAGTGGCACAACAAAAACGTTTAAACAAGGGACCGATAGATGTTAGATGACAGATTGGATACAGCAGCTATTCAAGCATCTCAGTGATACGATATGTGGATGTATATAATATACATGTACGATATATTTAAAGTATTTTCTATTTCATTTATCTTTTACCTACAATCTCTGCTTCTCTCTCTCCCTCTCTGCACTGGCAATGCCTCGTCCCCGAGGACAGCTCCATGTTTCTATCTGTCACTGACTGTAATTGGTTCTGTCAGGGCCAATCAATAGCTCCCCCGCCATGATAGCCGTGTTGCTGATGGAAGGGGAGGGGGGGGGGGGGGGGGGGAACAGTGCATCACAGGCAAATTCACGGTAGCTACAGAAATGAGAGTGTGTCCCGTGCATGTGTGTGTGTGTGTGTGTGGTGATGTTGTTGTGACTCACTGACCCACAGACCAAGTGAAACCGGATCGAAAATGAATCTATAATAACTGCAGAGAGCGCAGAGGCCAGGGCGAAAAAAAAAACCTAAAACCAAAAACAGTGAGGAGTTTTCTGGGGTTTGTGTGGAGTTGTAACAGCTGGGCATGATCGATTCATTAAGTGAGATGATTAAAAACAATCAAGTTACAATTAGTGCCAGTGGTTTTGTGCCTTCACTGACCAATTCAGTCTCGGTCTTGAAAGCTTGTTGACTTAAGGCTTTTTAACCCTTAGAACATTTCTGCCTGCTTTTTTCCCCATTACTATGTTAAAACGTACAGTTCATACAGAGGCTATAAGAATATGGACACTCCATATGTGCAATATGGAGTGTCTTAGATCCTTTTTTCAACACAACCTCAGCAATCTGATGTTGTTTTTATGAACAAAAAGAAAGATAATTTTGTGACTTCTGCACAATTATTGCTACTTTATATCACTACTAAAAATGTGATATGAAGTGAATCATAACTTTGACTCAACAACACATAAGAAGACAATAAAAAAACATTAAAGACTATCTCTAAGACTAATAAACACACACCTCCATGATGTCCATATAAGGAGTTGTGTATAATTACCATGGCAATTTACCATGGGTGCACCTGCGGATCAGTGCCACGTGAGCACTAAGGGTTAAGGCCACATTATACTTCTCCGACTGCGTAATGCGTTATCCGTCTGCGTCACCACGTAGACCACTCGAGCATTTATACTTCTGCGTCGTGGTGACGGATAGGCGCTGCAATTTCCCGCCCGATCAGTAGGGGTCGCTGCGCAAGGTTGTTGTGCTTTTGGCTACAGTGAGCAATGGCGTCCGAGGGAGAAAGACTGTTGTTGTTGAAACAGTGGCCGTTTGTCACTTTTCTGTGTCCCGGAACGCAGTTTTAAGATAATTTGAGGCGAGAAATTGGCCATTTAGAGTCTAAACATGTGCTGTGTGTGTTAAGATATGACGTATTTATAGTTCGGCAGCGACGAAGTCGGCGGTGTTCAGCTCCGCCCTCTGTGGACGCTCGGTGCTCACTGTGAGCCGGCACAGAGCAGCTTCGCTCGGCCTGTCCTGAGGACCAATCGCAGCTCTTGCCGTCTCCGTTGTCCTTTGACGGAGTGACGGACACTTAAAATCTATTCCGTGCACCCGGAGACGACGCAGAGGCTCTTCGACAGGTTCTGCGTCAACGCAGAGGACTCTGCGTAGCCTACGCAGAGCACTTTACGCAGGAGTATAAATTGGGCTTTAGGATAAAACCATTTTCCACCTTTTAACTGCTCCACACGCTGAAAACAAAGGGGGACCGGGCTTTTGAAGTAAGAGCCACAAGACTCTGGAACTACAGGGGGAGTCAGTAGCTTCCAAAACGTAACACATTATTTTATTGTTCTGCATTTCCAGATTTGAGGTTTTTTGGTTGGTCACACTCATGTTTTAGTGTTTTTTTTATTCTTTCGTTATTATATTACTTTGTTTCTAATCATTTTATTTTATTTTTGTATGTTTTATCTGTGTTTTCATATCTGGAGCACTGTGTAGCTTTGTTTTCATGCAAGTTAATCTTTGTGCCAGATGTAATTAAAGTTCAAGTCTTCATGCAAAAACAAAAACAATGTGTATTTGATCTTTGATGCATAGGACAAGTTGTACTAAATGGAGAAAAACATCCCTCCAAATGTTTGTTTCACAAGATTAAATACATGTTTTGTCAGGTCACATTGACCTTTAACTAAAGCCTAAAGTTCAAGACAGCGTTTGCCACATTCTCATGCTTGCAGCCTCACATCACTGTCAAAATGCATCAGGGCAAATGGATAATTTCCTCAATTTCAAAAATTCATTAAAATTATTTCCTAAGAGGTTTGAAAATATGTTCAATAGATCCTTGTTCAGGGTGATGCTGACTACTATTATAGAACATTTCAAGATCCTTTTAAAAAAAAATTTTTTTTAAACAAAGTTATCCCTCCCACTGTCAAAGTGCATCAGGGCAAATGGACCATTTCCTCAATTTCAAAAATTCATTAAATTATTTACAGTGGTACCAGTAATCCAGAAACAATCTGGATCCAGTGGAGGACACTCCGAGTACAGATTAAGTGTTTTCTGCAAAGCAAAAGGGAGAGAAAAATTCCTCCAGCTGTATTTCAAAAACAACATGAGGTCAAAGCTGTCAGCCACAAGGACTGAGAGTTGGACAGTAATGTAGATTTACTGATGGAGCTCTTAACCAGTCATTCAGTGCCAGCCTGGCTCAGCCTCTGTTGTTTTCTGCTCTATTATATTCCGTGAAGTCTCTACACAACGCACAGGTTTGTGTGCTGACCACATACACACACACACACACACACGAGGATGGAGTGTACTAAGCTACCGTAAGTGTGTACGATTAGAGGATTTGAACAGTGTCCGTGTGAGACCAAATACTTATGGGAGTTTAATGTCCTTTAGAGCAGTTTTCAGGGGCAGACAGACAATGTGTTGTTACACCGGCTTTGAAGTGTCATCTCAGAGAATGGAGGCTCAGACAATGAGAGACTGTGGACGCGTGAGGATTACACAAACGTGTGTGTGAGTGTGTGTGGGAGAGTGTTTGTCTCTACGGATTAGACCCCACACACCTAAAGCAGCTTTGTAAGCCCGAGCTGTTATCGGTGTGTTGAAAGTCACTTTTCTTTCATGTTTGCACAAGAGGACACAGTGGACAGGGGGGAGAAAAAAAACAACAACAAAAAAATACGCCCCAGTTATTTCTCCCTTCCCAACAACAAACAAAGACACACACACACACGGTGTGCTTCTCACCCCGAGGCAAACACATGGGTGTATACCCAAACAAATAACCATGCACAGCTGTCAGTAATGCTAGCCAAAAGCATGAGAAATAATTACGTACTGTGTTAAAAGCAAATTAAAAATCAGTGGTGAGAGTTTCCCCCTGAGCAAAGGCAACAAAAAAAAATGCAAAGCAAAGGGAAAATAAGCAAAGAAAAGATGACAGTTATTACTCAAAGCATCAGAGCATTGGGGTGTGTGTCTGTGTGTGTTTGTTCTAGGCTGTGAGGACAAACCTATCTTAGTGAGGACATTTTGACCTTGAGAGAACATTGTGGCTGGTCCTCACAACTTTAAAGGGCTTTTTTTTTTAAATGGTTAAGGTTTGATTTAAGGGTTGGGGTACAATTGGCTCTAGGATAGGTTTAGGTGAGTTTGTATACTTGTATATATCTGTGAGGTCCAAAAACCGTTCAAACCTATCTTAGTGAGGACATTTTGACCTTGCGAGAAGATTTTGGCTGGTCCTCACAACTGTAAAGGGCTTTTTTTTAAAGGGTTATGGTTTGTTTTAAGGGTTGGCTCTAGGTTCGGGTTAGGCCTTTATGTTATGATGATTAAGGCTAGCATAAGGGACTAGGGGATGCATTATGCCTATGAGTATCCTCAGTAAAGATGCTGAACAAGAATATGTGTGTGTGTGTGTGTGTGTACTTTGTGAGGTCCAAAACCGTTCAAACCTATCTTTGTGAGGACATTTTGACCTTGTGTGGACATTTTCAGGGTTAAGACCTGCACTTAGTTGTGATGGTTAAGGTTAGGGTAAGGAGTTTTAGGAGTTAGGGAATGCATTATGTCAATGATGTGTCCTCACAAAGACATAAAAACAAGTTTGTGCGTGTGCAATCAGATGTGCTGAGTGGTGCGTTTATGACTGAGACCTGAGGGATGAGGGAACGTCCCTGAACAATTTCACCGGAGGACCAATAATATAGAGCTCAGTCAAAACACCTCATGCATGTAACCACTGCACTTAACTAAACTGCACATGAATGTATTTCTGCCAACTCCTCGGTTAGGGTTAGACACTGACACAGTCCCCAAATAATCAGTCCCACACGACAACAGCACCTATTGGTTTTGCGAGCTGTCGGTTTAAAGCCTGGAGTTCTGCAGTTTGCCATCTTGTTTTTGTTTGCTTTTTAAAAGAGAAGAGGAGTGGATGTTACCGAGAGCACAAGAGCTGGTCATGCTTTACCTCCACTGTCATTCACACCAAAGCTACGCCTAAAGCATACCCTGCTTTATTGGCCCAATCCCACGACTCGTGTTTGCCCTTATCACCACTCTTTGGACGTGAGTTACGAGAGGTAGCAGAAAATCTAATCCTGCAAAATGGTACAACCCTTCAAAAACATGACATGTCAGCACGTATGTAGACACGACATCCATCCATCCATCATCTACCGCTTTATCCTCCACCGGAGGGTCGCGGTGGCTGCTGTGCCTATCTCAGCTGACATTGGGCGATAGGCGGGGTACGACCTGGACATGTGTCGTCAAAAAAATGCCATTGTCAGCTGTTGTTCCAATAGTGCGTTACATTTATTGGTGAAGTATCATGTTGTAACAGAATACCCCTCACCTCACCGTTCCCTATCTAGCCCTCAGAGAGTATCAAAACTCCAAAGATGTGTAGTTAATCCATTGTGAGCCTTTGGTCGCCAGTCCATCACAAGGCCACATAAGTCAATTTAGAGTGTCAAATTTGGCTAATCCCAAAATCTACATGTTTTTGGACTGGAACTTGGAGAAAACCCACACCTACAAAGGCGAAAACATGCAAACTCCATGCAGAAATGCCCTTCTTCAATCGGGTCACAAACCCAGGTCTTCTTGCTGCAAAAGCAAGAGTGCTAACCACTACACCACTGTAGGGCCCTTTAAAAAAACTATGTTGGTCCAAAATGGTGGCCAATGTAGAGCTGAGCCACCTCCTGGTGAAAATTTAGAAGTCTTATTTTGGGGTATGGGGACCATGCAGAGAGCAGTCAGGTGTGTGCAAGACGCTTCGTGCAAGTAACTCATCCAACAACACTTGAACAATCCCTTAAAGATTAAGATGCAGTTTGAGAAACAGCTTAAGTTTTCAAATGAACGATGGCACAAGTCCACAATCTGATCTGCAAAGAGCAAATGACTGACAGTTGTGCAGCAGACAGGGTGTGGGAAATCTCGTGGCAGACAGCAGGGAGGAAGTATCTACTTTAGCTTCATCCCTTTTAGTGTCCTCTGACGAAACCGACAAGCGACACGGTGTGTGTGACAGTACCTGTCATAGTAGTCCTCATGGTAGCTGTCATAGTCCAGGTCAAAATCAGATCTGCAGCAGAGATGGGGGGGGGGGGGGGTTTAAGAGGAGGTGGTTAGTGAAGTATTACCACTACACGGTGAGCACACAGTTCTCTTGACAAACAGCACTGTGTGTGTGTGTGTGTGTGTGTGTGTGCAGTCATTTCATCTGGAAAGAATACCGTGCTCATGAACTCCAGCCAGCTGGAAAAAAAGACATTGGATTTGTTCTGCTGCTACATCAAAGGTGGAAAATCCATCAGAATTGTCCCATGTTCCAACTGTAGCTACCGCCCACTAAACACCTCAGTGAATGAATGAGCGCAGTGAGTCAAGCAGTGAGGCGTGTGTGTGTGTGTGTGTGTGTGTGTGTGTGTGTGTGTGTGTGTGTGTGTGTGTGTGCGATGTGACAGTGGGGTGACCTTTTTGGATATGGGGTGGCGGCTGGTGTCTACTGTGTACTGTACCTGCGGAACAAAGCCAGAGGAAGTGGAGGAGATATGAGTGACACACTAAGCACAAGCATTCTGGTGTGTTAGACGTCAACATTCCTCCATAATCCACGTTCAGTGTCAGTCTTGCCCTCCCCTCTGTCATCCCTTTTGTTCTCCATCCATCTTTGGCATTCAGATAAATGAAAGAACGACCTCACCGATCTCACTCTCGAGTTCCCTTTCAGTCATCGTTTCAATTCAATCCAATGCATTAATTCAATTCAGCTCAGCACAATTCCATTTAATTGTGTCGCAGGCGAACGCACGAGGTTTCTGCAGGATTTATTAACAGGTTAAGCTTAAACCCGCAGGGCGTAATATTTCAGTGATTTTTGTTGTTGTCGATGGCATTATTCTGCCACTGTTTGGTCTTTGTGAACAGGAGCCGTGTAAAAATTATTTATAAGCCACATCGTTCATCTAAAAACAAGCTCTGTAAAGCAATACTGTCAGACCTGAACTAAGTGAGCAATTGGGTGTGTACAGCAGCAGCAGCACTGAGGCAGGTGAGGTTCAAGAAGAATTTATCTCATCAAACTGCTGAATGACTGGGTTTTTTCCGGCAGATTTCACTTCTGAAAACCTTATTCGCGGTTTATATTTTAAGTCATACCCAAACCTGTATGTGTGCGCAGCACGTTGTCACTAAGCCAAGCTAAGGTCGTAGTCCGACTATGACAGTCCAAGTAAAACAATACATATCGTTGGTCTATGTCTGACTCCTGTTGACCTTTTACGTCAGAGAAAAACAAAGAGTGAGAAGCGAGAAGGACGGTGACAAGTTAACGTCACCGCCGTATGATTTCTGGAAACAGTACTGCAGTTTATACTTCGTCTCCTTCTACTTCCGTGTCAAGAACACCAAGTCTGACTCCAGTCCGACTAAGTGTATGCATGCATGAGTAATCGAGGACTATGAATCGTATTATTCAGTTATGTTAGTCCGACTAGGACTTGCTCGATTTTAGTGTAACGCACATGACATGAAGAAAACCAAATGATTGTCTTAGTCCGACTGAAATCAGACTTCTAACATGCATGCAAACACACTGAGTGATACACGATCTAAACCTTGTTACACTGATTGTATATATATATATATATATATCATATATATTTGAGTTATGCACGCCAGTTTTAAGATATTCAAGTTAAAAGACAAACGGAGACAAACAGGAACAGGAACAAGAGGTAGGTACAGCAGAGCTCGACAGGTAAGTCCGAGGTTTTCTCACTCTCTAACTGAAGTCAGCCTGAAGAGAGATGGAAAATAACAGCTATTCTCCACAATCTGCACTGAGGGAAAACTAAGCTGCTCTTCACTCTCTGCTCTTTGCATTCACTGGTTTGCTCCACGACAATAAAGAGTCTGTCAGGCTTTCGATGAAGACAGAACAATTCATATTTATTTACGCATCGATCTTTATTAGCTTCTAATCTCTGTTTATATGTTGTTTCAAATAGAGTTTATTTTCCAGATGTGATTTACTCTTTTCGCAACAGTATATCTCTCAACTGTTACACGATGACAGGATTTTGAATAAGAAGTGTTTGGTTATTACATTTTTTTTTTTTTTTTTTAATGAAAGTCAGGTCATTTAAAAATGTCGCCATTGTACAATAATTATATGACATTATATGAGTCAGTGAAGATAAATGTGGGAATGCTAAGCCCATTTACTCCATCTACATCCACACTGAGCAGCAAAGTGCCGGGGTCAGTGTGTGTGTGTGTGTGTGTGTGTGTGTGTGTGTGTGTGTGTGTGCATGTGTGTGTGTGCGCATGAGTGTGTGTGTGAGAGAGAGAGAGAACGCACGAGAGAGAGAGAGACGGATGGACAGCAGGGTCACTAAAGGCTAATTAATTTCTTTTCATAATTTCTCAAGTGCCAAAGCAATCCATTAGACATGGCTGGCTATAAATCATTTCAGCCTCAGAATGCCTCTGTGTGTGTCCGTGCGCGCGCACGCACGCACGCACGCACGCACGCACGCACGCACGCACGCACGCACGCACGCACGCACACACACACACACACACACACACACACACACACACACACACGCATCAGACAAAGACATGTTCCGTTTTGTGAAAAAAAAGAGCATTTACACCCTCCCTTAAACACACTCAACACCCACCAATGGCACAGTTTCACAATTTTATATGATATCTTTATATATTAAATTTTTTTTGCTAACGCATGTTTATTTATTATCTTTATCTTCACTGTCTTTGCTGCTACAACGATGTAAATCTCCCCACTGCGGGACAAATAAAGGACCATCTTATGTTATCTTAAAACAGCATTTTAGTCAATTTCTGGGAATTTTAGTGATGCTGCAAGGACACAGACACAATATCACTTGTATAATATATATGTATTCAACATACTTTTTTTTTTTTTCCGCATCCAAGTTTTAAAGCACACGACTACAAGGAAAATGGTACATGCGAATCCACAATAATCCATCATAGCGGTGAAGCGATTAGAGCGGAATATAGTGAATCAGCAGCATGCTTTTGAATATATGATAAATATAAAGTATACAAGGACATTTCTATGTTTCCCTGTTCAGAGGTTCATTCTTCTTCTTCTTCTTCTTTAGCTTCTCCCTTTAGGGGTTCGCTTGGACCAAATTGACCATATAGGGGGCGTGAATGGTTGTTTGCATTTGTGTTTTGGCTCAGCTGGGATTGGCTCCAGCAGCCCCCACGATGACCCTCATGTGGGAAATTCAAGTGAACGAATGGTTTGGAACTCGCTCTGTTACTTGATGGACGTCTGACTCGCGTCACCACCATCGCCTCCACTGTTGGGTTAAGATTATAAAAGGAACACCTAAATCACACATCAGCACTCTACGCATAATTAACCTTACTCCTGCGGCCCGTGATTCAGTGACACATCCTGTCACCGAAGCAGAACTGGCGTCTTCCGTGGTAACTAATCACCGAGCGCTGGGAGACGATGTGATCAGTCGTCTGTCTTCTACAAAACAGGAAAATTTTGAGGTGTGAAAATGACACTAAAAGTGTCAATTTAACACCAAATCTAATTAGGACAAGATACAACTGGGGTTTGTGAACATATGTAGCACGAAGAGTTAAATATAAAGGCTTTACTTTACTCTACTTAAGGCCACATTATACTTCTCCGACTGCGTAATGCGTTATCCGTCTGCGTCACCACGTAGACCACTCGAGCCTTTACACTTCTGCGTCGTGGTGACGGATAGGCGCTGCAATTTCCTGCCCGATCAGTAGGGGTCGCTGCGCAAGGTTGTTGTGCTTTTGGCTACAGTGAGCAATGGCGTCCGAGGGAGAAAGACTGTTGTTGTTGAAACAGCGGCCGTTTGTCACTTTTCTGTGTCCCGGAACGCAGTTTTAAGATAATTTGAGGCGAGAAATTGGCCATTTAGAGTCTAAACATGTGCTGTGTGTGTTAAGATATGACGTATTTATAGTTCGGCAGCGACGAAGTCGGCGGTGTTCAGCTCCGCCCTCTGTGGACGCACAGTGCTCACTGTGAGCCGGCACAGAGCAGCTTCGCTCGGCCTGTCCCGAGGACCAATCGCAGCTCTTGCCGTCACCGTTGTCCCTTGACGGAGTGACGGACACTTAAAAAATATTCCGTGCACCCGGAGACGACGCAGAGGCTCTTCGACAGGTTCTGCGTCGACGCAGAGGACTCTGCGTAGCCTACGCAGAGCACTTTACGCAGGAGTATAAATTGGGCTTTACTGTTACTTTAACACAGCTAGATTGATTTACTGCGTATTAACTATCATACTCAAACAAGACAAAGCAACCGTGTCTGTGTTTTCCAAAGTCGGTCAAGTGTGACACTATGTTGATTATTTACAGGCAGAAAAAGAGACAATTCAGAGCCTTATATAGCGTCCCACATCGCCAAGCTTGGGTTTAAGTTTCAGTTCTGCTGTGATTTTCAAACTGCACGGTGCTCATGCCCTGCAGGAACAGCACGATCCCCTCAAGCCGCGCAGCTGCCGCCTGTGTTTTGCCACTGGAAATAACGACGAGTTAAGTGCCGATTCCACTTCTGCTCCAGAAGTTTTCACCCATAATCCTCTATCTTCAGCAGCGCCTCCAGTAATCAGGTGGATATAATTCGAAAAAACAACGTTAACATCCATCAATGGAATGAGGGCTGGTTTAAAAAAAAAAAAATCACACAGATGTGATGTGTAAATCAAAACACTGCTGACAACGTCACATTTGGCGAATTGTGAAAACGAACATAATCTGGGATAAAAAAAAACAAAAAACAAACATCGTATTTTCATTATGAAATGTTATTTGCCAGCAGGGCTGAACAGTTATACAACAATACAGCCTTTGTTTTGTTAAAGACAAAAAGTGAGTCACATTTTAGAATAAATATTGTCCTGACATACGCACGTAATATTCTACAGACTGAAGAAAACATTTTTGTTTCTCCATTTTAAAGACGTTGTTCAAATGGAAAAGGAGAATAACTATGTAATAATGACCATTCCCCTCTCATATCGCGAATCATATTGCAATCGTGATTTTCATTTTCAGAAATCATTCAATTTAATGGACCTAAAAAAAAATGATCCAAATACTTTTTTTCCATTCAATGGAAAAGTTATGGAGGAGGATTGTGCCGGTTAATACTGTATACTGTTCTTGATGAATGAAAAGTTTTCTTTTGTTATGGTAAATTTTGCTTTTTTTTCCAGCTTATTCAGAATTAGGGCTGGACAATACATCAATAACAATATATCACAACATGACAAAGGTTCAATATATCAAGAAAAATGTTTTTTGTATTGTTCAAACATGTTTTTTTTTTTTTAAAGGTACAGCATAATATGTGGAATCACTCACTCAGATACATGTGTAATAGTTTGTTGTTTTCTGTCCATAGAAATTAAAAAAAACACAACAAACTGCTTTCATCAACTTCCATTCAAGAGCAGGAATCATCTGATATTTATCATCACAACCACAAATATCGACTGATTTATAAATTCTGATTTTAGTTATATTGTCTTGTCCTAGTATTATTATTTATAGTTGGCTATGAACATTATGGACTCAAATAATGTGCAAACTGATTCCAGAACTGTTGATCGAGGTCTAATAAGCAGCAGAGTCCAAGTTGTGCACTGCTCTATTGTTTAGTTCTGTGTGGTTATGGGTGTTTACGAAAAGAAAAGAAAGTGGAAAAACAGCCACAGGGAGGATGAGCGCGAGAGATACAAGCAGGAAAAATAATGAGGAGGATTTTTGATGACAGGTCAGGAATTGACTAAATAACAAACACAAGCAGGTTCTTAGCCTTTTTCATGTTCCGTCTAGTTTTTACTGCCCCTTAAAAGTCCCCGCAGTGACTCCCAGTGCTGATAAAAAAGAAAAGGTAAAGGTCAAGAGTGGCTATCGCACCGTGAACGTCAGAGCTGAGTGGAGGGACACATGATTAAAATCCAGCTGATGAAACCTTAAGACAGACTAGACGGTCGAAAATAGAAAATGTGCCCAGACAACCTCAGCTCACACGGAAATAACAAGACTTGGAAATGTTTTACAATATCAATAAAGGAGGAGAGTGTGAAGCGTCAAGGGCAGCTCACGGTCACTCTCTGACGTGATTGTTTATGAAGGGACAGGTTTTATTTCCTGTCCGCGGCCTGAAACTCAGCCTGAAACTTCTTACTGGCAAACGACCTGTTGTATCTGCAGGATTTCAGTTACCTTCATTTTTCTGTATCATGGCCACCTTACATGGTCGTAACATTTTCAGTGTTTTCTCCATTTGTGTTGTCAGTTTTATTATTCTTTTTTTTTGTCATTTCCCTGTGCTTCTCCATGTCATGATTGCGTGGCATTTGTGTTTTGGTGTCTTTTGGTGAAACTTTTCCTTATCTTACCTTGGCCCTTTATTTTCATTTATAGACTAGTCATTTTTCTAAAATGGCCGACTTCTGAGTGGGCGGGGCTAATGGAAGTACATTAGAAATTTGTTTGGAATCATGAGAGCAACAACTGTACCAAGTTTGGTTCAAATTGAAACAACTATGTGCGACTTCAAAACCAAAAATGTAAAGATTTAAAGGCGCAATTTTAAGGTCAACTTTGTTGGAGCACTGAGGCCACACCTTTTGAGTTACATACAATTCTTGAGCAACTTTTAATCATTAACTTGTCTAGAGCACATGTACTAAGTTCTGGAGGATTATGTGTTGTTGATTCAAAGTTATGATTAATTCATGGAAAAAACGCTCCATGTTCTAATGGTTAATACATCATTTTACCATAATAATATTCATCATGTTAGAGCTTGATGACAGTTATTGTACTGGATAAATACACTAAGCTTTACTTCATGGACAGTTTTATCTTGATCACAGCAGATTTTAAAAGTTGTGTAGACTTTCAATGTGCTTCACAAAAGTACGGTCCACGACCACAGCCCACTGGTGGACTTTGGAGGTATTACAGGTGGGCTTCAAATTCTTCCATATACCAAATTATTCAGAATATGTGATCTTAGCAAGAAAACTATTATTATAAAAGAAAATACTACTAGGGCTGCAACTAACAATTATTTTTCAATCATATTAATCTGTTCAATTAATTGAGTAATTGTTCGGTCCAGCGTTTCCAAAACATTGAAACGATCATGTTCTCAAATACCTTCTTTTGTCCACAAATCATAAATAATTACACGGCAGTGATTTTTTTCTTAAGTGGAGCAAAGGAACCTGAAAAAAACTCACATTTAAGAATTTGAAAATGTGTTTTAATTATTGAAAAAAGACAACAACACTGAAAGCGATCAGATGTTGCAACCCTATAAACTACACTGTCCCCACTAAGTCATTCACATTTGCATATTACAGAGTAAACAGTCTTTTAATTGAAAACACCGCATTGGGCATCTGAATTATGGCCAAAATGGGAATCACAATAATTTATTGTGAGGGTGGGAGTCAGAATATTTACTAAATCTTAGGGACTGGGAAGCTCTCCCAAGTGAATTAATGCTATTGTTTATTCTTTCTCTCTTTTCTTGAGTTTAGAGAAGAAATAAGACTTGTTGGCATCCGTGAACCATTTTTCATCAAATGTGTTTCAAATGAATGTGGATCTCGAGCAGAAAGTAGAACGGTGAAGGCAGAATCATGGAGGGAAAAGAACACACACACACACGGTGAAACACAACCTACAGAGACGGCAGAGTTAGACGTGTGTGTAAGGAATCCTTACACTTTCCCCCCCGCCGCCATAAACTGAGAAAACTATATTTGTGGTAATGAAGATAGTATTCGTGGGGGGAAAGACGAAATGGAGAACATGAATTCGAGGGTGTGATTATGTTGAAAGTATGGAGGCTTTGATGGAGGATGAGGGGAAGATGAAGGGAATAGTGGCAGCTCAGACGCTCTCTCTGCGGACAAACTCGGAGTCAAATCTTCTTAGCATCTCATTGAATCACAGTCGCTCTCACATTCATGATTTCTTTCCCCAAGTCTGTCTCTTCTGTTTTTTTTTTTTCGCCCCAAAAATCAATGAGTGACGCTCCATTTACTCACATATATATATATATCACAGTACAATAAATATGTGCACACGGACACAAAAGTGGATCCTGTTGTAGAGACGGCTCGATACCACTGTTTCATGTCTCTGTCCAATCCAGTGATTTTGACCAGTATGAAAGTATCAGTATCAGGTTGGCTTGTATTTCCTGTGAATGTACCGTCTATTAAATGAGTTTAATCTCCTACATTCATCAATTAACATCAGTGTTTGTAAGTATACTCTCATTATCATACTGTATAGAAGCTGCAACTATGATTCCATTAATCGATTACGAACTATGATCGTCAACTATTTTGACAACTGATGAATTGGTTTAGGTGTTGTTGTTTTTGCCATTGGAGTAGATTTTATCATGAAATTGTCAAAACTGAAGTGTGTTTACGTACTTCTGGTATATTTATTCCCCAGTGAAGCTCTAAAAAGATCCCTGCTTGTCCATGAACCTGAGTTTTAGAGCAAAGTGAGGACTGAACACGTCCTCCATCTTGCTCTGATGAAGGTCCTCAAACCTCATCACCAGTGTTTAAAATTTCAGAGCCAGGTAAGTCATGAGCAGGTGTTGTTTCTAACAATTAAAACACACTTTCTGGTTTTTACAGCTTCTTTAAATGTGAATATTTTCTAGTTTCTTTGCTTTCCATAAAATCAATCATTACAAAATGAAACATCATCATGTCGAGGTTTGGGAAACATTGATTTAATTAGTTGCTGTATCAGATACACACGACTTACCAAGACTTCTTTCAAAAATAGTGAATCTATATGTTTTTTTTTTTTACTTGCGTAAATCTTTGGGTGGCTCACGATTCGATTCGATTCCAATTCTTAGGATTCAAATCGATTCCCAATTCAAAAATTGATACAATGCATAGTGTGTTAAGGCAAATTATAGCATCAAAACAATACAGTTTGTATAGGATAATGTGATGTGATCACACAAAGGCAAACTTAAGACAAAAGTTATCATTTATTCATTCAAAACAAATAAAAACTTACTTACTGTACAAAAAATAACTTGCATAAATAAAAGCTTAGGCTAGCTGCCTTTTTCTCTCAGAAGTTACAAAAATAAACTGTACACAAATAACACAAACTGGTGTTTTGTGTGGTTTTTTTCAAAATAAAATTAAAAAAAACGATTTTTGAAGTTTATGAATCGATTCAGAATAGCGGATGATTACAATCGCGATTCCTATGTGGATCGATTTTTTGACCCACCCCTACGTGACATTATTCTGACATTCCCACATGATTGTGTCATCTCTCCTTTCTCGCTCTTGAATTATCGTGGTGTATATATATACGGGCACACACAGTCTATGACTTCATATTGCGTAGATTGCAGCCTTCACATCTGCACGCCCCAGACGGAGATGGAACACTTGACAAAGAGCATCTTTATTATTTCTTAAGAACCTCCTCCAAGGCGCAGCGATCACACGCAATCTGATGCTTTAATCGATGGCGTGAAGGAACGTAGCCGATCAATATCACATCATCATGTAAACCTGCTCCTTGACATCCATTAATGCTCGGCCAACTGCTCTGCATACTGTACTGTATGTACCACAAGGCAGTGATATATGTATATATATATATATTATGACTCCACACCAGAGAATGAGCGGTACAAGACCAGTGGCGACTCAAAGAGCTCATAAATGTATGTCCTACATCCATCAAGGTTGAATAATTGGATGAAAGTAATTATTTGATTCTGATAAATAGAGGTACATGGATTGGGTTTAAATGTCAAATTGCACTCATCAATCCTCGCTTTATTCTACGTAGCCCTGAATTGGTCTGACGGCCTTTTTACATTTTTGATTGCAGTCGAGCCGTCAGACAGAGGAGCTGAGGATTACAGGAGTACGACCACAGCTGCTGTGCTCTGGAAACTCGTTCTTTTCAATAGAATCTGCCACGAGAGGATGTTTTCTCTCAGCGCAGAGCACTGGTGCAACATGTTATAGGAACATATGTGCGTCCAACAAGAACAACTCTTCCAACCATGAATGGAATACATGATGGGGATTTAAAGGGGAAATAAGTAGTTTATAGTGCCATCTAGAGGAGAGGCTGAAATTTACAACAAAGACCTGCTGCTCTGCTCACCCCCTCCCTTCCCTGAGCGCTACGGTATCCTCAGCCGGTCAAATGTCGTCCTTGTCGTCTTTCTCCGTGTCAGCAGATGAGGTTCATGAGGTGAGGGAGAGGGCGGAGCTACCGCGGCCGTAGCAGACGAAGCGGAGAGAGAGGAGGCGGGACTTCCGCTACAAGTAAAGAGACGCTTGTTTTGTTCTCTCGCGTTTGTCCTTACAGGCTCCGGTAGAAACATGGCGTCTCGCTGCTAACAGTGGCTATGCAACCGCGGCCCGCGGTCATGTTATTTTACATGACTTTTTGAAACACTACGAAAATGAAACAAAAACTATTATACAGCGACTAGACAATGCAGGAGCACATAATATGTATAAAAAAGTGGATTTTGGGTCATATAAACCCATAAATACTACACATTGTACCTTTAATGAACTTCAAATAAAATGGCTGCAACACTGTACCATCAGTGGAGCATCCTGAGTTGTAATGAATGGCTATTTGAGTTAATGGTGCTTTTTATAATTATTATATTTTTTTCAACATTGTGGTTATTCTGCTCTGACCTCACAGCAGGTTTAACCAGAGAACTGAAACTCATCGCATTTTCTCTCCATTCTCTGTAAAAAAAAAACCCTGGAGATTTGTTGTGTATGAATATACCTGGAAAGGAAAGGACCTTTATTGTGATTATACAACCAAAATAAACGAAATTACGAGGTCAGATGGAGGGTTGATTAGAGCCAAAATGGACCAACCTGACCGAATGTGTCCAACATTCATTACATTCATATCAAAGTAAATCAACGGTTTCTGAAATACAGCAGTCAAACAGGTGTACCTAATAATTTGGTGTGCTCCATGTTGGGTTTCTCCTCAACACCTGTAACAATTCACTTAAAGAGTTACTTTTATCTGCAATATTTTATTACTCCCGATAATTTGTCACATTTTCCCCATTGGGAACTTAGCGGCATAGTTCCTGCAAAACAAATAAGTGCTTATTTAGCTCTGAATCCAGCGGAGGTGCAACACAAGCCTTTTTTCTATCTGAAAATGCCTTAAGGCTCGAGATAAAGTTGCTGTTTAATCACAACTCAGACTCATTTGTTTGTTTCACTTCCTGAATAATGCTTCTAGACTTAATTTGTTTTTCAAGTGAAAACACTGTCTCTGCACTGCCCCTACTGGTCATGCCGGTATTGCATCTTTGCAAATGCATCGGGCTCATTTGCGGGACGTCAGGATGATGTGTACTCATGTGAATGCATACGTACAGTATATCCATGGCCTAAGAGGCAGCAGTATACGTCACACAACGGGTATGACTCATGAGCTACAGACAAAAGGGCATTTTTTTTACGATTTCATCTATCAAAACGCATCCATTACGTGCCCTCATAGGTGTGTTAGAGCTCTCCAACAAGAGTGCATTGAGCGGATGAGAAGGGAGGATAAGAATGCATGAGTGGAGAGAGTTTGGGGACAGAAAGAGGAATGAGTCAGGTTCTCCCACAGCTGTCAGGGTGTGGACATTCCCGACCGATGCAGTGAGCTCGTAGGATCAGCCAAAGCAGGCACAAGGCGTGCCGTAGCTTGGTTTGGTCACCAGCTAACCGCCAACCAGCTAAGGAATGCCAGCGATGGAGATCTCATGAACAAGCCTGTGTTTTTTAAGTGCGCCGCGACAAAGGACGGAAAACACGACTAAGCCGTAAGAGACGGTGTTTTTTTTTGGAAAAAGTTTTCCCACAAGGGACAGATGACAGTGTGCGAATCCATTAAGCTCGGTCACCATTTACAGCAGGACTATGATCCCACAGCAACTGGAGAGGTTCAAAAGATTGAAGGAGGAGAGGAGAGGAGAGGAGAGGAGAGGAGAGGAGAGGAGAGGAGAGGAGAGGAGAGGAGAGGAGACTGTCAAATGTGTTGGACTGGCTAAACAATGATTAACATAATCTGCCTTTGAAAACAGATAATGTTGCAGGTGTTTACTGTGTAAAAGAATGAATAATGCCAGCCATTTTTTTCCACAGAACCCCCCCCCCCCCCAAAAAAAAACATACATTTAAATTCTGATCAGGTGCTTGATTCTGCTGACATTAAAACATATAAAAAACAGAAAGGTCGCAGTGCAAAAATAAAAATACAGTAAATGCCATGAGTGTACGTTTGCACAACATATAAGTGTGTATACGCGTGTTGGTATAAGCTCCATGTGAGCTTGTACTTCCAATTGTCCAATCCTCCCGGAGGCAGAGTGTTTAGAGTCAGATAAGTCCAATTCTTCTGTGTTACGTTGGACCATCTGCTCATAACCTTATAATGAAAGCTGCAGATTGTGCATCTTTTGTTCTCATGCTTTTTTCAATCAACAAAGCATAGGAGAAGAGGACTGGTTAAAGCTGGGCAACATTTGATCCAATTGATCAAACATTTCTACATTTCAGCATTCAGAAAGAGAGAGGGTTTTCCTATTGGCTTTAAGCAGGTACATGTACACTACTGTTCAAAAGTTTGGGGTCACATAGGAATGTCCTTATTTTTGAAGTAAAAGTACTTGTTTCAATGAATCTAACATTAAATTAAGAAATACACTCTATACATTGTTAATGTTGTAAACGACTATTCTAGCTGAATAGAATATGTACATAGGTGTATAGAGACCCATTTCCAGCAACCATCTCTCTACATTGTGTTTGCTAATGGCGTTAGAAGGCTATTGGATGATTAGAAAACCCTTGAAAACCCTTGTGCAATGACGTTAGCACAGCTGAAAACAGTTTTGCTGGTTCTTTGATGAAAGCAAAGTTTCAAGGGCAAATCATTATTTCTAATCTTGTCAATGTCTCCACTACATTTTCTATTCATTTTGCAACTCTTTTGATGAATAAAAGTGTGAGTCTTAATGGAAAACACCAAATAAATTGTAGCGGTGACCACAAACTTTTGAACGGTTAGAAGGTGATGGAAAAAAACTGCCTCCACAGCAAAGAAACCTAGACACGAAAAGAGAAGCGGACAATGAACGCAATATATATGTCAATACCAGATAAGTGTGAGAGATATATTCTTATAACCATACCTGGTGTTCAAAAAAAACATAATTGTCTCAGTTCTGATCTCCGGAACAAAAAGCATTTCTGAAATAGAGAAACTGCCTTGGTTCATCACTGGCATATGACACCCCTGTGTCTCTCTGTGGTCATCTAGTGGGAGGGCCCTTCATCCCAATTTAATGACCACAAGATAATGATAAAAACGCTCACACAAGGAATCAGGACTACATATATGCAGTTGACCACGAAAATAGAAGTAAAGCACAAAATGGCTGACCACTGGATAAAATGACACACATGATCACAGCAGCCTAGAGAGGAAAATACCTTTCACCGTGTGCTAAGTCTTGATTTACAGTTGTGTGGCTTCTCACCAGGAGGGCCAACTGCTGTAGCTCGGTGCCATTCATCAAAAGTGCAGGGGCCTGGCTGGGAGCAGTAATTGGAAATTTCAGAGTTCAAGATATTTAGCACTTATTAGCAGCATTACACAGCAGCGAGGTGACAAGTGACATCCGCAAACCCCTCCCTCTGCACCCATTACCCATGAAAAGCGCGAGGAGATATCAAGACTTCCTCCAACATCCCCCGTCTAACCCGACTAATAAGAACGCAAAGTTAAAAGGTTACTCAAGGCTGCCTAGAGTAATTAATCCTTCTAGCCTTTCCAGCTCTGTCAAGCTCCTGCATCGGTTTCCATGTGATGAACAGCACTGTTGTCCTGAAATTAGTGAAGAATTAAAAGCTAAAAGTCATTTCAGCTCAAATGCATGAAGGGCACCACTGAGCTAAAATTAACGCCTTTGCTCAAAAGTACAAATGACAAGGCATTGTCACAAAACACCAAAGGTTTCTGTCTGTATGTGCGAGTAGTTAGACTTTGTCACCCTGCCAAACAAATCCAGTTTTCTCCTCGGACAGCGAGGGAGGATCAGAGCATTGAGGAGATATCCCGAGCAAATAATAAGCTGCCACTCAAACACGGCCCTCACGAGAGCAGTGTGTGATTTTTACCGTGATCGACGGGACTGACATTTGCCGAGTCAACCTCAGACTGGAGTCTGCCATCCTCACTGGGAAAAAAAGCCTGACATCGGCGAATACAACCCTCCCCCGTATCTGCCACGTTCATGTTCAGATAGAGGACTGAGACACAGGGTCACGGTTTTACACCCAGCATTTTGTCAAGCGTTGTCAAATCTCCACCACTGGAATGGAGACTGTGGGAAAGTATGAACCCTAACCCTAAAGGTTCTCAGTTTAAATCCCAGGTTGAAAAGTCCTTCAGATCACACTGCACTTCACAGTGATGCATTTACTGCCATTTAGTTCTTTATGGCAAAAAAAAAAAAAAGACACCATGAAGATGTGGGAAAGAGTTGTTGAAGGACAGACGTGAAGATCAGCGAGCAGCAGTATGGGGTCGTGCTGAGAAATAGTACAATAAATGTGATTTTTGCTTTGAGAGTGCTGATGGAGAAGTATTGAGAAAACCAGAAAGGGTTGCACTTAGAGCTGAAACAATTAATCGATTAATCAGTTTGAAGCTTTTTTTCATTGTTAAAACAACATTGTTTTAGCTTCTTAAATGTGAATATTTTCTCTGTTTCTTTGCTCCACATAACAAAGAAATCATTAAAACTGAATCATTTTGGTTTGACATCCAAGAACATCGTCTTTTCCAGGTTTGACAAACACTGATCAACGTTTTTTAACATTTTCTGAAATTTTATGGACCAAACTAATAGTTTCGGTCGATTAATCGAGAAAATAATTGACAGATGATCAAGCTTATGATCGGGTTCCAAGAGAGGAACTGTGTGAGGAAGTCTGGAAACGGCAGAGACGTATGTGAGGATGGTGCAGGACATTGTATGTATGAGGACAGTGAGACAGTTGCAGTTGGAGTGATGCACGGAGGTGGGATCACATCAGGGATCAGCTCTAAGTCCCGTCTGGTTTGCAGCGGTGATGGACAGGTTGACAGATGAGGTTGGGCGGGAATATCTGTGGACTATGCTGTTTGCAGATGATATTGTAATCTGTAGTGAGAGTAGGGGACAGGTAGAAGAGGGGAGAGAGCATGTAGAGGTGGAGGTATGGAAGAGGAATCAAGGGATCAATCAAGAAGAGAGCGCAGGAAGAGTGGAGTGGGTGGAGACAAGTGTCAAAGGTGATGTGTGACACAAGTAAGGCCGGCAGAGCTGTGGGTGCTGAGAGTGACCAGGATGGATGAATGGTTTGTAAATAAAGTAAGATGTGGTTTGGTCAAGTGCAGAGGAGGGTAAGTGAAGATTTCGGACAAAGGATGTTGAAGATGGAGCTGCGGGGCAGGAGGAAAAGAGGACGACCACAGAGAAGGATCACGAAGGGGGTTAGGGTAAGATCGAGTTTGTGGTAACCCCTAAAGGGAGAAGCCGAGAGAAGAAGTTCATTATGTTTAAAATGAGATAAATTGACGTGTGGAGCCGGTTCTAGGTCTGTTTAAATAATGACAGCATCTTTATTGTGACCATCCATGTTGCCAATTAGCACTTTGCTCAGTTACAACTAATGGTGGTAGCACCAGCGAGAGTGTTCCCCGGTTCAAAGTGTGTTACTGGAGGGAACTGCTGTTCAGCAGGAGCCTCTCTCCCCTGTGAGGGATCTCTATGGTCTCCGGATGTCTTTGTTAGATTTTTCTTTGCCGTTACTCTGACAGCGTCGCAAGCTTCATTGAATATGTATTACATTCACAGCTAATGAAACCGATAACACGCACGTAACGCTCGAATTTGCCTACCACAAGAGAGTTTCCACACATTTATGGGTCACACAGTTAGTTCACGCTTGCGTTAAACCATCGCTGTGGTGTTCCTCGGGACATGCAGCTTGTACCCACACTCATACACTTATCTTCTCCCCCTCTGTTCTATTAAACCCCATTACCCCTCTGTGCTGACAGAGAGCTTTTCCAGTCCAGGCCACAGAAAAGGCTCTCCTGCTGCCTTCCAAATGCTGACATGCTCAAACACACCCACCTCACCCTCACTCTATTTACACCGCACTCCCCTCCAGCCTCTCATTGCCTGTGCTGCACCATTGAACCCATCGCTGTGTCATTCTCTCTAAGTCATCAAAATGAACTTTGCGTTTGCTTCGCGTGGGCACAAAGTTGCTGCCAGATTCAATCTGGTGACCCACACGAAAACGAGCGAGCAAAGGTCACCGCAAAGTCCACGATTACACGAGTCCTTTCCAGACATGAACTCCTTAAAATGCCACAAAATTGGTCGTGGACATTTTCTGGAGTTTTCTGTACTGGGACTTTCGGGGTCAGACAGATTCACAACAAAAGAAAAATGTCCCAGGATTATCCAGGTGAGGGCTGGAGTGTGCAGGACACAGGACACTCACTCGCTCGCTGTCAATTATCCTGAGCTTTTCCTGCAGTGTTCTCAAATGAGATGATCACGTCTACTTACTAGTATATTATATAAGGACTAGTGCTGGGCCAGTTAACAGCCTTACTGGACGACTGACCGGAAAAAGACGTGCGTGATGTCATGTTTACGTGCCACGGCACAGGAGTCCAGTTTGCCAGTTAGAGCCGTTAGCTGCGTTAGCTCCTTTAGCGCGCCTACAGTCGAATTGGAGCGGTCTGTTTATTAAAGGAAAAGAGCAGCGCTAACAAATAACCAGCGTACCTGTGTACTGCGTATGTGTGCCTCTGTTTTTAAAGTTTGCCGTTACTTTAGATCATTGGTTCTCAAAGTGCGGCCCGCGGGCCAATGCCGGCCCGCAGAAACATTTCTGGCAGTCCTTAATGAATTACAGTTGATAGTTTTAATCCAGGAGCTACTAAGCTTGTTAAATGTTTATTAGACATTACTGGATACAGACCAATACGTGTAAACTGTAGAACGGCAATCTGGTCATTAAAATTATTACAAATGGGATTTCTTTCTGTTTTTTTTTTTCCTTTGGCGGCCCTCAGTCCAATGTTGGGTTCCTAAATTGGCCCTCAGGTATCAAAACCTTGAGAACCCCTGCTTTAAAGGGGAAATAAGTAGTTTATAGTGCCATCTAGAGGAGAGGCTGAAATGTACAACAAAGACCTGCTGCTCTGCTCACCCCCTCCCTTCCCTGAGCGCTACGGTATCCGCAGCTGGTCAAATGTCGTCCTCTTCGTCTTTCTCCGTGTCAGCAGATGAGGTTCGTGAGGCGAGGGAGAGGGCGAGCTACCGCGGCCGTAGCAGACGAAGCGGAGAGAGAGGAGGCGGGACTTCCGCTACAAGTAAAGAGACGCTTGTTTTGTTCTCTCGCGTTTGTCCTTACAGGCTCCGGTAGAAACATGGCGTCTCGCTGCTAACAGTGGCTATGCAACCGCGGTCCGCGGTCATGTTATTTTACATGACTTTTTGAAACACTACGAAAATGAAACAAAAACTATTATACAGCGACTAGACAATGCAGGAGCACATAATATGTATAAAAAAGTGGATTTTGGGTCATATAAACCCATAAATACTACACATTGTACCTTTAAATACTCATTTTAACAATCAGGAGTCACGTAAACAGTCACTTTTTCCGGTCAGCCTTCATGGAAACTCATCATGCGGTAACGTTGACGCCGTTAACGTGCCCACTACTAATAAGGACACTTTTTAGAGAAATGTCCTGAGTGACCTTTCCAGACATTGTGTTCTCAAACACTTCTGGAAAAAACCTCAGGAACATAACACAAACGTTGGCACATTTGTGAATGCTGCTTCAGAAACACAAACTGGAACGCTGACAAAAAAAAGATTAGACATATCTTGAGTATCGTAGCCAGTTGATTCTTACGGATATACATTTTCAATGGAAGCCGCGGATAAAAGGCAGACTTCCTTTACTACCTGCCCTGGAGTTTCCCAAGATATTGTTTGGTGAAAATCACTTTTGAACAATTGTTTATATGGTTTTATTTTTACTGAGCCTGGAGAGGCAGGTTGCTCCCCTAAGCTGACTGACTGTCTAAATGCAGGATGGTATTGATCGCCTTTCCTCTGGCCTTTCACATAGCTGTGCTGAGGACACATTAAATGGTTTATAAGTCATTCTGAGCTGCAGGCCTGAAATCCTACCTGTCTAACTTAGAATATATTGACATATTGTGCTCTGACAAACTTATTACTCATTGGAGGAAGCCTCCAGGTGTGTACTGATGCCTCGGCAGAGGGAGCGAAAAGCTTGTGCAAGTGTGTTTGTTTACGTGACTGTGTCTGTACACAGTATACCCCTCTATGTACTGTGCTGAACACTGGGTAGCATGTGAAGTATATGTGTGTGTGTGTGTGTGTGTGTATACGGGGAGCAGGCTCGTCTTCTTGCTGCCCCGGGGGCTCAGAGCCCATTTCCTGTTGTGCAGTGTGATAAGTTTCCCTGTCAGATCCTCCCAGCACCACTATATTTCTGATAAGCTCCACTGCTAGTTTTCCCGACCTCTGGCACACAGATCAATTTGAGATTGATTCAGAATGCCCTGCTGGGCCGAGCTAGAAGATCAATTTGAGATGGATTGTTCACGCCAGGGGGCCAATGGCACGCAGTGTAGTGCTCACTTGCTCTCCCCTCTTTTGCTTTCATCACCCCTCACTCTCACCAACTGTTACTTCTTTCACTCTCTGCATTTCTCTCTGTTGTATATATATACTTTTCTCTCTTTCACTTCACTTTTTTCCTCTTTATTGCTGTTCTCTATATGGCACCGTGCACATTTGCACCCCTTTGTATCAAATCCTACTCGCATCAATCCTTTTTTTCCCCTCTCTTGCAGCTGCTTTCCTTACTTTTTCCCGCCATACAGAATACAGGAGGCAGCAGGGATAGAGATGACTTCATTAGCAGAGGGACCAACTCCTGTAAAGTGATAAGTCTGCAGGACAGGAGAGATAGTGGCTCATTCGGCTCGCCATAGCATATAAATCTATATTATACACCCAAGAATTACTGCAAGAATTACACAAACCCAAGCAGTGCAGACTCTGGCTCATATAATATGCACTTTTTTGACTATGGGATGACACGAGCGTGTGAATAGGTGTTTGCACTGTATGGATATAGGTGTGAAAGTGTCAATGCCAAAACTGTACTATAATGAGTGGCTTTTGAAAGGTCATCAAGGCTAGAAAAGCTCAGTGTAAGTAAATACAGGCCATTTACCATTTAGGGTCCACTGGGTAACATTCAAGAGGGTTTATTGGGAGATGTGTTTGTAAAAGGTTGCTTTAAAATAAAAATTGTTTGGTTTTCGTTTTCGTAGCCTTAGAATTATCCTTTCTTTTCTTACATTTCTTTAAAAAAAATATTATTTTGCAGCCAGTATGGATAAACTAGTATTATTTTTGTGTTTTGAAGCGGAAGAAAATCCTTTATGTTCCGTGAAGTACAGTTACCTTGGATGGTTGTGCAATATGTAATTACATTTCATAATATATATATGTATATTATATATATAAAAATTAATTAATAAAAACATGAGGTCAATGTCAATTTGAACTGTAACCATTGCTGAACACTTATTCCATTTTTCATAACATGTATCACAGTTTGGAGAAATTCTACCCGAGATGGCACAAAAGGTCACGGTGACCTTGACCTTTTACCACCGAATACACCACTAATCACGCTTTAATGTTTGTGTTCTGTGTTGTGTCTCCCGTATGTTCAGCTAGTCTGGAACTTTGTGTTTTGCTGCTGCCTACGTGGAACAGGTCTCTCTTGTAAATGAGACCCTGGGTCTCAATGAGATTTGACCTGTATTAAATAAAGGTTAATAAATAATAATAAAAATGTGCAGTCAGAAAATCCATATCATGAAGCCTCCAAAATTCAACTACTGGGTGAGAGATTAATTTCCTGACTAATGTGAGCGTAGATATTTCCACCATCTTGCTCTTCGTGTCACCACCACTGGCTCGGGACCAACATGTCTCCTATCTTCAGTTGTTGTCTGTGCTCTAAAAAGGCTTTGGCCGTGGCCCTGAGACCGACAGGTACACTCTCCTCCTTGCTCTGACCTTTCCCACCAGCGGTACATCCACCTGTGATTGCAATGACCTTTACCTATAGTACAGCCCCCTGTCACATCTCCCAGGAACTGGCTGTGGATAGGAACACTGAGAGAAAGCCAACAAAGGACAGAAGGAGAATGAAAAGAGCAAAAATGGAAATAACAGTTACAAGCTAGAACATATGCTGGTGTAAACGGGAAGGGAACAGTGGTTTTTTTTTTTTTTTACTGAATAGTTACTGGGCTGTTTGGGACCATAGCGCATAACAAAAATAGCCACCAAATTGATATGCTTGCCATTCAGGTAAAATGGGACCGTTTTTTGGAGACTCTGTGGAGAAGTGGTGCATCCAAACAAGTGTTAATGGTTTGTTTTGTAGTTGTACAATCCTGTAACCACAAAGAGTCTCTTATTCACAGCAGTTGTACAAAAGTACTACTGTTATGTACAAGCAAAACCAATATGAACCATTTGTCTGGAGTCAGATAACACACGTCTATGTCCTTGTTGGTCCTCGAATGAGGAACTTTCTTGCCGTGAGGTGACAATAGTAACACACTGATTTAATGCCAATGCTTTTTTTCCAGAAAAATCCACAAATGGAAGAATGGGAGTGGGCCTGACTGAACACTACCCTGCGTTATCTTCTATTTTACTCTAAATGGGACCATCATTTACAAAGTGGACATCATAAACTACTCAGGAAAATGTTTAGTGAGGTTATAAATCAAGTGGGAAGTATAACAATTTTCCCATAGATTTATATTCAGGACAAAGTAACTTCTTTTTACAACCATTGCAGTCGCACCCCCTAAATCCATTCAAGAGGTCTCGGTTTGAGGATCCTTGATTAACAGTGAGAAGCACCGACAGTACTTCATGTCTCGAAGACTTTCCTCCTGGTTTCATATGAGCTAATTGGCTGTATTGTATTGTGTTGGACAGGTCTAGGACAAACATTGCTGCTTACACCGAGTATTATTCAAACAGGCCCGAGAACTGTCTCCACACTTAACTTCATTTTACAAAAGGTGCAGATACAAGCAGAATGGTCCAGCTATTTGTGAAAACAATTTTGGCAAGAAATTCATCACTGTAAGTGCAGCGTAGTCTGAAGTGATTTCCACTCTATGACAAATGAACAGCATAAACCAACGTAATGCTGCTTTCTTTTAAAAGCATCCAACGTGTTAGCATTGTTATGGCGTATTTCTGATGATTCAATTCAAGAAAATCCAAAGTGATGCCTGATTCCTTTATGTTATGCCTGTTATGTGCACGAGGGCAACCTCAACTCAACAATGACCACTGTGTACATAAGAGAGCAGGTCATCAATCTTCTCCTCAATCATCAGCACAGTGTTTGATGGCCACATCCGCGCGATATGCAGGGTGACGTTGTACCGGTGCACCAACAACAAACAAGATAAAACAGACAACAAAGGAGGACATCCAGCAGCTTGGTTTTTGGCCTATTAATTCCAAGACTGCAGGTGTTGAAGAAACACCGGTTGCAAGGGAGTGACGCTATTCTGTCACCGCAATCAGTTGATTGTCTGACCATACTGTAGCATTACTCTGGTACCCTAAGGGAAGCCGAGAAATGGAACAGTTGGAGCTGGTTACTTTGGCACTATTCCTAATGGAAACGCACAAAAATATGTGTCATACTTTACCAAACTGTTCCAATCGGCGGGTTTCACATTTCTCACGATCCAGAATCTTTTACTTTGAGCCAATTTTTTTTCCTTTTGTAGTTCAAAAAACAAGTTCCAACAGCTTTAATCTACAACCCACAAAACCTATGAATTGTATTGGCTTTTTATCCACTCAGAACCGACACTTTGGTAGCCGGAAAATGGGTCCCAGAAATCTCTGAACACCACTCGTTCATATATGTATAAAATGTATAAAAACCAATATGCAGCTTTGGTAAAACAATCACATAGTCCTACTTCTGTACACTGTGTGCAAGCTTTATTCTGCGAGCTTTCTTCTCCATTGTTGGTGTATTTGTGAGGCAGCGTTACTACTACTACTACAGAGTTTAGAGTTGTTTTGGGGGGGGGGTGTTGTGTATGAAGACATTTCTTGAAACAATGGAAAACCTTATAAGAATGAACAAGAAAAGGATCATATTCTATGTGGATAAGGCCTTATCAATGTATGAAACACAGCAAACCCATTAACTTCACTGACCTAGCATAAATTACCCTTGAATCTATTTTTTGTAATATCTGTCATCAGACTTGCCTTTAAGTTGCAGCACCCCTGTTCTTATCATGGGACAGATCGCCCCCTCTGGTCCTGCCAAGTGCACAGTTCATACTGCAGTGCTCCACCTGTCCAGACTCCAGCCTTGAGCCAATGTGACAGGTGGGTCTGCAGCGATGTTTCCGACCCCTCACTTAAAACTCACACTTCTCTCTGAATGACAATTAAAACCGATAGGAGAACAGTAAAAGAACGAAGAGCACAGAGAACTCTCGGACAAAACTATCAGAGACCAGATGCTCACTCCGCTCAGAGTTCAGATGAGTGCCCACTCCTCCCTCTCTGCCTCGCTCCTTACCTCCCATTGAGATCCACAGTGGAGCAGTTAATAAAAATGAGCACTTCGACACAGGCTGAGCACGTGCACCGAGCAATTTGAGAAAAAGAAAAGTGAAGTTGCAGGGACCGACTTAAAGGTCAACAAGCACCAAGTGGCAACCCAGCTTGAAATCACCCACTGGTTTGTGAAAAACCTCAAGGTTGTACTGCATTGTCCCCCTTCAAAAGAAGACACGTTTTCACGTTCTTCCACAGTAGCTTCACTTTCTGGACACAGTGATTGCAACCGTTATTATTTTCTATGAGTAGCAATCAACACCGTTATATTTATAGGTTTAGGACGAAAGGGGAAATCAGCTAAAAACGTTTCTCATTCACTTTGAATGGGGTGGTGTCGAGCGTTGCCGAACTTCATGGAGGGCGTGCGATGCTTTGCTTTACAATGTTCAACTTCCCAAGCATCAGCGTCGAATCACACCATGCAAATAGTCCAACGCAACACGTGGTAGCCAATCAAATCACATTGTGCAAATGAAGACTCGTTCTGCCCATTGCTGTGTTATTGTTGGTCAAAGTGCACCCAACAGCAGCAGACATCACATCGCCATCAACTCAGCAACATTAGCTACACATTGTGAAAATATGCTTAACATTGCTCTGGCTCCTCTTTAACAGCAAAAACGACTTCAGCAGAGAAGCCCTCCGGCTCGTTAACCATGCCAAATTTAACACCGACACACACACACACACACACACACACACACACACACACACACACACCTGAGGCACATAAAGGCCACGCATTACAATGAACTTTTGTATTAGTGCACTGAAGCATGCAGGGGCCGCGGCTGTGGCAGCATCTGGGCTGGGAAATGTACGCCGCTCTCTCTGCTCCACCTCTCCTACCACAGCTGGGGACTCGCCAAGCGACAGAGAACCTGTGACAGTCAGGAAGCACGGATGACAAAACCCTGATGTCGACTGGGTTGATGTAAACGATCATTATACAAGTGGAGCTGCGAGGTCAGACGGAGGAGCCGCTCACGTGGGACCAACCTGACCGAATGTGTCTAATGTTCATATTCAATATTCATACGTTTTTTGATGGTGGGAGGAAAGCGGAGATCCTGGAGGAAAAATCCACGCTGACAAGGGGAGAACATGAAAACTCTGGACAGATAGGTCCCAGACTGGGAATCAAACCCAGCACCCTTCTTGCCTTGAGACAACAGTGCTAACCACTGATTATTTTCAAGATTATTTCAAATGATTACTCAGTGAATTGAACTTGAAACAATTGAAATTTAATCAGGAAACCTTTTAAATTTACATTAAAATAACTATAAATTATTATAAATATATATATATATATATATATACATACACATTCATATATATATATATATATATATATATATATATATATATATATATATATACATACACATTCATATATATATACATATATATATATATATATATATATATATATACATACACATTCATATATATATATATATATATATATATACATACACATTCATATATATATACATATATATATATATATATATATATATATATATATATATATATATATATACATACACATTCATATATATATATATATATATATATATATATATACATACACATTCATATATATATATATACATATATATATATATATATATATATATATATATATACATACATATATATATATATATACATACATATATATATATATATTTACTTACACTGTGTGTTTAACCCAGGTATTACACAGTGAATATCCGTATACTGTATTTGCCAGATGACGGGACAGGAAGTCAAACGCCATTATGAGAATACAAGCGGTATTTTCAGAATAAAAGCCTCCATCATTTTGGGGCCATATTCTTAACTGAAACACAAGTTCCCATTAATTGCACAGTCCTACTAACCCCTACACACACCACCATGCCCGCGCCGAGCAAATATCGAGATGCTGCGTCCGTCGCCCTGAAAACAGGCTCCGTCACGCGATACTATCAGACCTGCACGAGAGCGTGTTTGTGTGCATACACCAGCAGTGCAATAGTGAGAGGTGACAAGAAGCCTTTATATCATCAAACTTCTAAAGGACCAGGTTTTCTTTTTTTTTTGAGAAGTTCACTTTTGAAACATTTGGGCGAGGCTCTTTGGTGTTTCCAGTTGTAATCCAGCCTGCCTGTCTGCAGCCGTCTCGCATTACTCGTGCAACACTGCTGCTGTTGCCTCCATCTCTCTCTCTCGGCATCAAAGAAATCACTTTCTGTGTGTGCAGTGCAGCAGGAATGTGACACAACGTCTACACACTGCTACACACTGACAGACGCAGCGATAACCATGTGGAGCCGATAGTCTTAATCAGTTTTGTGTGAACTCATTTTTACACGGGATTGAATGAAACAGAAATTGTTTTCTATTTCAAAGTTACACAGTGCCGTTTTTAAAACCGGCACTATAAAGAAACCTTTCACCGGGTTTGACTTAAATAGAGGTTGATATTTACATTTATTTGAGGTGGATAAATCCAAAATAATCACAGTTCATAGCTGCTTGCGACACGCATTGGTGTTGCATCAGTAGATTACGCTGCTTTCCAAGACATGGGCTTGAAAGTAACAAAGTAATCGAGGCCACAGGCAGTAGTTTGTTTGCCAGCTCTGTGAAATCAGTGGGAGGAGGGAGGAGATGGGGTTCACTGCTGCCAGCAGCTCAGAACAGGATTATTGGAGTCTGGGCAGAGAGATTTTTTGAAAGCTGTCTCTCACCGGTTTACATTTGTTTATGATTTACATTTGGCAAACTTGATGGAAAAGGTTTTGTTTTGCCCACATCGCCCCAGGAGCCATGCCTTTATTCAACACTGTTTACTGTCAGAGGAACAGTTGTTTCTTTAGCTTCAAAAGGCAGTGTAAGTGTAGGTTTGATGCCGAGCATATAGAAAAACAAGTTTTACTGGGTGTTACTGGCTCTGTAAAAGTGATTGAACCAAAGGAGAAAAGCTGTTAACCAGTCAGTTAAACGATGAACTGAATGTTGCTATAAAGCTTCATGAACCCGAGCTGGTTTTGGGAAGTGAGTTCTCTGTCATGGTTCATCCTTTAATGATGTTACATTTAGGCATTATGTTCTGATGCACTGTTGGACAAACTCATTATATCCGATAGTGCCCTCACAAACTCCATATTAGTCCGATACAGTCATTTTAGACCATTTATGAACGATGTAGCTGTGTTACAAGCACATTTGTGCTGAGTCATTTCGAAAGACACAATTATCCAACTGTGTTACAAATATTGTTCTCCCAAAAGAGAGGAAATAAACAGCCCAAACATGACTCAACTAAAATGTTTTTTTGCTGGTATTTATTCACATGTTAATCTGCGCATATGTGAAGCATGCGTTATATAGGACTTTTGGATTGTCCGATAACCGATCCAGTGATTTTGACCAACACCGAGTAATGACACACATAAATAAAACACACATGAATGTCACTTATAAAAACTGTTCTAAACAGCCCTTATTTCATTTTCAGATGGGAATTTCAAGCAAAAATGCTACTTGAACGGAATTATTCATTAAATATTCCAATATTCTGTGTGTGTGTGTGTAAAATAATTTCTATGACTGAGCTCAATAATGCATAGCTGCCAGATAACTACTTGGCGGACTGGGTAAATAACGTTTGGAGGATTAAGGTTGTGGGCAGAGGACAGAGCCAGATTAACTGTCCTCAAGGACACGCCTGAGTGTATGAATACAGTGCATTGTTCCATACTGCAATATTTCTACCTCTACATATGACCATACGTATGATTTGATGGAAAGGAAATTGAGCTGTCAGGAAGAGAAAAGCATGTACTGAGTTACACAGAAGTGTATTTTAAAGGTAAAATAGCAGTAGTAATAGTTGTTAATGTTGTTAATGTAATTGAGCTTAACTGAAACAAAAGGGAAAAAACAAAGTGAAAATTAAAGTCAGACAATAAACACAATTAAACACAACCTCATCTGATGCAAAGAGCACATGAAACAAACCTGTGATCCCATAACGTGAGCATTTTAAAAAAAAGCTTGCAGATAAAACTCAGCAGTCACCTATTTAATCATCAGACTTATTATTATCATTATCATTATTATAATATCACATCCATATGTATTTATTTCTCACTCTGGTTTGTATTCCAAACACTCCTCGCACGCATTTTGTGCACGTCCCGAAAATTACTTCAACATTATTTATTATGTTTACCCAGTCTGCTTTAACATCAGCAACTCTCTTCTGCACTGTCAGCAAAAAAAGAAAAAAAATAACCTCTTCCCTGCACGGATGAAGACATTCTCGGCTATTTCCCATTCACAGCTATTTCATTATTACTTTTCAGCAACTACACACTCAACATATGGTTTCAGAGACTCAATAAATACTCAAAAAAGTATTTTTTTTGCATGCCTTTCTGATTTAGTGATGTTAGTTAAGTGCATTTCATTTTTTTTTTTTTCATTTTTGCACCTGTGTGGAGGACAATATTGAGGCCTCTAGAGGACGTAGCAGAGAAAATGCACTGTTGGAGTAGGAGATAAAAAACGGGACGTGACTCAAACTTCACACAGACTACGGTTATTTCACTGCAATATTTGCCTGAGGAGCTAAATATTGGCCGCTGGCCCTGGAGGCAAATGTGTCTCCAGTCCACTTGACACGGCCATTGGTGCTGATATTGTTCATTTTCCCCGAACAGTGGCAGTTCCCATTCAGCGTTACCACCACCAACCGCAAATTATGGCTCTGATTATGGGATGAGACGAGCGCTTGGTACGTACGGTGTAAAATTAAGGGACGCAGCGTGCAATTTGTGTGACCTGGTGAAGTCGACACAATAGAAAATGACAGCAAAGTTTCTCTTAATTCAATATTAGAAGGGGAGACGAGTGAAGTACTCCCCTTTTCTTTCTTTCTTTCTTTCTTTCTAAGCTTTAACAGCCAAATCAAAGCTTCAGAGAAACAATTCATAGGACAGGATGCAGTGTGAGGGGTGTGGACGTCACGAAGGCACTGATGAATTTAAACAAGCCCACACGCTCTTCGCGTCTCGCTCCGCCAGCAGCAGCAGCACCCGTAATGTTAGTGTAACTCCCTGGCTACGTATTGAACCACCAGCAATAAACAGTAATCAGCTCCAATCATATGTGGGCACTACATCAACAGACAGATTAAAACATTGACTGATGGAGACAGCACCTCTGGCTGGAATCAATACAGGCGGTTCAAACACACACGTGCACACACACACACACGCACACACACACACCGCCACGATGAAGCTAATAATGAACAATGCCGCACTGACTGCAACGCTAAAGGTGCAGCTATTGAGTCGCAGATAAAGGGCTGCAGCAAATAACAGGGTATGTGATTATCTGCGAGAGCACAGGTGTGTGTGTGTGTGTGTGTGTGTGTGTGTGTGTGTGTGTGTGTGTGTGTGAGGAGCACCAGGGCTCATACTCACCCATACGTGGTGTTGCTGGCCCTCTTACTCCCTGCCCTGGAGCGGCCTGACTTCAGCTCTCCGCTCATGCTCATGTCTGCAACGGAGAGCAACTGATTCACTTTGCGGTAACACAGTTAAGGAGCAGCACAACACAACAAAACACAACACAACACACAATACAAGACAGCAACACCAAGCATAGACGTTACACTAAGAGGGATATTTAGGTGGTTAGAGTTTGGGGTGGACGACGTACTTTTTGAAATTGTTTTGTGACTTAAAGCTCCAGGAGGGAAGGGTCGTGTGAGGTGAGGAATATTCAGCTGCAACATGCAACTTTCACCAATTTTTACGTAAAGCCAAAGACCCAGAGGTGTCAAAATGCCGGCCCGCGGGCCACATGTGGCCCGATGCTTTCTTTATATCACGTCACAATGAAAACATGGCCCACGGCCTCCTCTTCCTTTAAACAGTACGTATGGCTGCATGTGTGAGGTGAAACAAAATCATATTAAAATATATTTGCAAGCAATATCTTTGTAATAATAAAAATGGAGTACGTATTAAATGCTCTACATTCAACTTTAAATGACATATATACGCTTGTTTGGTGTTTTAAACACACTTGTCAAAGTTATTATTGACTTAAGTTTAGATTTATTTGATAACATATGCATGCATTTTGCGTCATAAAAAATGCTTTTATTGTGGAGTATGCGTCATTCCAGAACCAAACAGGCACGTTTAATATGTTATTCTGTGAAATATCGCTGTGAATACCTTTATTGCATTATTATAATTAAATATTGGGTTATAATTTTAAGCTCATATTGCACATTCGTGACTCTACAGTTTTCCCCCCACTTTTTCAATCTAGACAGGCCCCCTCTTGATTAGACTAGATGCTCATTGGCCACCCATGCCATAGACTATGAATCAAAAAGTGGATTTAGTATTATGGGTTGCAGGGTGAGTCTATCCAGGAAGTAATAATTAAAATAAAACCAGGGTTCGATACCTGTGGTTGCAAAAAGTTCTTAGTTTGCAAATGTCAGGTCTTCTTCAATAGACCATAATGTTGATCCTGTGAATAATTTTCTCATTAAGAGGAAAATCAACAATAAAAACATAAGCATAAGACGGACTTGGTCACGCTGTCTGCACGTGAGCTGCACCAGCGCATTTGATCGTAAATTATAAATCCTCAATCATCAACTAAGGACAACTGAGATTCAAATGAATTATTTTTTTGATTTGCCATGTGTGAATCAATAACTCCCAATTATCGGGCCTTGAGTATTCTATTCTTTGTACACATGTTCCAGGGGGACAATTAACTGATCCACCTTGATTACGATACCCCTGCAGCTCATTGTTCGGGCTATTGTGGAGTTTTGATCGTGAGGAGAGGAGAGGAGAGGAGAGTAGGAGGCCAGTCTGACATGGACAGATGGATGGTGAATGGAGCGTGACTGGGCCAGCTGCACATACACTCTAACAGCGTGGCTGGCAAATGGCTGGAAACTACAATTAATTAAGTATGGATCTGAATGTGTGAAAAGCAATTTGGACACGTGTATGTTCCTTTACCTCCCACAGCGAAGCCCCATTTTCAGACGGTTTAGAAACAGCCGGTGACCTGCTCTCTGTAGCCAGAAATGTACCGGAGACTTGCACGCACACCTGCACTCCAAATACTACTGCACCGCAGATACGTGACAGATATTAACGACGTATAAATACACGGTTTAATACAGCGTTTTTTCCGCGTAATTAACTCAGTATATACAGCAGTGATTCACCCTCAGCGGAGAAACAGAGAGATGATCTGATCTGATTCTTATACAGATATACAAAATAATGAGATTTAAGTTATTGGCTGAGATGCATGTAACTTTAGAGCTGCTGAAATAGAGCATCCTCCACTTCTATATTCATAAAGTAGAGCGTCTATATTGTTGCTGTATAGTATTGTTTCCAGGGAGTGTGAATAAGCCAGGTATTCAGCACTCAGACAATGTTACGAAATGCAATTTAGTGTGGAAAAATTGTTTTTTGAGGTGTCTCTGTGTTTACTTTATGGCATACTGTGACCAAATAAGATAATTTGCTCTCTCATCATCCTCCTCTTCCTCACATATACTTCACACACACTGCTATAGTGAAATTAAATTAAGATGGAGCGGGAGATAAGGTGACTCTAATTATCATTATTTAATTGGTTTCATTTTCTCCACTCCGATTACAAACCAGTAGAACAGTATTTCTGATTTTCCTTTAAGTAAGGATCAGAGGAAGCTCGCGCACCGCTGGTGGTCCACGCACCACAGTTTTGAGAACCATGGCCGTACGGTAAAAATTTAGCTCCACAGTGCTAAATACAGGTGACGCAGACCTGCTCAGGCTTTGACAGAGGTGACATTCACCCTGCTGTAAGTTGATGGACCGTCAAAATAATCACAGAGACGTCGTTTGAAGGTTGAAATGCTGCATTGTGTCGCATTAACATTGTCCACTGATGATCAGATGTTTGAGGACAAACATAAAACAAGGTCTAAGCCTGAATGACACACCAGTACTGAATGAAATGGTTCAAATACTGGCTTTTTGAATCTTTATTTAAAAGGTGCATTATGTAGTAAATCTAAAGCAACTGGCCATAAAATCCTCCTAATATGTCACAGAGACTCACAGAGGAATAATGTTCATATAACAAACTGAACTCACCAACAACAACAGTACAGCCAAAATATTTGCATCAAAACAAATATTTTGCAGACTGCAAATCATGTTCATGTTTTGAAATCTACCAATCATTGCAGTCAGTAGAGTCTCAGCTGCTGAGCAACCACGGGTTGCCAGTTACGTCAGAAAACGAAACCTATAAGACCTCGGTATTTTGAATTTGAATGTAGTAACCGTTTATGGCCACATTCTTGCATATGGCACCTTTAATGATGACTAGGACGCAAACAATGACTTGAACAAATAAGATAAAAACATGTTTCAGAAACTTTACGTTGCCAAGTATGGGGAGAAATCATGGACATCATCACATCACATCACTAATGTGTCAGAATCTCATTAAAAAAACAGATCTGAATTTGCACTGTATATTTACAATATACTGCCAATCATTAGTAAATTAAAACCAAATCTATGTAACTGTGAGTGTGTGACGGTGTAGGGTCAATCTGCAGAGTAATAGTCGAATTAGCTTTTCATTTTGCTCCTGTAGTGCAAGAAAACTCTCGGGCTCTTCCCTGTTTCCTATATGTTTCCATGCAGATAATCATGGGCTTCTCTCTGCGCAGTGAAATATCTGTAAACCTTGTTTTGTTTTCCTCTTCTGACTAAAGTCTGACTCTGAATTCTTATATTCTATTTTAATCTAAAAATGAACGAATCAATTGTGCACACGTTTTCCTCTTTTCTAATCACCAGTGGAAAAAAAAAAAAAAAGACAGTGATTATATTTGAATTCGAACAAACCAAAGTAGGTCAAATGAAATTTGATTTCACATTAACCAGATTTGAATTATTTTACAAACCTCTTTCGCAAACAAATAGGTTTCCTAGATTAAATAGATTGTGCAGAGTGACTTAGCGTTTTTTCGTTTTTCCGTCTTAAACGTATAAAACACAGGCCTCAGAGTAACAGCTCTGTTGTCGCTATCGTTGTGTTTGCATACACTTTTTAAACAGGTCATAGATCGTAGATCAGAGACAGCCCCATTCATTTCCACAGAACTGGTTCATCAATCCACAGTCTGGCACCACATGAGAAGCTAATCTGTCAAACGTGGATGCTGGAGTACAATGTGCATGTGTCCCATCTGCTCCGTGACACTTCTCATCTTCCATTTCCTGCACTGCATTTTGACTGCAGCGGATGATTGTTGTCGGGATTAACCGATGACTTGTCAGAGAACTGCTGCTGTTGTTGTATAATTAAGTTTTGCTTCGATGATGTACTGTTGTTATTGTTATCTTCTTTAAATAATATAATCTTATTTTCCTGTTATCGCGTCTGCCGCGCAAAACAAAACACCAAAGCAAATCCCTTGAAACCACTTGTGCAATAAGACGAGTGGGCTATCGATGCGTGTGGGAGTAGATTATTAATTGATTAATCGCAGCCGCTCTGCAAGTGACCTGGGGTCAGTTTTAGCACTAAGCGGCAACAATGAGGCATTATTCTAGTTTTCACTCTCAGGACTAAATAAATAAAAGTAGAATCAGGGCACAGCCAGCACTGGCAACATGAAACATGGATTATAATCTTTAGGGGATAAAGAAAGAATTGTGTGACTGCGTGGTATTTTGATGAGGATTGGATCTTATTACACCACAGCTTTGGAATATATATATATATATATATACATATATATATATATATATATATATATATATATACAGTACTGTGCAGAAATCTTAGGCCACCATTAGATTTGTTGTTTTAGCAATGCTATAATGACAATAAAGGATAATTATTTCTATTTCACTTTACTGGAACACATCCAGAAAATATGTATGCAGTTTTTTTTTAAATTGAATAAATAAATAATCATCAAAAAAAAAAAAACATCCTCTACAGGTGTCAAGTATTTAGCGTGATCTACCCTTACACTTGAACAATAACACAGCTCTGTTAATACTGGAATGGAACCTTAATTCATGTTACTGGTAAATCCTGTGTTTGTCCTACTATTTCCTTTAAATAAATATCTGCTGTAAAAAGCATCTATTAAGCCAGGTTTATTCAAGACATGCTTGAGCATGACATACACATGTTGCATGAGTTAAACTCATTGACTGCTCACTAATATATATATATATATATATATATATATATATATATATATATATATATATATATATATATATATCGTATTGTGTGTATGTATATAATAATCCTACACAACAGTAAAGTCTGTCACTGTGAAGTATTTGCTTTCCCAGAGCAGTTTCTGAACTTATTCTAACTTATATTATTATTATTATCATAATAGGGATATTAAATCTGCATTAAAGACAGTTGTATGTGTGTTTACTTCCATCACCTCTCTGTCTCAGCAGACACTGTGTCCACACACACACACACACACACACACACACAGAGAGAGAGAGAGAGAGAGAGCCGCTGACCTTGCCAGTGTGGCCCCACACACACACACACACACACACACACGTATCATGTTGTGTTTAATAAACCTTGACTGAGGCAAACATGTGTAAAAGGATCCTGGCTTTGACGCACAGAGACGATGAAGCTGATAAGGATAAATGTCAGCAGAGATGGACGTGGGACAAAGATGAGAAGAGAAAACTATAGGGACACAGTTGTCTCTCGGTGACAAACGTCCAAAACACACACACACACACACACACACACGCACACACACACATAGAACAGCTGATATACTCACATCTTGGGCTGAACAGAGTCATATCGATGATGCAGACTGTGAGAAGAGAAGAGAGGATGACCGAGGATTTTTTTTTTTCCCTGCTCCGCTCTTTAAACTCTCTCCTTCTCCGTCTCGCTCCTTCGCGCTTTATGAATGTGTGCGCGAGTGGGTGCGTGCGTGCGTGCGTCTGCGTGCGTGCGTGCGTGCGCACCGGATGTCGCTAAACTCACTGACTGACCGACGAAGAACCTGCAACAGTGATCGAACTGAGTCAGACTCAAAACCATCCAGAGAGTGAGGCACCAATGGGATGTACCAAATGTGTTCCTGTGGCAGGGGTGGACGGATCTATTAGCAGGAGAGCTGCATCCGGTGTCCCCCCCCACCCCCTTCAACAACAGGAGCTCAGCTGCAGCTTAGAGTGTGTGTGTGTGTGTGTGTGTGTGTGTGTGTGTGTGTGTGTGTGTGTGTGTGTGTGTGTGTGTGTGTGTGTGTGTGTGTGTGTACCTAAATTTGTTCCATCCTCCAGGGTTTTCAAACTGTGGTACGTGTACCTCCAGTGGTACGCGAAATTAAGACCAGATTGTGTAGAAAATGAAACACATAACAAAAAATATATAATAAATGAACCAGGAAAAATTCCAACGCTTTCTGAAAGATGAGAAGTTGCACGTTAAAGACAACATGTGGTTATTACGGTAATTTCGGCGTCTTTTGTCACCAGGAGGAGGCTTTGTATATTTCTACCAACTTCTAAATATCTTTGTTACTATCAACCAAATAAAATCAGAAGAAGAAGAGTTTTGAGAATTGTTTATACACTATTTTAACATGCAGTAAACTGCAAATAATTGCCAGATATTGGAAGTTATTCTGGAAAAATGTGCAAAAGCACTTCCTCGCTGGACATTTTCTGTCCCCTTTTATGGTTAAAATAAGCAAAAATAGTAAATGTGAAGAAGAGGAGGACGATGAGAGAGCATAATTATCTTATTGGGAACAAATCTGCCTCCTGTGAAAAGTCCTTTACACCACTGTATTTTAACATTGGTGATACTGGTGTTATTTCAAAAGCTGAGTATGTGTTATTGGTAAAAAAAAAAAAAAAATTATTAGATTATTAGTTTACATTATGAGGACTAGTCTACCTCATGGGGACAAAAATCAAGTCCCCATAATGTAAATGACTACATGTTATATGATTTGGATGAAGTTAAGGTTAGTTTATGGTTAAGGTTAAAGTAAGTCTGGAGGAAATGAGTTTAAGTCAATGTCATGTCCTTCTCCTGCGTCTCGTACACAAACTAATATCGTTTCCAAATGAATCGCACAAGCTTTACTCTGTAACCTTTGCTTTTACAGTACATCAAAAGGTAAAAAGCCGATCAATAAAGTGTCCTCCTGATGAAACTAAAGAGGAATACGGCTCCTCTTTGTTTTATGGAGCTTTATATATACAGCAAGAGCTAAGAAGCACTTTCTTTTTTTTTGTATTCCCCTGCTGTAATGTGATGGGGGTTCGGATGCCGGAATGACCTTCATTAAATTATATTAGCCTTTTTGTTTTTCTCTTCTTGCAGTAATTCTCAGCTTGTTAGAAGTTTATTTATTTATTTATTTTTAAAACCATAATGGAAACTTAAAGAAAAGCAAAATAGACGTTTTGGGAGAATCACATCCCTCATTTCTCAAGATCCACTAACAAATAAAATGCCAGCAGTCTTCATACAGGAATAAAATAATAATATTAATTTCTCCATCATGCTACTTTCAGACACCCCAAACATCCTGTGTAGAGGCTGTGTATAAAAACAACTGTTTTTAAATAATGTCCTTGTGAATTCACAGAGAGTGAGTGGCCAAAGTGTCCTGCCTCAAGAATGTGCTTATTTTAGTCACAACCACTCACTTGCTGCAGAGATTCTCCTGCTGTTGTAAACGTGTCTTCACCTTTATATTCACCGGAAAATATCCAGACTAAATTCTGTACATCGGCTAAAAAAAGTCTCTCTCGTGGATCTGGTCGAGTCAAATGTATCTGCAGTTTTAAACTGAAATTATTATTATTATTATTATTATTATGTATTCATGTTTCTGTTCTTTTCCAAACCTCGCTGTTTACATCTATGCCTTGGTTCCTGTACAAAGGCTTGTGTTTCGTGTTTTTTCGCCCACACTCACAAGTTCTTTTTTGTTTGTTTTCAAATTCCTTATTATTTCTCTCCGCTCCCTGTACTTTTCAGAAACTATTACAGACATTTCCTGAGCCTGCAGGCTAATTTACTCTCTCATTGCTTCTTCCCCTCATTGCCCTCAATGCTCTCTGTTTTGGTGAGTCACTGTGCTGGGCTGCATTCTGCTGCGTTTAACCCCCCCCACCACCACCACCACCACCACCACCAACACCACTCTTTTCTCCAAACTTAGCAGCTATAAAACTAGATGAAATCAAAGTCATAAACAACTTTTTGTTATCCACAGTGTGTGGCCACTACGGAGCCTGGCTATGAAAGAATAACACTGAGGAATAAGATAATAAGTGGTGGCCAATGATCTTCATCCATCCATCGAGTCAGAATCATGTAAGAGATGGAACCTAAACACAAACATGGAGAGAACATTCAAACTCCACAAAGAAAAGCACAGTTTAAACTGGGATTTAAACCAAATCTTGCACCAGTTCAGATTTGATTTGTTTACAAGTTTACAAAAAACTTTGCAATCATTTGTTCCAACACTCTTAGAAATAAGGGTTCTAAAACGGTCCTTCTACAAGGGCTGAGGTTCTACCTGGAACCATTTGATTCTGAAAAACTCTTTCCCGAAGAAAGGGTTTTTCAAGGGTTCTTGGTGACACTAATGGTTCCAGTAAGAACCATTTTGATCCAGAGAACCCTTTAAAACCCCTTTCCTGAATAAAGGTTTTGAAAAGGGTTCTTGGTGGAAAAAAAAAATAAGGGTTCTCCTATGAGGACAAGCCGAAGAACCTTATATGGTTCTACTTAGCACTTTTATTTTTAAGAGTGTATAAGCCAGTCTTGTACAAAGTACCTTAAAGTGATACTTGAGTAAAAGTACAAGTATCTTACCAGAAAATGAAGCCATAAGTCATAGAAGTTGAAGTCACCTTTTATAATATTAATTAAGTAAAAGTACTTAAAGTATATGACATTTACTGTCATTAAATGTACTTAAGTTTTAGAAGTAAACTTATTAAAAAGGAATCAACTAAAAGGTTGTGGGTTCAATTCTTGGCTCTGCTAGTCTATTTGTGTCCTTTGAGTAAGACACTTAACGCTATGTTGAAGCGTGTGAATGGGTATGAAAAATATGTGAAAACTATAATGTAAAGCATCTCATAGCTCTATATAAAATACAGACCGTTACTTCTTCTTCTGTTTTTATTTGGTAGCTAACGAGTAACAAAGTTAGTTAGAGGAAATGTAGTGGAGTGAAAGTAAAAGTTGCTACAAATAACAAAGTAAAGTACAGATACGTGAATTTTGTACAGTAGCAAAGCATTTGTACGTTGTTACATTACAACACTGCTATGAGCATTATATCTTGATGTATTCTCCTTTAGTGCTATACGGTGCCTCATAGACCAGTGGTCCAGGACTAATTTAGCACCTTGTCACATTACTGAGATCACAGCTACCTAAGAGTTCACAACTTAATATGTTCTGGGTTAAGTGTAGTGTGAAAAGAGGTAATAATCATTTTGGAGTTGACAGAGATTAAAGTTTGGTTTGGAGCCAGTTCTACCCTGTGATGGCTGTTAAAGAAGCTAATTAAACCCACATGAGAGCTTCTCCTCGGGAGCCACGGAGAGATTATCGCTCCCTCGACTGCAGCGTAACAGAAACACAGCGATTAGACAGCATTGCACAGCTAGCTATGAGACGCCTGCGAGCGAAAAAAAAAAAGTGACTTGTGTGCTGCATGTATTTTCAGAACGGTCGCTGTATTACATGTAACCACAATCACACCGATGTGAAACATGTTGTATTGTGTGATAATGATGTTACTGGAGACGTCTTCATTTGTCGACACTGAGCTCACAGATGTGCCGTTCAGCACCAGTGCAATCTATATTTCTGATATTCAACTTTTAGTCAGATATAATAGTTTTTTTTATTATATCTTTTATGCTGTCTTCTGTATTATAAAGTGTTTTGAGAATCTTTAGAAGTCCTTATTATTATGATTTCTTCTTGACTGGCTGTGTTATACAGAATTAACATGTTATTCTGATTACCTTTACTGGAAAACAAAGATGTCTTAAAGGTCCAGTGTGTAAGATTAAGTGACATCTAAGGGTGAGACTGAAGAATGCAACATTAAAAGAACTCAGTGCTACGGTGGCCTAGTATACCATAAAGGATGTAGACATCATTGGGGGTTCATGGAATATTTCTTTGGGCGTTTCTTGGCTGTAAGAAAATGTAGAACCCCTGCTGTCACACAAAGGTGACTCCTCCCCAGTCAGGGTCATATTCAGGCTGACAATATGGGTCCCAATATGGATTTGTCCATGGTTTCCATGGTGGCCTCACCTGAGCCCATGCCCAGTTAGTAAGTGTGCAAACACGAGTGGGACAACCATGGGAACTGTGGACAAGCCCACTTGGGACATCATCCCGCCAGCCTGAATATAATCCTTGGGGTTGGGTCCCCACCCTGTTTGTGCATTTACGCCCTAGGCATATGCGGTACGCGTGAAATGTGGAGCAAATTGAGCAGCTGTGCCTCCAAGTTTTGTTCACACAGAAACACACACACACATGCAGGTTTGCGCAGCTGCTCTAACAAGGACATTGCATTCCTTTTGGACAGCCTAACCCAAAACCTCTCGAACCCAGAGCTTTGGTAAGACGTCAAAAATGATGTATGCAGACTGTACAATACTGATTTAATGATAGTGTATGACGTGAAAGTATAGAAAATGGAAACACTCTCTAGCAATGCTTATTTTGATAAGAAAGTGGCGCTTATGTCTGCCGCTGAATCTTTTTCAGAGCACTACTAAGGACCACTGTTTAGGACGACTGAGGAAATTGCCATGATTGTTTCACGTCAGAGCTATTTAGCAGAGCCCGGGGACATTCCCCATGATGAGGTCTTTTAAAGCCCCATAAAATAGATACTTCGTTTTTTTTGCTAAAGCCTGAGTTAAAAATAGCCAGCTTGGCATCCGTTGCTAACTGGGCTAGCCTGTTCACAGAATGTGGAGTGATTATAAAATGCCTCCGCTCAAAGAAAATGAAGCAGAAACAAAGCCCAGATGAAGAGAGATAACATCACTGAAACAGTCACCGCTGCTGGCCCTCGATCGTCTGCATCAAAGAAGCTGTCAAAGACGTGAGGGTTTGTGGTTGGAGGACAGACTCTTGAAGATGGAGACAATAAAGGACACATATTACATCCTGTAAAGTGGTATGGTAGTGCAGGGCATTTTGGCTGCTTTCTTCCATTACTATGTTTAAATATACAGTATATACAGAATGTGCAATATAGAGGGTCTTATATCCTTTTTTCAGCCCAACCTATAGACAATCTGATGGAAAAAATTCTAATTTTCACCAACTATAAAAACACAATTAATTGAATTTGTCTATTTTGTGACTTCTGTACAAGTATTGCTACTTTATATCGCTACTAAAAATGCGATATAAAGACACATAAGAAGACGGGAAAAAAAATAAATGAAAGCCTGGATATGTGACCTATAAACACACACCCCCAGGATGTCCAAATAAGGAGTAGTGTATTATTCCCACAGCCAATTACCATGGGTGCACCTGAGGCATTAAGGGATAAATGGTATTGAAAAGCTCGATTCACATCTCAACTCTAACCTTAACCAGGACCAGGCTTTGGTTCCCATGAGGACAAATGATCCTAAAACTGCAGAAATTATGTTCTGTCTTATTAGAACCAGGGTTTGGTCTCCATAAGGACTACCGGTCCTGACAAGGTCAGTGTTTAGTGCCACAAAAGGTCCTAAATAAGTCACACACACACACACACACACACACACACACACATTCTTGTACTTGCTGCATACTGAGGACCAGCATTTCCACTTTATAAATCAACACAATTACAAATATCTACTTCATGAATGACATCTATAAAGAACTACTGGTTGCAGTACCATAAAATGTCTGCAGGTGGAGCCCCAGAGCAAAAAGGGCTGGAAAACTTTTTCTATTTTATTTTATTTTTTACATTTTTGGTCCAACATTTTACAAAAACATCATACTATACTATGTCGACCAAAATTTGAAATAAAAATTTGACCCAAAATTAAAAAAAAAAAAATTGGACCCAAAATTTGAAAAAAAATGTTGACCCAAAATCTGAAAAAAAATTTACCCAAAATTTGAAAAAGAAAAAATACCCAAAATTTGAAGAAAAAAATTACCCAAAGTTTAAAAAAAAAATTACCCAAAATTTGAAAAAAAATTTACCCAAAATTTGAAAAAAAAATGTACCCAAAATTTGAAAAAAAAATTACCCAAAATTTGAAAAAAATTTTACCCAAAATTTGAAAAAAATGTAAAAAAAAATGTTTACCCAAAATTTGAAAAAAAAAATGTACCCAAAATTGTTGGTCCAAAATTTGAAAAAAAAAATTTGGTCCAAAATTTGAAAAAAAAAATTTGGTCCAAAATTTGAAAAAAAAAATTTGGTCCAAAATTTGAAAAAAAAAATTTGGTCCAAAATTTGAAAAAAAAAATTATGGTCCAAAATTTGAGAAAAAGTCAACATTTTTGACAAATTGAGTATAGCATGTTATAGCAACCTAAGGAAGTGATTTCAATGAAAACAAAGTGAGGACCGGCCAAAATGTCCTCCCTCCGTAAAAATTACCTCACTGTTGGTTTAAAACCCTCACTGGTCCTCAGTATGCCGCAACTACAAGAACACACACACACACACACACACACACACACACACACACACACACACTCCTCTCCAGCTCAGCCACTGTGAGCGTTCACACACGCACACAAAGACAGAGCAGAGCATCAACACCCAAATGAAAATGAGTGTTCAGCGAGGTATTACTGTATCTTGACATGATAATCTCCTTTTTAAATGCACCGCTGCATTCTTGTGGTCCAGCATGCAGCGCTGCAGACAGCTCATATATTATCATTGAGTGCCTTCTCTCTTTCCTTTTATTTCTTTCTTTTCTGTCACATCTACTAACCCACCCTTCCCTTAACACACACAGACACACACACACACACACACCATCCACGCCGAATGCCTTAGTGTGAAAAACCTCATTATGTTCTGCCACTGGACCTGCAAACTCAGTTGGACAGTCTGGACCTGTGTGTCTCTGATGTTGCTGTTTGCTTGTTAGTGCAGGGACAGACCGACAGACATTTAACCATTGGATAATCATGGGCAGCAGCATGAATTCTTGAGCTGGTGGAGCTGAAGACAAGAGGTCTGCAGCCAGCTACTTATTAAAGGTAGAGTCTGATATGTCTAGAAAAGTTATATGCATTCAACTGACACTTCCCACCCCATCTCATCAGCCCTTTATTGGTCAAAGCTCCTCCCTCAAAAATCTGGAAGTCATTGTGTGTAGTGGTGCTGTGAATATTGACGCTTCCTCTGCCCTTTTTTTTGACTTATGAGCTCATTTCTGTCTATCATCTCTGCTCAGCAATGTACGCCTCTCCGGCTTGTTGTAAAGACTGGTCGTGAGAGCTTGGGCAGGCTGCAAATCAGCCAATCACGTCATCCAAGTCATTCACTGTGGTCTGAGTGACACGATTGGACAACGATGGCTATTCAGGACATGGAGGATTTCATCACATTACCTTACGTTAATTAATTATGCATTTCCTTCAACCATTATATTAATCTGCACCCATTATGTACATGGAAGAATTCATTTTCATTATTATGATTATTGTTAATGAACTAGAGACTGACTAAAGCTTAACAGCGTCCATCTGCGTCCTAGAAAGAGCAATACTTCCAAGCGCCGCTGGCTTGGACATGTCCAGTGGGTGGATGATGGAATCATTCTGAAGGACATCCTTTATTCGGAGCAGCCATCTGGCAAGATGGCTTACTGGCTGACCTCAGCTTCGCTATAAAGACTGTAAGCAAGTCCTTCAACATCAACACTGTCACCTGGGAAGATGCCGTCCAGCACTGAACCCAGTGGCAACAGGCACTCTGCAGTGGACTCACATGAAGCCTTCCTAGTCCACCACCATGAATCCAAGAGTGCACTGACAAAGCAAAGGCAACCCTTACCCCCTCTGTCTGTGTAAGCCTTCTGCTTGTGAAACAGCAGACGTCGTCTAAATCCTAACCTCCAGGCACAAGGAATCTATGGGTTTTCCCGAGACTGAGATGCAGACAACGCTGCGGTGGCGTATTCTTGATGTTGTCACTTGAAGGTTTACCCGTTAATTACGCTTGACACATGGAGTTGGAAGTGGTTGAGTCACATCTGTGTTCACCATGTTCCAGAGAGAAGTTGGATGAGGCCATGAATGCAAAGGTATCCAAGGTTAGCCAGTGTCAGCAATACCAGTCAATAAGAATTTCTACACAATATTTGGTGCACACAAACAGCATAGAGCAGGGGTCACCAACGTGGTGCCCGCGGGCACCTGGTAGCCCGCAGGCAGCCAATACGGTGCCCGCGGGCTCACTTCACTTCACCTCACTTGCATGTATCCGTATGATCGCTCAGTAAAATATCTTTGATATTGTTTATAAAAACTGGTAATCGTTCGTAATCGGGAGTAAGCACTGGAATGAATGTGTATGCAGTTGAATGCATAATATTAATCATTTAAATGGTAAACAAACAAAAAAATATTATATGGTAGCCCTCCATATTATTTTTTACCCTTCAGGTAGCTCTCTGTCTCAAAAAGGTTGGTGACCCCTGGCATAGAGAGTGTCCACGAGCAAAAATTAAGCAGCACTATGTGTACAAACGAAGTACCGTGAAACAAATATGACAATTAAAAGAATCTGTGTTTGTATGGAGGTAACCATACAAATCCTAACCTATAAAAGGTTTCTCCGAGTTTCAAAATCTGAGTTCCGACTACAAGTAGAATGCAGCACTAGTCCATATCTATGTTGTTTGGATTTGGTTTTCCATACATCCATACATTATCTACTACTTTATAGTCCACAGGAGGGTCGTGGGGTTGTTGCGCCAATCTCAGCTGACATAGGGCGGTAGGCGGGGTACATCCTGGACAGATCGCCAGTCCATCACAGCGCCACACATAGATACAAACAACCATTCACTCTCACACCTACAGTCAATTTAAAGTGACCAATTTACCTAATCCCCATATTGCATGTTTTTGGACTGTGGGAGGAAGCCAGAGAATCCAGGAAAACCGACACACACACACACGGGGAGAACATGCAAACTCCATGCAGAAAAGCCCTTGTTCCAACCGGGGCTCAAATCGGGGTGGCCCTGGATTCGGTTTTAATGTTCCATTTAATAATGTAACTTAAAGGTCACATAGAGTGGTCCTGTTGCACATATATGTTAGTTATGGAGGTCTACTTACATACATTAAGTTGTTTTTATGGTCAAAAACCTCCTAGTTGCTGTAAACGAGCCGATAGAAATCCTCTTTTCTGACGCTGTTTCCCAGCCGCGAGATTTGAGACTCAACTCTCTCACCCAGAAGACAGAGTCTTGTGATTGGCCAGTATATTCAGCACACCCGCTCTCAGAAGCACAGCTCCCCCCTCTGGAACGGTGGATGCACTGCTACTCATTATCAAAACATTGTTTTTAACAGTGTTTAAAAATAGCTTCTTCACGACTCCCCGCCTCAGTCTCTTTTATGACTTTGACCCTGGAGTCAGACCCAGAGTCAGAAGACACTGTTGCTCGTGAAACACCTCCACAACGGACGTTCTTCTTCTTCTGCGGTTCAATGTACGCAACCGGATGTGCCCGGACTAGTGCCCGGAGCAGGACGATCTGCTTTTCAGGAGAACCGGTGTTTACGTAACCGGACCGGGTTTTTTCAGAGATCTCGTTGAGCCCCGAGATTACAATAAAACACAGCGTTCTCAGCAGTGGCTGAACTGTTTGTTTAGAACCTTCAAGGCTTCTTAAACAAGGTTATGACGCAGATACACATTAAAAAACAGCGTTAATTGGAACTTCTGGTCAAGGCGGTGAAAACAGTGGCATATGTCCAGTTTGATATATGTCTTGGAAGAGGGTTTCTCACCCACCTGGAGTATCTCTCAAACACCAACCACAAACACTGACTCTTGACTAAAAGAAAGTAAAGCAGCCTGGTGAGCAGCAGCAGCAGCGGTGCAGTTTTTTTTCTTCGGAGGGTAATCCAGATTAAAATGGCTGGCGTCTGAAGGAGAATTCAATTATGCTGAGACAGTGAGTGTAAAACTCAGTTAACTTTGCCGTAGTGCCTCGTTCCTCAACATCCTGCAGCAAGACAGACAAACCATGTGCAGCGGAAATGAGCAGCACTCTCAACAGCCACATTCATCATCCTCTGCCATGCTATCTTTCTGTGTCAGGGATAGCCTTCTTCAGTAAGACTGTCCAACTGTGATGGGGGGGCGGGGGGGGGGGGGAGAAAAGAAAAAATCTTAAGTAATGCGGCGTTTCTGCGTCAGCTGGGAGCCTGGAGCGGAACGGAGGGAAACACATGAAAGCACACGGGAACAAAAGACTACGGTGCAAACGTGCCAGTGATTGTGATTCAAAACATCACAGGACACAAGTGTTCATTAAGTAACAGCTCTCATGTGGAATTTGATGTCGTGTTGAACGATTTATTTTCTCTATAACCTACAGAAACAAATAGCTTTGTGAAAAAGCAGCTGCAGGCTCTGAAATGTGAAATAATGATAACGAACGATAAATATGCACGTGAACAACTTTTACTTTGATTATCCTTAACAGTACTTCAATGCCTGAACATAAACACAATTAAATAACCTTGAACGTTCAGCACCGTATTATACTATGTATGATGTTGGAGACTATTTATTAAATTTTAAGGCTGCCTGTTTAAGCAAATAATAATGTATATATATATATAAATCTAAAATACAGTACATACATACAACAAGCATGAAAAATACTGTGTGCATTCGGTCTGCAACTATTATTTGATTAATCGATCATTGATTTATTGCTAGGTTAATAGTAAACTATTTTATTAATAATAATTTCAGCTTTAGAGGTTGTTTTTTTTTAATAATTAAAACAAGCTTTCAGATTTTTCCACTACATGTGAACATTCTCTAGTTTCACTGCTCCATTTGACCAAAGAAATCATTAAAAGTGAACATTTTTGGTTTGACATAATATATAATACATATCATTTTGAGGTCTGGGAAACACAGATCAAATATCAGAGTAAAATTTACAGAATTAGAGGAGGAAGCAGTGGATGAGGAGACTCCAAATCAGCAGAGGAGAAGAAGAAGATAAAGAGATCTGAAAGCAAAGCGAATACAGCATCCTGAGAAGGCTGCTGATGAATGAAAACAACCAAGCGGAGGGGGTGGGGACTTGTCAGAGATGTCATATCTTAATTGGAAATGACAGCTTCAATTAAAAATGTCTAAATTGAAAATCATTCCACCCATTTTCAAATTAAAAGCGGAACGGCTGATAATTCTGACTCATTAGTTTCAGAGAGCGACGCCGGCTGACAGAGTGACACAAGTGTCTCCTTTGCTCGAGAAGGACTGAGGATAGCAGTCACGTTTTTGTATAAATTCATATATTATTTTTCCTCTTTGAATGTCGTCTCCATATGAAGTACACTCTTAGAAATAAGGGTTCCAAAAGGGTCCTTCTACATGGGCTGAGGTTCTACCTGCAACCATTTCCTTCTGAAAGGGCTCTTGGTAACACTAATGGTTCCAGTAAGAACCATTTTGATCCAGAGAACCCTTTAAAACCCCTTTCCTGAATAAAGGGTTTTAAAAGGGTTCTTAGTAGAACCCTCCAAGGTTCCACCTGGAGCCAAAAAGGGTTCTCCTATGAAGCCGAAGAACCTTAAAAGGTTCTACTTAGCACTTTTATTTCTAAGAGTAAAAGGTATTGAATCCAGTGGATGGGGTATCATGTGGTTATGGGTTTGCGTATTTTATTTCGTGCAAATTTGGAATATTGTGCGCACACATGACGAGAATGTCAGCGCTTCAGTTGGTTAGATTGTGAATGTTTCCACCCTGATGTGTTTCACCTGTGTTCACTTATCTCTGCATCCCTGCCTGTATTTACTCTCTGTGTTCTCTCCTCATTTCATCTGCTTGGATTTGTCATTTTTGTTTTCCTGTTCCTGCTCCTTGTGTTTTTGCCACAAATTTTATACCTTAACCCTCACCTGCTTTCTCATAATTTTTTTGCCTTTTGACGATTTTTGGCCCTTGCGTTGTGCTGTTTTGGTCGTATATATTTTTGTTAAATAAATCATTTCCCGTATTTGCTTTCTGTTTTTTGCAAATTGTGACAATAACTCACAAAGTGGGAACTGTCACTTTTTCTGCAAAATTCAAGTTTGAATTTGGGTGGAAAAGTTCAAACGGGAACCCGTGAAGTATACAGCCTCAAAGAGACCCCTGCCTATCGCCCTATGTCAGCTGAGATAGGCACGGCATAAAACACGCGTTGTTGACTTCCACACTCCTTGTGACATCACAATGATACATTCCTGGAATTGAATCCTCCACTTTGTCCCTAAAAAAACGCCAGAGTGCAGGCAAGGGCAATAGTATCCGGAAAGAGCAGAAGTCCGCAAGTGTTCTATTCAAAGAGAGTTCAGGATTCAAAGAGTTCTACACAAACTTCCAGCCTCAGAGGATTTACGTGTCAAGTGGATACATTTTATATATGACGGCAATGTGCCGGCTAGAGTCAGCAAATGATGGCTTTTCAAAATGCTAACTGCTGTTAGCTGCCGGAGCCTCAGTGACGCTGACGTAGTTTCCTGTGTCTCATTTGCATTTAAAGGGACAATGTGTAGTATTTATGGGTTTATATAACCCAAAATCCACTTTTTTATACATATGATGTGCTCCTGCATTGTCTAGTCGCTGTATAATAGTTTTTGTTTCATTTTCGTAGTGTTTCAAAAAGTCATGTAAAATAACATGGTCGCGGGCCGCGGTCGCATAGCCACTGTTAGCAGCGAGACGCCATGTTTCTACCGGAGCCTGTAAGGACAAACGCGAGAGAACAAATCAAGCGTCTCTTTGCATGTAGCAGAAGTCCCGCCTCCTTTCTCTCCTCTTCGTCTGCTACAGTCGCGGTAGCTCGCCCTCTCCCTCACCTCAAGAACCTCATCTGCTGACACGGAGAAAGACGACGAGGACGACATTTGACCAGCTGCGGATACCGTAGCGCTCAGGGAAGGGAGGGGGTGAGCAGAGCAGCAGGTCTTTGTTGTAAATTTCAGCCTCTCCTCTAGATGGCACTATAAACTACTTACTTCACCTTTAAAGAGACAGGCACTCAAAACAGAGCGTTCTGAACAGGGCTGTTTTGGCAGAGTGATTGAACTGCTGTGGTGCTTCATCCTTAAGGTATTTTGACAAAAAGCATGTCACAGACATGTTCATTAGGACACCAGGGAACTAGGTTAACTTGGAGAAATAGGGTATAATATGAATCCTTTAATTTACTGTCAGACCCTGACTTTTTGCCCTAACCTTAACCTCACTAACATACCAGACTGTTGACCTAAAAACGTATCTGTAGTGAGTGACCAAGTCCCATTTTCAGCCGCTACTGATTGCTACTACTACTATTGCACTAGTCCTAACCATCACATGACCGTGCAGCTACTTCAGGTTTATATTGAGTTTAAAATGTTTTATCCTTCATCCTATCCTTCAAACTGTGGGTGGCTGCTGCTCTTAAAAGTCCATTTTCTGGCGAGGAGGCACTTGAGTGCAGCCCGAGCCCATTCTTCACCCGCACAATGCTGTTTTCTCATTAACTCTTATCAAAGTTCATCTTGCATCCAAATGCTGTGGGGCCGCTCAAAACCGAGCTCGCTGAAAGGAAGAAAATGGGAAAAGACAATGCGAGCGGCGGAGACGGAGGTAAAGGGAGAGAGGGAGTGAGAGCAAGAGGGAGGACGGAGAAACAATGGTGATGGAGGAGGAGGGGCAGAATGATAATCACTGCAGTGCTCGGATGAGACTGAATATTGGTTTGATGGAGTATTAAACTATTCAAATATGGACCTCAGATAAGTGCATTCTTTTATGTCAATACTTGTCTATGTCTGTTTGAATTTGTTGCAGCTAAAAAAAAAAAGAACTTCGAGGGGAATAGTAATAATAGCTTCGACGAATAATTGAATAGAATTCATAATCGTAATTCAATCTCGCCCACACAATAAAGGCTCTTTGAATGGCCTTGTGTTATTTGCTTTCAGTCCAGTACCAATAGACAAATGTCACATGCCAGTGCTCATGAACCATCACAGCCGAGGTGACGACATTGTCCAAGTTCTAGTAAACACACATAACACGGACCGAGGCGGAGACGCGGGGCGAATACTTAATGCGGCCCCGACACGATTTCGCTTCAGATGATTGCAAATCACCCCATCGTTCCGTCTACAAGTATAATCTACCATCTCTTCATAAACATACACGGGTTAGCGCTCATCCTCCTGTGTCATCACTTCCCACAGTGCAGCTGGGTTTCCTCTGCGAGATGTAAAGAGCGGTAATTAGAGACTGATTGCAGCCGTGCAGTGACAATCACAGGATTCTTAAACGCATAAGAGCCTCGATTACAGTAAGAAGCAAAAATGAAGAGAGTCTGATGAGGGTTTTCATCTTGAACCAGTGTCTTCTAATGTCATCTGATGAATGTGTATATTTTTACATCGAGGTTTTTTTCAGCGCATATTATACAATGTGCCAAGAGCTGAGATTACATACATCATGTTGTAGTTTGTTTTCACAAAGTCCTTGTTCATAACTCTTAGGAGTCATTTCGACTCTCGGACGTTACTTGAAAATATCAGGTGAGGATGATTCCATGTCAGTCGTACAACAGAAGACTTATCTATAGCTTTCAAATGAGGTCGCACAATGTCTCATTAGACTATTAGCTCTCTCTGTGTTTCTCAGAATAACAGTGTTTAGATCAAGAGGTGTCAAAGTCACGGCCCGCGGGCCACATGTGGCACCCCCATCGATTACGTGCGGCCCACCACTCGTGATTGGAACGACCGTCCAATCACAGACAAGATTCACCGGCGCGTTTGTGACGTCAGCTTCTCAGTACCGTAATTCAGAAACTGCCAGATATCGAAAGTGAACGTTATCTTGGAAAAAGGGGCAGAAGAACTCATTGGACATTTTTTAACAATACTACAGCCATAAAATCTATATGTGTTGTGACTGTGGACCTGGGGTTTGTTTACACTGCCTCTCGCCCAACGTGAGCTGCAGGTTTGAGGGATTATTTCATGGTCTGCCCTTCTTACGTTCTCTTCTCATCTGTGACATTCCGTCGAATTTGGACTGTCCTTTGGGCGCTTTGTGTAAGTTCCCGTTTTACTTTGTAGCATTTCTTCCCCGAGGCGTGTTTGTTGTTGTTTAACTTCCTGCTCTTGTGTTTTTCCTGATTAGCCATGCACACACGTGTTCCTAATTGTTCTCATCTTCCCTCTGTTCCCTGCAAGTTGCCTTTTCATTTAAGTCAAAACTCTCCTTAGTGTTTCACCTTTCCTTTCTACTTGTTTTACGTTTGTTTTACTTGCAACGAAAACCCAACCAATACCAAACTAAAAGTTAGCATTTGTTCTCAGTGCTATTAACAATATGGTCAATAATTTCATCATGCTATAAATACTATAATAAATATCCTCTGACACTCGGTTGGAGGTTGATCTTTACATAACTGCTCGCAATTTCAACTAAAACAAATGATCTAACATTGCCATCACATTTCCTTTCTTTCAAACTTCAGTAAATAGTGCATATGGTTGTGTGGGTGGCACTTGAATATTATAAAATAAAATAAAGGAGGTCAAGAATCATGGATGGATGGAATCGATTGATCCCAGGCGGGGATATTGTTGTTACAGCAGCAATAGACATCAGGCAGAAAATATGGCAAAATACTGTGCTGAATAATAGAATTCAACATCAAATTATACTAATTACAACTATATTGATAAGATGGTATAAACTCTGAATATAAATATATGAAATTATAAACTAAATGTTGGTAAAGGGTGATCTAAAGTGCAAAAAAAGTAGCAGAGACTGGGACGTAAACATGGTTAAAGTGCAGAGTGACCAGTTCTATCTGTCAGACAGGGTTGAGTTATTGTATAGTGTAGATGGCTCGAGGCAAGAAAGAGGTCTCGTAACGATCCCTCCGACACTGGAGCTCTAACAGTCTGTTTATAAAAAAGTAAAATGAATTTGACAGCTTCATACTTGAGTCCACGAGAAAAACAAAACAGTGATGTTCTGTTGTTCTCTTAATTTGTGAGAAGAATTTGTCAAACCTTCGCTGATGCCTCTCTGGATCGATCACCACCGAAATCATCACCATCTCTTGGGCCGTACACGCCCAGGAAATTTCATGAAAATCCTTTATTTATTCACCTTTTGAGTTACGCTGCTCAAAAACAAACAGCTTCGGTTGGGTTTAACAACAAGGAGAAAATGCTTAAGAGAGAATAAATGAGGCGTTCAAAAGGTGCTTTCTCCATCTAAAGAGAATCTCGGAGTAATTGGCAGCGCCGTGGTTGGTGATTATCGCTGCTTAGAAACAAACTTATCTGGCTCCGCAGAGTTTTTTTCTTAGCTCAAGGCTCTCAGTAGTGCGAACACTTTATAAAACCTCCGTCTGCCTACGCTGCCGCATAAAAACACCGTTTTCAGTTTAACCGTGACGGACGATGGATGTGGTTGGGAAGAGTCTCCGAGGGTCTTTCTGCATGGAGTTTGCATGTTCTCTGCGTGTGTGTGTGTGTGTGTGAGTTTTCTTTGGGTTCTCCGGTTTCCTCCCACAGTCCAAAAACATGCAATATGGGGATTAGGTCAATTGGACACTCTAAATTGACCGTAGGTGTGAGTGTAAAGCCCAATTTATACTTCTGCGTAAAGTGCTCTGCGTAGGTTACGCAGAGACTCTGCGTCGACGCAGAGCCTGTCGAAGAGCCTCTACGTAGTCTCCGACTGCACGAAATATTTTTTAAGTGTCCGTCACTCTGTCAAGGGACAACAGAGACGGCAAGATCTGCGATTGGTCCTCAGGACAGGCCGAGCTAAGCTGCTCTGTGCCGGCTCACAGTGGGCACCCGACCGCCCACAGAGGCGGAGCTCATCCCCGCCGATAACGCGGCTGCCAAACTATAAATACGTCATATCTTAACACACACAGCACATGTTTAGACTCTAAATGGCCAATTTCTCGCCTCAAAGGATCTTAAAACTGCGTTCCGTGACACAGAAAAGTGAGAAACGGCCACTGTTTCAACAACAACAGTCTTTCTCTCTCGACGCCATTGCTCACTGTAGCCAGAAGCACAACAACCTTGCGCAGCGACCCCTACTGATCGGGCGGGAAATTGCAGTGCCTGTCCGTCACCACGACGCAGAAGTATAAAGGCTCGAGGCGTCTCCGTGGTGACGCAGACGGATAACGCATACGCAGTCGGAGAAGTATAATGTGGCCTTAAGAGTGGATGGTTGTCCTTCTCTTTATGTAGCTCTGCGATGGACTGGCAAACTGTCCAGGGTGTACCCCGCCTTTCGCCCTATGTCAGCTGGGACCGGCACAGCGTCACCCACAAGCCTCATGTGGAGGATAAAGCGGTAGAAGATGGATGGATGACTGTAGTGGCTCAGCGTTTCGGAGGGTAGGGGCAGCGACAGAGAAGACTCTGTCCCTCAAGGTTCGGTGTTTGGTTCTGGTGATGTTGAAGGGGAAGGTCAGTGAGGTAAGAGGGGGGCAAGGTCATCAGGGGCTTTGTAGGTGATGAAGAGGAGTTTGTACTGAATATGGAATTGGACAGGGATCCAGTGAAGCTGTTGGAAGACGGGGGTGATGCGGTCATATTCACATTCACACAGAAATTAAGGTTCTGGATTCAGTGTTACTGCTGACCCCCAACTGCGAAAATAGAAAGTCATTCCAAGTCTGAACAGATTCACGTAATCCTTAGTTATTGGCTCGATATATCCTCCTCTTTCACGCTAGTTTGAAGTCACAAATGAGTTGAAATTGTTGTGAATCTCAACTGTCAGCTTGCATCAGTGTGATATACGGTGTGTCTTATAAAATAAACGATCAGCCTCTGGGATTAAAGGGGTCACTTTGGGACATAATCTGCAATAGTTGGTGTTTTAGACTTCTGTAAGAAACAGTGAAAGTGGTCTGTCTTTTGTTTATCATCGTTTGTCTTTGAGTTTTTATCACCATGAATGAAAATGGACAACTCCGACAATTTGGACGATTCCACGTCAGTGTTATATAAATCAAGTGAGACTCATTTTACCATAGACTAGAGTTCTTTTTGCAACTAGTGGAGTCGCCCTCTTGTGGCAATCTACTACTTCTGTCCTCCGTCCTGGGTTACGTCCACTTTTATTAAATATATTTTGCTGATTTACAAAGATTTACCATCTTCTTTTATGTAAATATCATAATGAGTGGAACATTGTGAGGTCAAAAGCTCTCAGATTGTATGTTGTGTATGTCTGACTTGATCTGGAATGTAGCATTAGTACAACACTACTTTAAAGAAAAGGTTGGTTAAGATGAATATTTCTTCTTTGTAAAAGTTAAAAATACAACAACTGTGTGTGTGTGTGTGTGTGTGTGTGCTAGAGGAAGCTTTGGGTCTTTGGGATGCCACTGTTCTGCTGCTCCCACTTTAAGTGGCTGCTGGCCCCTCAGCCTCGCCTGAATAGAGAGTCATTTAGAGACCTTTCACTCTCACAGAGGATTGTCGGTTACCGCTGCAGGAGAAATTGCATTCCTGTTTCCATACAATGGACCGGTCGGAGTTGGACGGGGCGAGAGTATCACTGTCATTATCATGACAATGGGAGCTAATTCCACTGCCACTGGCACCGTTCTGAAACCCTCCGCTGCACCAGCTTATCAGGGGGCACCATGAGAGCGGCAGAGGAGGCAACACGAGCGCCGCTGCGTCTGAGGTGAAGATTCACACATGCGGCGCGCGCGCGCGCACACACACACACACACACACACACACACACACACACACACACACACACACACACTCACAGCCACACAAACACATTCAGGGCTCATGCTCAGTGAGTAAGGCATGAACCAGCACATCAGCAAAAAAAAAAGTTTATAAGACAGCACATATCGTGTGAATCCAAGCAGATTTTTTAGAAAACAATCTTACCTCTTATAAGTTGTCACTCAAAGATCAAACATATTTCTCATATGATGACAAGCTCTTGTAAAGTAATTTGTAGGTAACAATATGATAAAATGTGACCAGATATATGCAGTGAAATTAAAATGAAAGGTCAAGTGTGCAGCATTTAGGAAAGTTTGTTGGTATAAATTGACTTATGTGTATCTATGTATGTGTTTAATCATTTTTAAAATAAAAAACAATTGCATTTTTTTTGTTGCCTTAGGCTGTTCTATGCACTGTGGACAGGGGCCTTTATTTACAGAGGCGGCCATTTTGTGCCTCCATGTTTCTACAGCAGCCCAAATGGACAAACAACCCACAGCACGTGACTCATATTTTGAAGGGGGAGTTTACCGCTGCAGGATGCAGACAACATTCTTTATGGTGCACGAAGGCCACCGTAGTTTCCTAATGGGTAACGAAGTGTTGAGTGGAGATACCACTACACTAAACTTGCAGAGGAGACAATAGACGGCGTTCATGTCTGCAGTTGTTCTGTGTGGCCTTAATATTTTATTGACTGACTAAAGCCGGCTGCCAAAGCCAATCCCATTATACTTTCCAACATCTTGGCACAACATCGATCTTAACGTCATCAGTCAATCAACAGATCAATTTCCATGTATGAAGACTCGAGAGAAAAGAGTATTGATGGCAGCATTTTCATTTGACCTGATGCTTGTTACTTAGCGTGTACAGAATAATTAACAGTACACATGGATATATGAATGTACAGTTTATACAGTAAAGTACACAGTGATCCATTTACACAGACAACAGGTGTACAGTTACCATCAGGTGCCATTACGCCATCGGGCGATGTGCTCTGCGGCTGTAAAAGACACACACACACATTAAAATAAATGCATACATTTCAAGCACAAAAAAACACAAACAAATGACAGTTTGGTTTTACACACACACACACACACGCACGCACACCTTAAAATTTGGTTCCTCAGAGATGAGGTTCTGCCTCATTGGGACCAGGTTTTGGTCTAAACCGTTAGGGTTTGCAATTACTACTGGCCTAATCCTAACACTGACCTTAACCTAAACCTAAACTCAGTCTAACTTTAAAACTGCAGTCTTCACCTTAAATTGTAGAAATGTACACGATGGCGACTTGATTTCTGTCCCCATAAGGAAGACAAGTCCCCATAATGTGACTGTGTAAACAGATTGAAGTCCCCACAACATAAGGAATGACACTCCGGAAAGGAAAGAAGTGCCTTTGGTAGAAGATGAAGAGATGGACGTTCATGTCCCTGCTCATCTAGAGGCAGCGAGTGTTTAGCAACCTGCAGATGAGACTCACTAGTCAGCAACTTTAAAGAGATCCTGCCAACTGCAGCTTTAAACTGTCTTAAAAACCTTGTTGTAAAAATGTCACATCACCTACGTTTGGAGCCGATCAGTCAAACAGCTAGTGATCAATACCAGAGTGGGCAAAACTAAATATGTGCTGCCATCTCATTCCTCCGCGATCAATGTAAGTGGTGTGTATGTGTTTGTCTAAACACTGTGAGCCTTTGTGGGGCCGATGTATATTGATCATTCACAGGCCCTTGATGACTCTGAGTGCCATTGATTTAGACTGAGTGCATGTTTAAGTGTGTGGGCAGGATCACGCAGGGATTTCAGTGTTGCATTCACATCATTATTAAACACACTGGATTAACGGCTTTCACTTGATAATGCAGTGACCGTCAGTGGCCGAGGCTGTGAAATATTCATGAACAGACACAATCGATCACAGGTGTAAGACGATAAGAATCTTAAAGAAAGGCCAGCTTTGTATTTAAATACAATGAAAAACAGCTATTCTAAACTGTTGTTGAGTACAACTGTAATTTCAACTGAATATTGTGAGTCAAATGGCAAGTCAATGAATGAATGAGTTGTTTTTTATATAACTGACACCTGGTGGACTGGACTGGGACAGCTTGTTGCGGTGGTTATGGCTTATTTGCACGTCACAACAAGTTCCACTATAGTGGAAACACGAGCAAAAACAAGGTCTTCTGGAACCTTGAGTTCCTTGAAAGATGTTTTTGCAGTTCCAAAGTGGCCCCTGATAAGAGTCCAAGAGTCCCACACAGGTTTCAGACACCAGTTTTACCAGTGAAAGTCTCCGTCTTCTTGTTTTTGCTTATACATTAGAAATTGAAATACAAGTGCAGAAACATTTGTTGGTCAACAAGATGACTGAGCAGCATTACGACCTCTCAGCAGACCGACTGGATGACACTGGGTGCTCAGTTACAGTATATGTAAGAAAACCTGAGAAGTCTCACCGTGTTGGCAGATGTATCTGTTCTTGGTCTTACAGCGCTGGTCATTCCAGTTGAAGGCACTTGACGCCTGTAGCTCCACACAGTTTCCAAATCTGGACAAAGGAAGAGATGTTTACGTTTTTCTATGGTTCTCAAACTGTGGTACGTGTACCACTACTGGTACGCAAGCTTCCTCTAGTGCAGAGGTCACTGACAGGCGGACCACGGTCCGAGTCCGGACTCAGACGCCGTCCTGTACGGACCTGGACCTACAGTGAATAAATTATTTAAGTATTTGAAATGTTGACGAGGTGCTTCTATTTTGACCGGCGCAGCTTCTCTAGACTTTACGGTAGTGGTTGAGCAAATCTGGAAATCCACTGACCAATTGCATTCGACTCGAGCCATCCCACGTGACGCCACTAAAAGCCAATCAAATCTGTGCATCCCGCTAAATAGCGAGTGACAGACGGGGAGACTGGTGAGCGATACAGCGAGAGAAGACGGAGAGAAAAGAGAGTTTACAGCGAGAGAAGACGGAGGAAAAAGAGAGTTTACAGCGAGAGAAAACAGAGAGAAAAGAGAGTTTACAGCGAGAGAAGACGGAGGAAAAAGAGAGTTTACAGCGAGAGAAGATGGAGGAAGAAGAGAGTTTACAGCGAGAGAAGACGGAGCAAAAAGAGAGTTTACAGCGAGAGAAGACGAAGGAAAAAGAGAGTTTACAGCGAGAGAAGACAGAGGAAAAAGAGAGTTTACAGCGAGAGAGGACGGAGGAAAAAAAGAGAGTTTACAGCGAGAGAAGACGGAGGAAAAAAAGAGAGTTTACAGCGAGAGAAGACGGAGGAAAAAGAGAGTTTACAGCGAGAGAAGACGGAGGAAAAAGAGAGTTTACAGCGAGAGAAGACGGAGGAAAAAGAGAGTTTACAGCGAGAGAAGACAGAGGAAAAAGAGAGTTTACAGCGAGAGAAGACGGAGAGAAAAGAGAGTTTACAGCGAGAGAAGACGGAGGAAAAAGAGAGTTTACAGCGAGAGAAGACGGAGGAAAAAGAGAGTTTACAGCGAGAGAAGACGGAGGAAAAAGAGAGTTTACAGCGAGAGAAGACGGAGGAAAAAGAGAGTTTACAGCGAGAGAAGACGGAGGAAAAAGAGAGTTTACAGCGAGAGAAGACGGAGGAACAAGAGAGTTTACAGCGAGAGAAGACGGAGAGAAAAGAGAGTTTACAGCGAGAGAAGACGGAGGAAAAAGAGAGTTTACAGCGAGAGAAGACGGAGGAAAAAGAGAGTTTACAGCCAGAGAAGACGGAGGAACAAGAGAGTTTACAGCGAGAGAAGACGGAGGAAAAAGAGAGTTTACAGCGAGAGAAGACTGAGGGAAAAGAGAGTTTACAGCGAGAGAAGAAGGAGGAAAAAGAGAGTTTACAGTGAGAGAAGATGGAGGAAAAAGAGAGTTTACAGCGAGAGAAGACGTAGAACGATACAGGTAGAGAAGAGTGTGCCAGAGAAAAATAATTAACATGGCGCTCTCTAAGAAGAGAAAAGTGGACAGCGAAAATAGAGCTTTCAACCCAGAATGGACAGACTCATTCATGTTCAATCTTCCCCCTGGAAGCACAAAACCAGTCTGTCTCGTATGTTCAGAGACAGTGGCACTTGTAAAAAGTGGCAACGTGAAACACCACTATGAGACCAAACACATCATTTTTGACCTTAGGTCACAGAAAATAAGCACTCTCAGAGCTTCTTTTCCTTTAAGAGAGAAGAAAATAATACATATGTTCAGTGTTACATCTGTATAATTGTATAAAAGTGAATAAAATATTGTCGAAATGTTTTTGAATTGTTCTTTCTGTATTTGATCTGACAGTCAGTTGTTGATTACATGCAGACTACTAGGCTACTTCAGTATATATCCCACTACTAAATAATAACGCAAGTTAGACATTATGATGTTCCGGACCATTTGCTTGAGGAAATTTTCTCAAAGTGGACCTATCAGAATTTTAGTTGATTATCTCTGCTCTAGTGGTACTTAGAGGAAAAATCAGAAATACAGTTTTAGTGTATATACCAGGGTCTGTGATCAGATTGCAGCTGAGGAATTTTGACCAGAGTGTGGAAAATGCAACAAAAAATATATTATAAATTAAATAATAATAAGTAGAGTCACTTTATCTCTCTCTTCATCTTAATATAATTTCACCATACCAGTGTGTGAAGTATATGTGAGGAAGAGGAGGATCATGAGAGAGCAAATTATTGTTTTGGGAAGAAATCTGCCTCCTGTGAAAAGTGTAGCTGACTTTGCTCGGCCTATTTACACCACTGTTATTTTAACGTTGGCGATAATGGTGTTACTTCAAGAGATCAATATCTTCTCAGGTGGTATAAAAAGGTTGAGAATCACTGTACTAGAGGATGATGTCATTGTAAATGTTTTTTTTTAATGGATTTAATTATCCAGAGACAAGAGACAAAACTTTCTTTCTATATTTCTTGCAGTATTTTCTAACAACAACAACAACAACCTTGAGGTTCCCTTGGAGAAATAAATGTTCTTAATTTCAGGTGATTTGTGTTTTGTTTGTTTGGCTCCACTGGATTCAGTCGTCTCTGTTGCTTGTGTACACTGCAGTAGCGGTGTGTTTTGGTAAATGTGTCTCTTACCCTTGGTTGTCAGGTTGCCCAAAGGCAAAACTGCTGAATCTAGGGATTCCTCCTGTGTCCCAGCGAAATGAGTCTTTCAGCGGCTTATATGACAGACCTGCAGAGCAAACACATTGCCGTTGTATCACTGCAGAATCTCCGCAGCACTGATCTGGTAGAGAATACTGTATTTGGACGGCTAAGATGAAAGATTGTACCAATCCAGTAATTCTGTGTCTCAAAGTCAGTGTTGGAGACCTCGTTTTTTGTCTCCAGACGACTGAGATAAAATGCCAGGATGTCCTGTACCTTCTGATTGTGGATTTGAGCGAGAATACCCCCTTGCTCCTGGTGGTTTAAAAAAAAACAACAACAAAAAAAACCAGTTACAGTAACAGCACAGTGAAAGGTTTTGATATGATTATTTACACGATGCACAGATTGTCTCAATGTCTTGGTAGGAAACAAACACCCATTTCTCACCTGACAGTGAATTTTAGCTCCATAGAAAGTGTCCGCCTCTGAAGACACGGTGAAACATTCTCCATCTATCATCGCATCACAGCTGTGGAGGGGAAACTGCACTTTTGCTATTGGGAAACAAGGAGACAAAGAGTCCACATCTTGCAGGCCCAGCTCTGTGAACACTCTCAAAGCGAAAGTTCGGGTTTCTTTGAAGTGTGGTTGTATTGGGGTACTCACACAGTCAGTGCTGCCCGGGCTGCACCTAGAACCAGCACCAGACAGGCACGCTAACTCTCATTAAAAACATTTAAAATAGTTTTAAGTTAATTTACAAAAAGGCTCAGCTAATAAAACAGCATAAACAGCCACTTTCCTCAAAACAACTGGCAAATTTAGTTGAAATTACATCTAAAAAAAAGCTCAAACCTGGAGATGAACAGCTACCAGATCCTTATACTGTGCACACAAAAAGCTGGGATACAAGGTTAGCCAATGGCCGAGCATAAGTTCATCCGATATTTACAGCTACTTGACTGACTCCTCAGGATTCTACACACAGGACAGTCTGAAAGATTACAAGTCCTTGGATGGGTACAATTACTTTTGTTCAGGACATGAACATAAAGTGCTAATTTAAAAGAAAGAAAAAAAAGAATTTGTCATCAGTACTCACTGTACCTGCAAGGCAAATGGACAAATATGTTGATAAATGATTATGTTCAACCAGTATGGCTTGTATCATTTTGTCATTTCAGACTGGGGGAAGCTTTAAAGCTGGAAGTTCTCAAAGAAAATCTGACATTTTACACCACATGAACTTTTGATCCACTGCTGCCTCCATCAGTAAGATTAAATGTGTTATTTTGTCACTTCTCAGACTTTAAGCGACACAATTTTGCCCAACAAGGCAGCAGTAAGCCAACAACTCCAGTCAGTCTTTCCTCTATGGAATTAGATGCAAGATAGTAAGTGGTTCTAAACAATCCAGTGAGAAAAAGGCTAAATTCTAAGAGTAAGATATAGGTAGCATACATGTTCTTAAGATATCAAGGCTGGCAGTCATGTTTTCAATCAGAGCAAACATGCTTGTGCCATAATAGCTCTCGGTGTGGGAGACCAGTAGAGAGCCAGCAGGGGTCATGCATTGCCCAGGCAGCACCAGCCAAAGTCTCTGTGTGCTTCTCAGTTTTCACAAGCGAGTGCAAATAGCTGACATAATACATATGAAACCACAAGCACTGCACTAACCTGTGCACTCAGCACCACCATAGCCCACATCACACAAACAGGAGCATTCTTCTTCTTTAAAGCGTCCGTGTACACAGCGCACACTGCACTGCACTGAAAAACAGACACATGGATTGTGTTGTACACTCTAGATATATCTCAATCCACTGAGCAAAATGTATGTGAAATTATTTTCATTTGGCAGAAAATCACCTGATTGTATGTGTGGAGCTGGGCCACATTTCACCAAATTTCACACACTGTACCGTTAATAAAGCTTGATTACAATGTGGTTATTCTCATGATGCTGCTACTGTACGACTGATATTGATAAGTGTCTGTCATACCCTGGCAGAAGCGTCCGGTGAAGCCTGCGTCACACTTGCATTTGCAGGACGAGACGTTAAGATGACCATGCTGACCGCAGCTCATACGGCATGGATTCCTGGGAATTTCTGATGCAAACATGTGCAAGCAGACACACAGCGAGACATATGAGCACACACACAGTGGCCCAAATCACTTTCACTGTCACTGCAGCAGAACTGAATGATACAAACAAGGAGCAGCAGTAGGTAAGATCACTAGAAAAACTGTTGATTTTTGAGTCTCATCCACAGGTTGTTAAAATACATCACATCACTGTTCTGCACTCCTCTCATCAGACATTATTCATTTCATATGCGACACATGACAATGATTTATTGCATTTTGCATTGCAATGCAATGTTTTTCAGTGTTTTTTTTTCCTCCCTTTTTTAGGTTTCTTTGTAATTGGTGTTGCAATCATTCCACCGAAAAAGGCATGTCGTTTTTAGTGGAGCACCTGCTCTCTGAACTGCCCTGTGATTGGCTTTAACCTCCCATGATGCTACAGAATTGGCAACAATAATAGAGCCTGTAGAGGCGCAGAAGTGTCACTATCACTCTCGCAGATCATTTGACTAAATTAGGCTAAAAGGTTATTATGGAAATACTGATCAATAGTGCCAAAAAAATCGGTACCCTTTAATGGCCTATTTCAAAATCAAAAATATTCCATGTGGGCATCCGCAGTCTTTGTGTAATAGGATTTAATGTAATATGCAAACGCTAAAGCTGATAAAATTGCACAAGACATTGAGGTTATATGCATAAAAATGACAGGGAGGGTCATCGCTACAGCAGCTGTCACAGAAAAATCTGGAACCTCAGATTTTGTCCTTCCAAAACAATATGGCTTGGAATTAATTATGTACGAAAAATATCCTTTAAGTGCTATAAAATCTGTAAAATCAGTTGAATCAGTCCATCCATCCATTTTCTCTCAAATAATTACATTTGGAAACAAAGTTCTCCCAAATGATTAAATTCTTACATCAGGGACTAATTTCATCAACTGAGGGAAGAAAGACGTAACCAATTTAGGAAACAGCCATAATAATGTCCTCTAATGGAGAATGTGTAATTTTTGCCACTTCGGCACAACTGATGAAGATAATCTATCCATCCATCCATGGAAAGCAAAAAAACTACACAAACACTGAGGGAAAAATCCATGCATCCATCCATTATCTACCGCTACATCCTCCACCAGAGGGTCACGGGGGGTGCTGTGCCTATCTCAGCAGACATTGGGAGATAGGTGGGGTACACCCTGGACAGTTCGCCAGTCCATCACAGGGACACATATAGACACAAACAACCATTCATTCACACACTCACACCTACGGTCAATTTAGAGTGACCAATTCACCTAATCCCCACATCGCATGTTTTTGGACTGTGGGAGGAAGCCGGAGAACCCAGAGAAAACCCACGCACACACAGGGAGAACATGCAAACTCCTTGCAGAAAGGCCCTTGTTCCGAAGTTGTTCCAAACGGGGCTCGAACCCAGGAACCCGGGTCTACTTGCTGCAAAGGCAAGAGTGCTAACCACTACACCAACCGTGGGCCCCTGAGGGAAAATGCAAAACAATAAAGAAATGTGGAACCAGGTTTTCAACCGAGCACCTTCTTCCTGCGAGGCACCAATGGTAACCCCTGTCACCACTGTAGCACCCTTATGAATGAGTTACTTCTGCCTACTTCTACAGTATATAAGTGTGAACACATATTTACATGTTTTCTTACCACACAATCCACCAACATGATCCCACAGTCTATAACAGCCAGACATGGAAGAGGTGCAGAGAGAGCAGTACAGACCCTGCTTGTACGGCGTCACCAGTCGACCGCTCACCTCCCAGTTACCACTGCATCAAGACAAATATACAGTTATACAGGACGGTACAAAAACCTCCATGGCCTCATTCAGACCAGGTAATAACATCCATTCTGAGAGATGCAATTACAAGAGGACAACATTAAGTCATACCTGACTTTATAATGTACCCTGTATGTGTCTCCTGTGACTACTAATATAGTAATATTCAATCAGATTTGACCATTACCAGAACTATCATGTGGCGATCAATCTTAACACTGTAGTGGCTGAAAATAAGTGTAAAAATACTGTGAAACTGCAGCGTGTCAGAGGACATCAGCTAAGGAGGTGGACTCTAAAGATTATGACTGGAACAGAATACATATTCAAGACTATTCTGTCCAGTTGTAATCAGATCACTCAAGACATCTGAATGAGGTCTCAGAGAGACGCACCTGATCTGTTGCAGTGGTAGACAGGCATTAAAGATAATATGGTCAAAATACATTAGGAATTCTCCAAACAGAACAATGTGCAACGATAATGACATTTGATATGTTTATGCAGATCATCTTTCTCAGCACAGAGACCTCCTGCAAAGCAGTGTCAGTACTGAGCGGATGATTGTGGTGTAATTATGTAAACACAGATTATAATTCAGTGAATATTAACCCTTAGAACACAGAGCATTTCAGCTGCTTTTTTTCGTGTTTAAATGTACAGTTTATACAGAGACTATAAAAGAATGTGCAATATAGTGTCTTGTATCCTTTTTTTTTTAGTGTCTTGTATCCAAAATGCTATAATCTGATGAAACTTTCATTTTCACCAACTACATAAACACACCTGAGTACTCAATTTTTTATTTTTTTTGTGGATTGTGGACTATATTGTTTCATATCAAATCCAAGACTTGTACTTTGAAATACTGTGAAAAATAAGATAAGAAAAATTGACAACTTTGTGACAATTATTGGTACTTTATATCACTACTAAAATCAATCATTATTTTGCCTGAATAATAATAATATGTGACTTATAATCACACCCCCCCAGGATGTCCATATAAGGAGTTGTGTATTATTCCCACTGCAATTTACCATGGGTGCTGCTGCAGCAGCATGTATCCGTGCCACGTGAGCACTAAAGGTTAATAGTTTTATGCAAGTATTGTTTCCACTGCGTAATTATTTTGCGGTTATGACGGCAGGTTAAACAGTCTGTAAAACTGTAATCTATGTATTTCTGAAAAGGATTTAATGTTGTTTTTTGAGGTAAAAGTGTGTGTAAGTGTTACCCAGGGTAATATGCACAGACATGCATCTCCCAGAGGTTTCCTTCTTTCAGACACAGCTGGTTGGCACAGCCTATGTGACTTGAAGTGGCCCACACCAGCTAAAATAACAATAACAACACAGGGGATTATATCATACATATACGTTGATATATAGTAGTTTGTGAATATGAGATATTTTAAATCCGTATTTGTGAATACCTGAGTATAATGTTGACAGGTGGCGTTCTGTATGCACTGCCCACTCGAGTAGAGGAAATCCATTCCCTCCTCAAACCAAGAGTCGATGACATCAGAAAAGGAGGCGACGCCATGAAGACTGAGTCGACTGTTCCAGCCGACGTGAGTGAAGGTGGACGAGTGCAGCTGATGAGAGCGGTCGGTGTGACAGGACGCTGCCCTCTCCTTTGCAAGTGAGGCCAACTGCTCGTCCCACTCCTTAAGATATAGATACAATAGACATACACAGTCAATTTTCCAATGTTAACGTAACAGATTAGGACCAAATCCACTCATGTAATCATGTTAAATTGAACTCTTTTGTAACACTAAAATAGTCAATTTTGAAATGATTTCACAGTCTATGTAACTCTTTGAAAATTACCCTAAAACTAACTAAGAGTTAAATCTAACACTTTACATTTTACAGTGTGCCCCGTTACATACATGTAGAAGCTGGTAGGTTCTAAAATAATAAAGGCTTTAAATATATTTTTCTTTTATAACAGAGAAAGGAAACAAAAAGGTGGAAGTCCTTCATTGACCCCACGCAGATGGGAACTGGGCTTAGACAAAGACAAAAAGAAAGAAAAAAACTTGGAAAATTTGCTTGAGATTATGTGACAACAAGGATATAAGGCAGGGTTTTCAAACTCAAATGACATGGGGGCCATGTGGTCTGGTCAGGAGGGGGTCAGTGAAAAATAGCCAAACTTTTTTTTCCTCTTCCGTAGGGGCGGACGACGTGATCTTAAAATTATATCACAATATTCCATCATGGTATTGCAAAGACAACATTTGTGACGTTGTGATTCACAGATTTTCAAAAATAAAAGTGTTCGTTTTGACATGGAACAATTTATAGTTCACAAAAAGAAAAACACATTTCGACACAAAATTAATCTATAAATTAAAAAAAACATACAGAAATAACTCTTGATAACTGGATTTCAATTGGAAGGCCATGTCCTTTTGAAATTGATTGGAGGGCCACAAGTTTGAGACCTCTGATATAAGGACATATAAAAGAGTGCAAACTCCTGGAGAAATAATTACACACACACACACACACACACACACACACACACACACAAACACACACACACACACACACACACAATTATGAGTCTGATAGAGTGGTATAGCAAGTCAAAGGGTCACAGCACAGTTGCTGAATGGGCTGGAAATCTCAATATTCATGTTTGGTTGGGGTTAATCTGATCCCACTCTGCTCTAAATAGTCCACTTAAATCCTCTTCTTATCTTCCATCTATTGCTCTTCCGTCCAGATACAGTACGTACTGTATCTGCAAAGCCGTCGTGCCGGCACGAGATTAGGATCAGGAGGTAATGATTGATTTTATGAAATTCACAATACATAAGATATGCATTTTTTTATGAGTAGAAACTGTCACTTTGTCACAGATTACATCCTCAAAGCCACCTACACAGAATCCCGCCGCTTTCTTCCACTGCTCCTCAGCCTCAGAGAACTGCTCTCCACTGATAAGGCAGTAATGAGAAAAAGAGGATGTGGATAATCATTCTGCATTCACAGCTGTGGTATTACAGGTAATTTCCCTGTGAAAACCCTCAGAGGAAGCTTTGTCGAGCTGAAGGGCCATATTAAAGAGCTTAACTGATAAATATATATATATATATATATACAAAAAAAGGGCTCAAGGCTTCGGCTGTGCTTGTGAATACGCACCCCCCTCCACCCCCACACAGAAACGAACCACTAAGCATTATGATGTGATTGTGTTTAAATGATTACAATATAGTCCTTTGGGCTTTGCTTGGACAAAATTGCAATATATTTTAGGGAGAAATGATTGTCGTCCGTTTCTCGCCCACTGCCTTGTCTGCGGGTTTTCTTTGAACATTACCGAGTCACAGTCGCTCACAGGCAGACATTAAAGTGCAGTACGTGAAAATCACAATCCCTTCAGAGATTCATCATTATTAATCATCATTAAATGTAAGCTGAGTGAGGGGGTAAATAAGCCTCCTGAGTCATACCTTTAAAGGGATAGCTGTGGTGTAAAAGTCAGTCTGCACAGTCACTGTCAGATTCAGTTTCTTGCGGCCCATCACGACAGCATTCACGCCAGTCAAACACGTGCACAAAAGAAAGAGACGAAAAAGGTAGGAAAAACAAACCATTTTTCTCATGTTGGCTGCCGTGGGTTTGACTCGGCTGCGCAGTCTGTTGTGCTGAGCGACGATCTGCAAAAACTCCTTCTCCCCGAGCCCTGGAAGAAAACATTCAATTTACTATTTCACGTTTAACACAAGGGTCACTTCTGTTCCACACAACACTTAAAGGTGCCATATGTAAGAATGAGGCCATAAACGGTTACTACATTCAAATTCAAAACACCGAGGTCTTTTAGGTTTCGTTTTCTGACGTAACTAGCAACCCATGGTTGCTCGGCAGCTGAGACTCTACTGACTGCAGTGATTGGTAGACGGCGGTGGGTGGCGTCACATGCCAAAACATGATTTCAAAACATAAACATCATTTGCAGTCTGCAAAATATATTTTTTAATGCAAATATTTTGTCTGTACTGTTGTTGTTGGTGAGTTCAGTTTGTTATATGAACATTATTCCTGAGTCTCTGTGACATATTAGGAGGATTTTATGGCCAGTTGGTTTAAATTTATTACATAATGCACCTTTAAAAAATAGTGACCTAAAGGCCCTCACATCTTTTTATGTAGAAACACATAAAACACATGATTTCTTTCTTCTAAATGAACCCAATGTGATTAGCAGTTGTCACAAAGTGCTGGTGACATTATTTCATCCATTCTGTGAATTGGTCTGTGGTCTGGCCCATCATCAAAAGTCGTTGTTGTGTGGCCAAGCTTATTTTGCCAACTCCTGTTATGGAATTATTGAGCAATCAGTGACAAACATACTGCATGTTGCCTACCCCAGCTTTAATAAATCTGAGCACATGTCAAGATTCAGCTCTTGCGTGAATGCTCATATAATTCCACCATGTGTTTCTCAAAATACCATCACGAAGGTAATTTGTTTAGCTGATGCCACACTTGTGCAGCACAGCAGATGCTGGTGCTTTGCCAGATGAAAACGGCAGCTCAGAAAACCCACTTGGAGTTTTCAGCATTAAAAAGGACCGACAGCATAAAAAGAAAGAAACATGATTTTTTTTTTAAAACTATTAAAATGTTGTTCCACAGAGAAGCATTCCCTCAAGTTTCCCAGTCACATTGTACTCTAGTCTAAAAGGACATAGAAATGAAGTTCATCCTGACACTGTTTACCGGAGGTGGAGGCCTTCTTCTGAAGGTCTGCAGGTGCGTCCCTGATCATCCGGTTCGCAAGGATAAATGGGTCCAATAGCAACAAAACCACAAACGCGTCCCAAAACTGGAAAGCTGTGACAGAGCCCATGGTGAACCCCTGCAGTTTCTCCTCAACAATGACCAGCTCTCACTCTCAGTTATCCCTCCCATGTGCTCTTCTCCCCCTCCTCCTCCTCCTCCTCCACCCTCTTTTTCTTCTGTCAGCAGCTCAAACCACATCACATCTCTCCACCTGTAGATTCAACATCTTTGTCTTTTGTTTAACTTTTTTTAAACTGGATACTGTACTATACTATACTACTATATCCGCACACAAGTAAAAACATGGGAAGTGCAAAATGTTTATAAAAATCCTGCACTGTAAGAACAAATATATGATGTAAATGGTTTAAAAATGGATTTTTAAAAAAATACATAAATACTTTTAAAAACTTAAAAATCTGACATAAGAGATTAATTGACATATACACAGTAGAGTGTGGCAACCAAACCTGTGTCAATTTATTTTACTTCTTAAAGTTCCTAAAGTTATTTTAGTGAAACATAGAATAAATGAGAATTCAAACAGCATTTTTATTGCTCTATTGAAAATACAGCATAAACAATTAAAGGTGCCATATGTAAGAATGTGGCCAAAGACGGTTACTACACTCAAATTCAAAACACAGAGGTCTTTTTAGGTTTCGTTTTCTGACGTAACTGGCAACCCGTGGTTGCTCGGCAGCAGAGACTCTACTGACTGCAATGATTGGTAGACGGCGGTAGGTGGCGCCACATGCCAAAACATGATCAAAACATAAACATGATTTGCAGTCCGCAAAATATTTTTTTTAATGCAAATATTTTGCCTGTGCTGTTGTTGTTGGTTTATAATTAGTTAACTAACTATAAAAAGTTATAATTTTTTCATGTTGGACTAGTTGTATTTTATCAGCAATTATCTATTTTTTAAATGCGGAATTTAAAATCAGCAAAGCCTCTGTAATCCGTCTCCGACAGCAGATGTTAGTCAGACACTGAGGACAAAAAAACGTCCATATTAGTCATCTCTTTACTCGTTCCCTGATCCGAGAAGCAAAAAGAGAGGTGCACTCAACAATAGGTTGAGGATGAGTGTTCCTCACTGTTAAATGAGGGCCGGGCAAAGTTTGTTTTTAGAATTCTGGGAGGTGACTCACTCGAGATGAAGCTGTACTGCTGATGAGACCACGTGCAGGCCATTTTCATGCCAAATGTGAATGTGATTCTTTGGTTCGGCACAACATGAGGTAGCAGAGCATGAAATGGTACAAAATGACCTGACAGGTTTGAATGTTCAGAGATAAGACATGGGGCAGTGTTATGTGTCATGTCACTGTGTAAAGACACAGCGAGCGCTGTGTCAGAAACATTAATCACGCTCCACACACTATGGGGTGATTCAGTGTCTGGACATGACTGCTGTGCACTCGTTTCTGCTTCCTGTGGGTTTTGTGTGACTGAGTGTTTTTTTTTTGCACAGAGGGCTCCAGTCCCCAGGCTGCCCAGTTATCTCTTATCTCTTTGGTTCTGCAGCATATACTACTGAGCTAATGACAGCTGCGAGCGCGGTCTGCTCTCAGCTCCCAGTCTCACAAAGCAACCCACGGAGATGATTCTTCGCGTAAATCCAACAACCGCTGTGAGCTCCGTCCTGTTTGGGTCTGGACTACTTTAATTCCAACAGCAGTGGTGTAAACAGCATTCATCGAGGACAAAAGTCCATCTACCTGTCAACATTTTCCATAAAGACAGGATAAATCTATAGCACTTCACTCACAATGACTCAGAAGTGAAGTGCATGAGGGCTTTCATCGGCTTAGGCTCCAATTGGCATCAGTGGGATTGAAAACCCCGTTGTACACGCTGGTTCTGTCTTTGTCTTTCTTGTATTTGGCAGAGATGCACCATTTCTGGTGCAACGCTACAAAACATGTTCGTTTTAGCATAGCCACTAGCATTAATGTTTGCAAAGATCTTTCTGCAGCATGAATCAGCTGGACGCAAATCTACTTGTTTGTTTTTCTTTCTGCATTAGCGTGAGTACTTGGTACCTGCTCTGTTGAGGCTCCAAGCGAGCTGAGTCGAAACTAAAATGTTGACAGACTGCCGACCACTGATTGGCCAGAGAGTGTTGTCACTGGAAGAGTCGTGAGCACGACAAGAATCAAACCGTTCAATGCAGAACTGTAGATCAATTAAAAAGTCTTAAAAGCCCTGAAAACATGCGTTGATCTTCAACATTTAGCAAGGACATTTTTCAAATATTCAATATTTAACGGAGGATTCTGGTGTATTTAGTGACAGCACTGCTGAAAGCAGGCGATCGTGAGCCGCATCACAACCCGTTCAGCCGTTCAGTGACTGTGTCAGATCCAGTCTGTGCTCCGATCATGCAGTAAGCACTGAACTAATCTTTTTAAATAACTGATACACAGAGAACAACTGCTCTGCTCCCCATTAGACAGCACTTAATATCATATATTTCGTCACTCAGATCATAAACTATGGTACCAAGTTACCACCAGAGGAAGCCTTGGTGGTACGTGTACCACAGTTTGAGAACCATGACTCTAAACGATTTATTTGTTGGACTAAAGTATAATATGCAAAATAGCAACCACTGTAACATTATCACTGTGTTGTTGTCATTCAATGTTTTGCTTATTTGACTCATTTCAGCTCTGGAACAGCAACAGCTATCTAAGCTGAACCACAAATGGAAAATTCGTCTAAAGAAAGAATCAGACAATAAATGCAGAGCAGTATCTGCTGCATGTGGAAGCACCTGCATCTGTTCATGCTTATTTGCTGCATCTGGTCTCAGAGCAGACATCCCAAAACATGTCCCGGAACAACACAAGCATTCAAGTACCTGTTTTATAGCTATTGCTGCTTTAAAATAAACAGGATCTGACAATAATGCCAGGGAGACAGCTGTCAAACAATAACAGCAGGTATTAACACAGTGCTTTGAATGTTAATGCTTTTTTTATACATCTGTATAACTCACAAAGTGGTTACGTTCCCTTCAGACTGATTCTGTGTGTTGTTTTTACATTCTAGAGAAATACTGTTTCCTTCAATGGCCTTCTCTGTGCATAATCAAAAAGCTGCTTTTACCTGGAGAGAAATGCAGTCTACGTGAAGTAAAGGCTTTATAATGTGGTCACATTTTTCTTAAGGTCTCCTTCCCTGATTGGCTCCTCAAAGGTAAACCCAGCATTTTCTCCACAGTTTCCTTCTCCAGCTCGTCCACTGCCAGCTGTGTGTTTTTCCTCTCACCTGGAGTCTGTGCTCACACCGAGGGCTGCACCGTCTACACTTGAGGACCGGTGGTCACAGACAGAACATCAGATTGGTTTTTAGAGGAAACATGTTTGTTCCGGCTGCAGTCGTCATCACCTTTGTGTGTTTCTGCTCCTTCCAGCCTACATTTGGACAGGTAGGTGCAAAAGACACAGCAATATGCTTTGAATTATCGTTAAATAACAGTCTTTATTGTGTTATATGTTTCTCCAGTAACAAAAGTTTACTTTCGTACTGATGTGTGAAATGTTTCTTTGTTTAACAAATGTTTTTCATTATTATTACTATTCTACTGATAAAGATGTCACAAACTACAATTAACTGGTTTCTCCTACTTTTACTCAAAAGGCAATAATGATAATAATAGTAATGACAAAGACTGTTTTTTATCATGATAACCTTGGCCCTACTTTGGCTTCTATTTGAGGTTAAAAAAAGGAAATTAAACACAGTCAAAGACAGCTCTCTTTAGTTGAATTGTTGCATCAATGAGTTCCATTAGTTGCATTAGGCAGAGTACAAACACAAAACCACCGTGAATACCCTCTTCACGACAGGCCTCACTTTACTTGCAAACTGATTTTCTTTATGAATACCCTCAATGTGCCTGTGTTGTGTTTTTACTCCACAAAGTTGCACCTCTGTGTGAATGACTGTCTTTTAGTGACGGCGAGTGTGGTATGTGTGCACACATATCAGCATTTGTGTACATATGTACAAATACGCAGTTAATATAGTTTGTCATTGTTTGGGCTGAACGTGTCCGTTTATTCATTTGTAAATTGAGAGTCGATTTTAATCGTTTTGAACATGAAGGACCTTGGAGGTGTGGACACACTATTCTTCAATCAGGCAAGTGGAGGAAAGAAAATCTGTTTTTTGACCTTGATATTTCAACAAATCTGGCAAATTGACAACAAACTGTGTTGGTTAGTGACAGCACATCGCCACAGTCCAGAGTAACTGTTCAGTAATCACTGTAAGGCTTGTATATGTGTCTGCACTTTAGATTCAATAGAACTGTGCTGTAATCCTGAGCTCCATGTGCTGCCCACCACCTATGCTTACATCACCCTGTTACCACTGTGCCAATGTGAAATATCACCTAGCACAGGCAAAAAGACTCCTTTGATTATTTCACTGTAAACACCATCCACGCCCCTGACTGACTGAAGTCTCTCCAAACCCCATGTTTGGTCCAAATATTGACTCTTCTTACATAACTCCTACTGGTACAAAACAGGAATTGGTGGTCTGAAAACACGCTTGAGGGGACGGAACGGAGTGACTCTGTCGAATTGAAGAGACTCATTTCGGGGTGGACTTGGATAGAGAACAAGTCACCGACAGCCCGTCCCACCTCTGCACCTTTAGGTTCACAGAGAGGCAGGTTGTTACACAGGTGATGTTTATCATGAGCGTGTTTTTACTTCAATGTCAGACCCCAAAAACCCAAACTGGACCACATCATAAAGAGTACATGTAATGCAACCAACGTAACACATCCACTCCTTTTTCTACATTCACAGCGTCGCACAACCTAAAACTGTCCATGCCTTAGTTACAGAGTCAGTTTTGAATACTGAAATACTTTGCATGCATTTATTCTCTCATGTAACAGCCCAGCCTCTGTACTGTGCATGATAAGTGAATTTCTCTAGCAATATTTATTCATAACGGTGATTTTATTGAAGCGGAAAGTCTCATTTTTTAAGAAAGATCTGATTCAAGTTCCAGTTAAATAAGACACTCGGTTCACAGGATTAAATAAATCATGGAGTGACAAGAGCAAAATAGGTTTTTATGTACATAAACAAATACCCATTTTGCAAAAACCTAATGTTTCTTCAGCTCTGCTGCTGTGCTGGTGTACTCCAGGTTGATGGGGCAGAGTATGAAAAGGCCTTTTTACCAAATTCTGTGCAGACTGAGGGGATGTAGAGTGTGATAGAGCTTTGGCTGGAAGTGCAGGTTGTGCCTGTGCTGCCTCTGTGACATGTAAATGGATAGATGGAGGCAACAGGCCAAGAATGGATTTTTAAATAAAGATGTACCAGTGCAAAGTAGTACATGGCTACGGATGACCAACTGCCGAAGAAATACAGAGTACAGTGATGTGTGAAAGGTTTACAATCAGCTGCAAATCTCACTCATTCATTCATTCTGTTATGTGCAGTGGTGCTGATTTCTGAATCAACTAAGATTTCATTCTGTAATGGACTTATAATGAGCATATAATTGAGGATTGATGTAGATAAAATCTAATGTGTATGTTTGGCAACCATGATCAGATTTTTGGGTTTTTTGATGAGTATGGACCAAGAAAGTGTAAATCTTGTGAATGCACATACTGTATGTCTTTCCCAAAAAGCTAAAACGAGAGAGTGCTCCCTGATCAATAAAGTATTTCTCATTCTGATTACCACAGAGGACGTCTGTGAAGTTCATTTTCAGATAATGACTGTAAAGATCGCATGAATCTTGTAAAGGTTCCCTATTTATAGAGCTTATCTCTTCACTCAGTTTTGACATTCACCCAATATGAAGTGATTTTTCTACATCACACCTATCACACACCCAGCTGCCTGGAGCAATTTGGGGTTAATTTACACATCATGATATAATCTAGAAAGGCCAGACCTGAACTGATGACCCACTCTAACACTGAGCACAACCACGGCTCAATATACATCAATATTATCAAGAACTTGTAGCCCTGAGGTATATTTTCATGTCACCAAATATGTATTTTTATCTTGATTGAGCCAGAGACAAGTTTTCAAGTGATAAAACTGTGCAGATTTCAGTATCTATATATAAACACTATGTACGAGTGCAAAAAACTCTTGCTGAGCTCTCTCCACTAAATGAACGCCATGCAGTCTGCAATTTACCCTACTTCTATCTCTTTTTCCATCTCTCTTTGTCTTCACCTTCTGTGTTCCTCCATCAACAGAATTCTTTTCTTCTTATGAGGTTGAGTTTTTTTTTTGCTGTTCCACCATCTGTCATTTCTATCTCTGGGGATACATAAATACATAGCTACCAGGAGAATGCTGTTCTTCTGTTGTGACTCCAACATGACTGACACTTTTGTCACACGTTACACAACATGCGTTCAGTTTTAACATCATAATAATGTGTCATCATAATGACATGTTAAAAAAAACAATGTCTCTTTCAGGCCCAAATAAATCCTGTCACCCTCTGTTTCAGGACTGCCGCAGCAGGCAGGAAATACAAGGCTCTCTGAAGCAGGTCCAGAAGCTCCTCTCTGCCCATGAAGCCTCCTATTTACAGAGTCTACGCAACCTGAAGAAGAAAATAAACTTACTGCAGAGCAACGCGGGGAAGCCGACAACAAAAGCCGCCAACAGTGAGAAAACACCTTGAGCCCGATGGACACTGAGATATCCTTTTGCGTTCTTTTGTCAAATTCAACTTTCCCAACATAGGTACCTGCACAAAACTGGACGCACCCATCAATGGAAGGAAACTTGGCAAGTCCCACAGCGTGAGCCACGAGGTTCACTTTCTGTGTGACCCTGGCTATGAACTGATGGGGACAGAGAGCAGGGTTTGTCAGGAAAGCCTGACATGGAGTGGCCAGCAGCCTACCTGCCGAGGTGAGAAAATCTCATTATTTTTTCTCCCTGATCGTCTTTTATCTTCTTTTCTTTCCCACTGATCATTTTACCAACTTTACCAGTGTTTTTATGTTGCGATATAGTTCATATATGACCCATGATCACATTTCCTCTCCATGTACTTCGCTTATTGCCTGGATAGCTTATTGAATCCTGGGACATGAGATATTCCAACCTCAATATCCACTAACAGCTTGCTACCTTTGAAATAATTTCTCGTCCTCTCGCTATGATATCATTACATACTTGAAACAAATATTTGGTAGCATGTACAGGGTTCAAATAACAGCATCACAGCTTCCTATTATAACCCTTCTGTCCTGTCTGTCTTCCCTTCTCAGACATCAATGAGTGTGTGTCCTCTCCATGCCTGAACGGTGGGACATGTGTGGATGAGGTGAACCAGTTCTCTTGTGTCTGTGCCAAAGGCTGGACTGGAGCGACATGTCAGAGCACTGTACCAACATGTAGGGATTACATACCCAGACCACACACACACACCTGACACAGTTTCTTACTAAATCCAAAGGGTGCATTTCACACATCATAGTCCACTGTGTTGAAAACATTGTAAACAAACATCATGTGGGTGGGAGAACCAGGAGGACAGCTGTTGATACTGTAGATGGAACTGAGGACTTACATAGTGAATGGTCTCCATCCGCCAGGTCTGGGAGTCCCATCACTTCCTTCTCGGCAAGTAAGGCAGCACATTTAGCCCAGCGAGCATCTTTCACCCCAGATGCTCGTATGAGGCATCAGAGAAATTGGATCTGCAGGACACAAAAGATGGATGCACCGTTCTCAGTTCTGTCTCAGAAAACGGAGGCTGTACAAAGCTCAGTTGTAGCAGACCAAAGTCTGTTTCTTTGGTTCACATCAGAGGTCTTGGACTGTATTCACACCAACCCAAAAGAACTGCACCAAGGGTACAGACGATCCAATGTTCAAGTTAACCGGACTTAACTAGTGTGTGAATCATGTGACTGCAGACACAATTTCTAGAAAGAGACACACATAATAAATAGTTATTTCACACACAACACCCTCAGAGCAGTATAATAGTACTCGGACGTCAGTAATAGGCCATAATACATATGGATATGATATAGTATGGCTATATGCTGTAACATATGATAAACAAATGATAAAGTAATCCATTATGATAAAGTAATCCATTATTATTAAAGAATTGAAGCACAGTCTTTCTATTATCCTCCTAATAGTGCTATTAAGACCAAGTCAAATACATTGTGATTTGCAATTTTACCAATGTTGCCTTGCTCAGCTGAAAAGTTCTACAACGGAGAGTTATGTATTAGTGGTTGTTTTAAATATAGTTGAAGGTCACAGTCACAAGGCTCTCGTGTGCCCACAGAGACTCAGACTTCAGCAATAAGGCTCAACTTGGACACGAGGTTTAATGACTCAACTTAAACATTTCTTCAATCTAGTATCTAAATTACCTTCTAACGGAGATTAGTTTGGCACACAAGCTTGTGTCACATACCACAGAGTGGGTTTTATTGAATTCCAGCCACAATTTGAGGACAGTGCCAGCAGAGAGGCTGTGGTCCACTCCCATAAGTGGCTGGTGAAGCTGATGTACAACCGGTGACTGTGAATATCTGCATTTTAGTTGGATTTCCTCTGATTATTTCACATTTCTATTCAAACAAAGAAATATTTTTTTATGAGACAGGATTCATTTACAGTTTTTAAGCAACCACGACTGACTGGAGACTTACTAAGTCTAATAATTCATATTGAATGCGAGTTTAAAGAGTTTCAAAGCTTTGCGGATAAGGAAAGGATAAAGTGTCAGAGGCCCCGGCTAAAGAGAGCTCGAGGCCCTACATTACACTGAACAGAAGCAGGCAAGTGGCGTAGTTAAGTGGTTTGAAAACACAATGCATTGTGGTCTCCTTCACATAACTGGTCATACAATTTAAGGAGCTTCTCACAAAATTATGGACCACTGCTTTTGGCCCAAATCAGTTGCTTATTTTTCCTATAGTTGCTATTAGTGCCTGAAAGGTATTATACTTAAAAGTAATGACAATATGTAGAGTTGAAAAATGCGTTCTCACATTTTCCATTTAATGACTGTGTTATGTCACTAAATATATTACAGAAGCGAACAAAAACATCATCTCCTATTTCTTCTTTTCACCTTCTTCCTTCCTCAGTCTTTGTTACCATGACCAACACTTCTGCAGCCACCTCTGTTGCTGCTGCTACTTTGCCAACTGCCACCACTGGGCCCTTTGTCCGTCCATCACGTTGCAGTATAGTGCAGGGGACGACCCACTGCACCTGTGAGGCAGGATACACCATCTCTGGAAGGGACAGCAACACCTGCACTGGCACGACTAATACCTGCCCTGCACCTAAAACACGTTCGCGCATTTATGTTCCCGCATTGGACGCTTACTATGTGTTGTGTTGCTCATTTTAGATATAGATGAATGTGAGCTGTTCCATAATGGGCAGGCTGGGAGACTGTGTTTACATGCTTGTATTAACACTCCCGGAGGCTACCGCTGCTCCTGCCCTGCTGGATATAATGTGACCCGTGATGGACGCAGCTGTAAAGGTTCGCTCACATTTTTTTGTTCTCTATTTTACATTTAATGTCAATATTCCATATAAAGTCCCGACAATAGTTCTAGGAAAGTAAATAAAAATATAAATGCTTAAAAGGATTAGATTTTTAGATAGTATGGTTGTATGGGGCACTTAGTCAGTGTATGACTTACAGGTGACTGCACTCTGTGTACTACCTGTGCTAAAAATGTGGATTCAGAAAGATTTTATGAAAGACTCAAAAATCTATGTACGCTACCTGAAGAATGTGCTTACCAGATAACAGGCTCTCTCCATTCATTTTGTAAGTGCTTGAATGCTTTCAATTGGATTTAACTACTTAATTGTATAAACTGGAGATACTTGGATAGTGTATTATTATCATCATTATTGTGTATAATATTATTGGACTTGTCACACTATGTATGTTTACTATATTAGTATTGGTATGTATATATTTTCAGTATTGTTGTAAACATTTATTTAGCAATTTTTATTGTGTTCAAGGCTGTAACTGGATTTCCCCAATGTGGATCTTTTAGTGTGCTTTGTTATCGCAGACATGTTTCACTGGGGCCACTGCCTCTACAGAGAGTAATCACCTGTTTGTAAGACTGTGACTTTATAAGTCCCTCATACAACCTCACTTCAAAAATTCTGAAATATCTTCCCAGTGTCAAAGACATCCCATCCTACATTAGTGTTGAAATGAACCTCTAACACTAACCTCTTACTGTGTTGTGTCATCACAGACATCGATGAGTGTGCCACCAGACAAAACAACTGCACCAAGGACCAGATGTGCATTAATACATATGGCAGTTTCCAGTGTGTCAGTGTGGACTGCCCCAAAATCCCTAATGCTACATATGTCAAGACATCACCTATGTGAGTCTTTTACTTTTTCTTCTACTTCACTTTCCAAAAATCAGGGTGATTTCTTAATACTACCATTTTGACACTTTACCTCGTCAACTAGTTGTTTTCCCTTGTTTTGTCCAGGCGCTGTGAACGTAACCCCTGTCCTTTGGACAACAAGGCATGTACTCAGACACCAACTTCCTTCTCCTACCATTACATGGCTCTTGTGTCCAACCTGTCAGCTCCTCGCGTCATGTTCAGGGTCTCGGCGCTGCGTCCAATTGGTGAAACGCTCCGCTTCTCCCTGCTTGGGGGAAGGTTAGCCAGGCGCCACTTCACAGTCCAGCGTTCAGACCGTCTGACAGGTCAGCTAATGCTGGTGAGCCCCATGCAAGGCCCGGCAACTGTGGAGGCAGAGGTGGAGATGAGCGAGGTGGAGAAACGTGTCCAGCTGGGGAGGTACATCACCAAAATCACAATGTTTGTTTCCCAGTATGAGTTCTAGAAAGACCATGGAAACATGAAGGAAGTCAGGCAGAATATTTAGCAATGGACATTTGGTCATGGATGTCTGATGGATTATGGTGACCATATTTAAACTCACCTGTACATCTACTGAAGGAAATGCTGCAGCTCAGAATATGATTTCTACTGATGTGTTGATATTAAAACTGGGGGTAGTTGATTAGTGAGTCTGAACAAACAAATGCACCTTATATGCAACAGATGACCTGAGAAAATCTTAAAATAATCTTCTTATACCGAAATGTGTTTTATTTTATTTATTATCAGAATATATCTTTTTAAGTAACTTGTCAGGATAATTCACAAGTGAGTGGGCAAGTGTGGTGACCCCCTGCATGGTGCTGTTGTGGCGATTGTGTTGACACATGATGATTTTTCTTGATTATAATTATTCTGAAAGGTTGAGGGAATTATTGATCAATAGTGCCAATATAAGATTACTTACCCTAGCTCAGGGTTTCTCACTCCTGGTCCTAGGGAGTTGGAGTAGGCGTTTCCCTGTTCCAACAAATTTGAAAGGGAGATGACATGAGGTCAAGAATAAGTGAGCACTGTGGGACACTGAACCAGAAAATGTGTTAACTGTTGAAAGGAGAACTCTTTATAAATGACCAAACATGATATGTATTCAGGTATATTATGTATTTATGAATGTAGTGGACATGTATCTGTCCTACTTATTGTATTGTGGACTCAATCCATTCTCTATTGCACTCATTAAACACCATGTAAACCACAAAAAAAAACTGTATGTGGACTCACTTTTACTTTTACACGAATTGATTCATATTCATACAACTTTCGGACAAAAACTTTCTGTCAAAAACCTTCTGTCTGTCACTTGAGGTACACCTTTATAAAGGTTTGTTAACCACTCAAGGTTTTGATCCACTGGTGCCTGACTTTTAAGTGTTTTGTGAGGTCACACGTCGACCTTGGACAAGACACTGAATTGCTCCTCACAGCCACAGTAGCGTGAAGTTGTGTGAATGAATAGAAGAAAGTGCAGTGTATACAAGTGATGCACTGTGTGAATGTGACTGAGTAAGTCACCAAACGGAGGTGTAGACTACAAAATAACCTTAAAAAGATGAAGTGCTGGATTTGGAGGATTTCTTCATACTGCCTGCTGTTATCTTGCAGACCTTTTTTTCAGCCAATTAACTTCATTTATGCTATTCTTTCCTGTGATGAGTGCTGCCACAATGGAATCATGGGATAGTGAAGGGAAAACCTATTAGACCACCATTTTTTAAAAATCAAAATGTCAATATTTGGCACAGCTTGATTGATAATTACATCTATTCCCACAGCCTTACTCATACTGAACATCAAACTCCCTTATTCTTCCATTAGGTTCATTCTAATCTTTAAATTAAAGTCTTGACCCCTTAAAAAAGGCCTCTGCAGCTTAGTGAACGAACCAAAATGACCTCACAACACACACGCCTATATATTTACATAGAAGCAGTGATATACAGTATGTGAGCAGAGGTTGTTTGAGAAACACTCCAGTCCCTGCAGCACAGAGCAGCGCTGTTCAGTCGACAGGCAGCCAAAGTCATGCGGCTGAAAAGAACCACTGTGTGTTCCTACGGTGCACGAATGACTCGAGCTTTTAACTTTTAAATCTTCAAAACAAGCACATACTGGAAAATGCACGTGTCACACGCTCCCTGCGTGTAATGTATGTGTGACCTTTTTTTTTTTTAACAGGGTGTCGTGTATTTAGAAAAAAAGTGTGAATTGAAGTGTGTCAAATCTCGGCTGCACCAATCCGTCTCTGTCCTCGACCGTTCTGGAAAAGAAACCACACAGAGGTGCATCTGTGGACAGCGAGGTAAAGTGAACGTTCACCGAAACAAACAAGATGTCTTTACTTGCGCTGGTGGCTTCAGCTCAAATTTGCCAGTGACATAACAAAGAAGGTGGGGGCCTTTAGCCACAGGATCTTAAAATAAATGTGCGCACACAGCGGAGAGAAAAGATAAACAGTGATAGCCAGATGGAGACAGCGAGCGATGGCTGAAAAGAATATGATTCATGCGAGTCAGTCCCTGGCTGAATTAAAAACTGCCTTTATTCCCACTGCAGGCATCATGTTCTTGACTCAGTCTCTCCCTCTTCTACTATCATGAATATAGAATTACCACGCAGGAACTGTATCCCTCTGCTGACCATCACTTTCAGTCTGCGCTACTCTTTCCATACTCATAACATGCGCACGTTGATCACAATAACCTTTGTCCTGCTCTTGGTTCCTTACAGCTACAAATATTTACGACAGACTCTGAGAGGGTCACTCTATAAAAGCGTTATGAATTAGTTTGAAGTTTTGTCGGCTCTCCGTCTCTGCGTTATCATATTACATCCCCCATTCACATGCCTCTCCTTTCACATCGTCGGCTCCACCATCATGTCTCTGCAACTCTCTGTGTGGCTGAGTCACACTGTGCAGATAAAAACGTCCATAATGAGTGCTGCCATTGTGTATGGGACTGAAATCAATATCCCCATCTCAGTCTGGTTGTGTGGTAGTCGGTAAGAAACCTGCACGCTCTCTGTGACAGCAGCTTGGTTTATCACTGATACTTACTTTTTTGAAAGGAAATACCTTGGTCTCATCTGAAGTTTAATAGAACAAAAGGTAGAGTGTGACAGGTTCTGCTGAGGCCCCCAGATTTTGACAGGACTGCACATTCAGGTTGGCTCAGTGGTTAGATTGAAAGATACATACTGTCCTCACTGGGAAGTGCTGCTGTTTCCATTCATCTTCTACTGCTTTATCCTCCACACGAAGGTCACGGAGGGAGCACTGTACCAATCCCAGCTGACATAGGGCGAAAGGTGGGGTACACCCTGGACAGGTTACCAGTCCATCAAAGGGCCACATAGAGAGTGGCCAACTTGCCTAGTCCCCAAATCTGCATGTTTTTTGGACAGTGGGAGGAAAACAGAGAACCCATAGGTCACAAACCTGGGTCTTCTTACTGCAAAGGTAAGAGTGCTAACCATTATACCAACCGTGTAGCCCGTGTTCTGCTTGGTGTTCAGAAAATCAAGACAAAGTTTATCCATGAATTTTAGGCCCACTGTGTAATATTTAGGAGAGTTTATAATCACTTTGAAATAAAATAAAGTTAAGAAGGCCACCATCTTGCACCGCCCTGTTTCTGCAGCAACCTTAATGGACAAACTACATTTTTGAGAAAGAAGCTTACAACTTATTCCCCAGACATGCATGGAAAATGGAGCATGGGTGAGTGGAGGAATCCTCCGTTTGTACCAATGTTCAGTTTCACAACTACATGTTGCTAAATCCTGCAACATTGACCATTAAGTTAAGCACAATTCACTGCCAGCCATTGTGAAAGTATAGCATCAGCATCTGGGACCAAAAAGAACAAATCCTTACCTGAAATCATGCTGCCCCCTGCTGGCTACAGGCGAGACATGCTGCACACTTTAAGTTGTGATTTCTCACCAGCTAGCATCAGTAAAGTTATTATATTACTTTAGAATGTGTTTTCACAGTTTGTATTCAAATCCAAAGACATTCATTCATGTAATTACATTCATGTATTAGCAGAGATTTCACAGTAAGGTTGCAATCATGTAAATGCATCCCCCTCATGGACAAAAACGCTATGCTAAAGTGCCCTTGTGAGTCATAAGACGTCCACTACTCGTTCCCTCGAGAGTGGTAAAAACATGAGGAAGCAAATCATTCACAACAGAAAACAAGTGTATGATGCAAAATGCATCTATAAATATCATAAACAAATTCAAATGGTGGGCCACATGAAATGGATTGAAGAACTCCATGTGAGTTTGAGACCTCTGCCTTAGAGGAAATTAATTATATTAAGTGCTTGATAGAAAATGCCTATCTGTATGATAGAAATTAAAGGTGAAGAAGGTAGTTTATAGTGCCATCTAAAGGAGAGGCTGAAATTTACAACAAAGAACTGCTGCTCTGCTCACCCCCTCCCTTCCCTGAGCGCTATGGTGTCCTCAGCTGGTCAAATGTCGTCCTCGCCGTCTTTCTCTGTGTCAGCAGATGAGGTTCGTGATGCGAGGGAGAGGACGAGCTACCACGGCTGTAGCAGACGAAGCGGAGAGAGTGGAGGCGGGACTTCCGCTACAAGTAAAGAGACGCTTGATTTGTTCTCTCGCGTTTGTCCTTACAGGCTCCGGTAGAAACATGGCGTCTCGCTGCTAGCAACCGCGGCCCGCGACCATGTTATTTTACATGACTTTTTGAAACACTACGAAAATGAAACAAAAACTATTATACATCGACTAGACAATGCAGGAGCACATAATATGTATAAAAAGGTGGATTTTGGGTTATATAAACCCATAAATACTACACATTGTCCCTTTAAGTGAACAATAATGTGTGGAGGTCCACATGAAATTCAGTCCCCAGGGCCCCTAGGACATGCCTGACCCACCCGTGTGTTCTTGGTGCACTTTTAATTTTCGCCCCTGCCCTTCCAAATGCCTGTGCACGCCACTGTTATATACATATTCTCATTGTAATGACTCACCAAGTTGGCGGAAATGGGCTTCCATACAGCCATGATGCTCTTTGGAGACCAAACCCAACTTTCGGGCTCCTCCTTCTGACTGATCCTCAACTTCTTCTAGTGCATCCTGAAGTAATGGAGAAACTCCTGACAAAATAAATAAAAAAAAGAAACAAGTAAGTTGTTTTAACAGCCACTGGTCACTCACAGGTTAACGCATGCTGCTGTACGTTGTCACTTTATCTCACAGAAGAATGTACTAACACAGTTGTCACTATTAAATCCAGCCTCATCCTCATGTTGTGTTTTTGTTCGGACTGCTCTGGCTAACTGGCTAGCGTTAGCTTAGCTGGAGTTATGTGAAGTGTCCTGGAAAACAAGCGGAGAAAAAAAAACAATACATAGATAAAAGAGTATAACCTGTGAGGGTACTTGTTGTAGAAGCCTCAGAAAAGGGTAATAAGGTTGTTTTTCTTCTTGTTTTCTTACACGCGGATAACGGTACGTTACGCATCATCTAACTTCTCTTCAAGCTACTTTGTTTAACAGCAGTAAAGCTGGCTACTAGCTAACGTTATCTTGCTAACTTTTATCACAGCAGGCAACGTTAAGTTAAATAATAAGCTGCAAAAAAAATGGTTTCTAAGATTAAAATGTCCCAGACCGCAGCTTGAAGCTAAAGAAGTTCACTGGAAAACTGTTTATCAGTGACTACACAGCTTTCACAGCTGGATGTTTGTTTTAAATCACAGATGTTGTTTCTTCTTCTTCTATCGTCTGTACGTTGAAGCTTCACAGGATATTGATGTGTTTGTCATGGACGGTCGTGGTTATTTTTGTTGGTCCACATTATTTTTATCCATCACAAATGTAAGTTTATCAACATGAACTCCTTATCTCTGTGTTCCTCAATATAATGTTGGTTTGGGCAATGATTTAGCAAAAAAATATTGTGATATCATTTTCTTCAACATCAATATAACAGATTCTGTATGCCAGAATAATATTTATGCATTGTCCCATAGGGCTGCAATGATGATTATTTATCTATTAATAAAATAATCATCAACTGTTTAGATAATCGTTTATTTTGGGGGGTTTCAATAATTAAAACAAGCCTTCAGCTTCTTAAATGAGAATATTTTCTGGTTTCACTTGCTTTTGATGTGTGAACGTGTCTGTGTTTGACATCTTAAATTATCTGGTATATATCACAACAATTATTGATATCAACTGACTTTTTTTCTTTTCTATGGCCATGTGGGCTGATACTCCATATTATCAGAGAATATGACTTTTAAAAAAGAATTTACCCTCTTCAATGTACCTTTAATTTAACTTTATTTATTTATTGTTGTGGCAAATGCTTGAAAAAGATATTTATCCCGCTTCTTCTTTTTTTTTCTCCATACCGTTGCATCAGTTTTGTTCTACAGTGTCTTGACACAATTGCCACATAGTTTATATAGTTAAAGTTTAGAAAGAAAAAAGAAAGTAGGGAGTTGGAAAACACAAGCTTTTGAAGACAAAGTTTACCAGCTTTTCCCTGTTGGTTTAGATAAACAGTCAATGAGCTATTTACTTACTCTCTTTTTGTAACTTAAAATGAAATTGTTGTGACTGATGGTCTCATGGCAAAAAAAAAGTCTTGTTGATTTACCACATCATCGCTTTGCCTCCTTCAGCCTGATGACGTAAGATGTTGAAAACCTTTGGTGACGGATTGTATTTATTTGTCCCCTGTAGTGATCCAAAGATGATCAATACATAACAGAAGCAAACAGCAGAAACAGCAATGTCTCCCAAAGTGCCTGTAGGCCAGGGCAGAGGGGATTATTCAGCGGTGGAGGTAGCTGTTCGAGTGCGCCCCCTGCTGCCTAAGGAGCTTCTACACTGCCATGAGAGCTGCATCACTGTGGACCCCGAGCTGTGTCGCGTTACCCTGGGCCATGACAGGCACTTTCTCTGTGACTTCCTCTTTCAAGAATCTTGCTGTCAGGAGGAGGTTTATTCAGTGTCTGTCCAGCCACTCATTGATGCCTTTTTTCAAGGATTCAATGCCACAGTATTTGCCTATGGGCAGACAGGCTCAGGCAAGACATACACCATTGGAGAAGCTAATATTTGTAAGTAATTTTCCTTTTTGTCTGAGTGTGTGTGTGTGTGTTTCCTTTATTGTATATTTTAAAGTAGTGTGTGCAGGTGTGTCCTATGCCCACTCTGTGACTACATGTCATGTAGTACAAGACGAGACAAACAGAGAGAAGACTTTGGTCAAACAAAGCTATGCTCTGAGCAAGTGAAACCAGTTGCATGCATTTTACAGTATGTGTTTCATGTGATTTGAAGGTTCCTTTAGAGATGAGGTGCAGGGGATCATCCCCAGGGCTGTTGCTGATATCTTCAAGCTGCTAGATGAAAATGACCTCACAGACTTCTCTGTCCGAGTCTCCTACCTGGAGGTCTACAAAGAGGAGTTCAAGGACTTACTGGAGGTGGAGACAGCCAGCAAGGACATCCACATCCGGGAGGACAAAGGCAACATTGGTATGCAATGCCAGTCTTTTACTTTTGTTTATATACAAGTATTTTTTTCGCATTTTACATACTTGTTAATGTTTTCTGTTTTTGTTACTTCAGTTTTGTCTGGCGTCAAAGAGTGTGAAGTGGAAGGCCTCGATGAGGTGTTGAGTTTACTAGAGTCGGGAAACACAGCCAGGCACACTGGCGCCACCCAGATGAATCCAAACTCCAGCCGATCACACACAATTTTTACCATGTATATGGACCAGCGCCGGGGAATTGCACGGATTTACGGGACTGCAGCGGCTTCTGGACCGCAAATGTTGTCTTCCAAGTTCCACTTTGTTGACTTGGCAGGGTCAGAGCGAATCTTAAAGACAGGAAACACTGGAGAGAGACTGAAGGAGAGCATCCAGATTAACAGTGGCCTTCTGGCCCTCGGAAATGTTATCGGGGCTCTAGGGGACCCTAAGAGGAAAGGCTCTCATATACCATACAGGGATTCAAAAATTACAAGGTACATTCAATGAGACATTAGATGGATGATAGAAATTGTTATGTCTGAGTGATTTGATTTATATGATTTGTTTATCTAGGATCCTAAAAGACTCCTTGGGAGGAAATTCAAAAACACTGATGATTGCTTGCATCAGCCCATCGTCCTCAGACTTCGATGAGAGTCTAAACACACTGAACTATGCCACAAGGGCTAGAAACATCCAGAACCGGGCAACAGTCAACTTCAAGCGTGAGCCGGATCGAGTGGAAGGCTTGGAGCAACAAATCAAGGCCCTTCGCAGAGCGCTCGAAAACCGGCAACGTTCGGAAACCCGCATCATCTCTCATGCTGATCCAAACAGGAGACCTCGACTTGGAGAGGGAGAGATCAGCAGACTGCAGGCACAAAGTGCCCACTATAGGACTTGCACAGACATTGCTTACAGGTAAAAGCACATTTATTCCTCGAGTGATATTTAGTCTGTTTAATCAACCAGTCTTAAATAAGTATGTTTTTTTTCATTGGTCAGTACCAAACTATCAACAAGCATCTGGACAATTGCTGCTGCTATTGAATTTAAAGTTAGTTTCTAACTTTGCTTTGGAATGATTAGGAATAAGTAAAAAACAGCAAAAGTGGTACAGAATTTGGCTAGAATTATTTGAATCCCAGACATCCTCAAGTGATGATTAAATAGATCATTTTAAGTTTAACATTCTGTGTTGTTTACTCTGCAGTCATCACAGCAGACAAGCATTTAAACATTTTGGCTCAGCTTGCTAGATTTAGAAAAATCTTCACTACTTGTTTAGTTATATTCACTGACTACTTGGAATGTGTGCCTGAAGTTTAAATCATTGTTGGAAATGTTAAGGATAATGTATACAAGTTGGCAAAATGTGTAACAAGTCAATCTTTTAGCTATTTCAATATATTTAAATATATAGATGTAGTGAACATCCTCTGGTGCCCCAGATAAGCATAAAATAATAATGATGACTTAGTAACACTGACAGACGAACACACCTCATATGGATAAGGGGGGAGTGCTGGCACTTGTTTTTTCCTCACATCACACACTGAGAACTATCAACTCTTTTTCCATTGATCCTGCCAGCGACATTGTTTTTAGACAACAGTAGAATTGATTGCATCCATTAGACCCATGGAGCACAAATTGGACATCTCTCCTCAGTCATATCGAACTAGCTAGAGTGTTAAGTGAATCACCTGATGTATCACAGGTTGCTGCTGGAGCTGCAGAGAGAAGGTTCCCTGACAGCAGAACAGAATTTAAGAGTGAAGGAGTGGCTGTGCTCAGTGGAGGAGGAACCAAGCAGACTGACCACTGCCTCGGGCCCAGACAGTGGCATTGAGAACAGCTCCACTGAGGACACTGTTGCACTGAGGAGGGGAAGGCCTATGGTAAGAAACCAGGTATGTCTCTTTCACTCTCTCTCCATGCATTTTAGTATTCAGTCTATATATATCTATACATGTGGTTTAATACAAGGATCCGGAGGCTGCAGAGGAGAGGTGGAGCCATGATGGAGAGCATGAGGAAAGGATTCAGCGTTTGGAGAAAGAGAACATTGACTTTTTAGCTGCTCTGGAGGATGCTATGGAACAATATAAACAGCAGGTATAACACATTTTAATTCTTGTTTTTTTGTCTGGCATATTCACAGGAGCTATGGGGTGAGAACACATTGTCACTGGGAGTAACACCAAAATACAGCAGTGTAAATGGGTCGAGCAAAGTCAGCTATGGACTTTTCACAGCAGGAAGATTTATTCCCAATAAGATAATTTGCTCTCTCATCACCTTCCTCTTTCTCACATATACTTCACACACTGGTAGAGTGAAATTAGATCGAGATGGAGTGAGCGATAAAGTGTTATTTGTTAAAATTTCTGCACACTCCGCCAGAATTCCTCTGCTCCATTCTGATCACATACCCTGGTAGAAGAACAGTATTTCTGATTGTTCTTCAAGTACCACCAGAGGAAGCTTGTACCACAGTTTGAGAAACATGGTTCTAGACAATAAAAATAAAATGCTTTCAAAATGAAAATCCCCATAATCCCTTAATTAAGTGCTTTGAATCAAGAACAAAGTTATTGCAAATTTTGAAAAAACATACCAGATGGTGCACATAATGATACTAAAAGTGGAGAAATAACATGTGACGCATCATAATGCCACAAAATGTTTGTTTGACACAATACTGCAGGCTTTAACTTTCTTTTATTTGACCCTTTTTAATTTGTTTCTTGATGTCTCCCATCTCAGAGCGATAAACTGCAGGAGCAACAGGACCTGATAGCAGAGCTGCAGAGTCAGCTTTCTTCTCAAGGACTAATGAGCCTGGGCCTCAACTTGAGATCACGGCCGCACACTGCGCCCATGGGCTCCATTCAAAAGACTCAGAACGGGGACACATACAGACAGGTAAAAATGTTTGCAATGCAATTTTATTGTTTTTTTTTATCATCTTTAAATGCAATAAAGAATATGTTTATAGGTTTTCTGTTTGTTGATCTGAGGGTTTATGTATGGGTCCACACAGCTCAGTCCACTGGGTCACCTTGGGTATGGGCCTGGTGGTGAACAGGACGGTTATCTCTACGATGAGCAAGGGTTCCAACGAGGAGCAGAGATGCCTGACACGGATGAAGAGAGCAGTCATTCAAATCTGAGCCATGAGAGACACAGGTATGTTGTTTTAATATAAATCATCGGCTACAGCTTGAATCTAGTTCACACTTCGTTATTTTCTTTGTAGCCACTGACAAAACCCAGCAATTGGTGCTTGATTGGCAGTCACCACTTGCAGCATTCTGGAAAGGCAACAACTCCAGTAAACCAGAGACCAGCCAGGGTTAATTATGAGCATGAATGCAACACCAGTGATGAGTAGACGAAAAAGTTCAGTGGTCAACCTGGAGGCAATAAATCGGGCAAAACTACTGTCATGTTGTGTGAACTCTCAACAACTGCAAGATTCATAATCACAACATAAAGTTTAGACTTGTCATGTCATGTTATGTTTTTAAACTGATATAAAATCATGCCCATGGTTTTGTCAGGCCGGTGAATTCGACGTGGACCAAAAGAGACGTGCTTCCAGGAGGACTAACAGCTGGTGGTAGAGGACCAACAGCATTTCAGCAGCTTGAATTTGGGCAGCACACATGTTTATCCAGAAAAGCATGTAAGTTTACAATTGTTTCATGGGTCTGCATTAAATAACTTTGTTTACTTACGCAGTCGCTAAGATGTTTTTACAACTCCCCAACGCTGTCCTGTAAACTACCCACTAGAATAATACATTTTATTTATATAGTGCTTTTAAAGGGTACTTAAAGACACTTTATAGATAATAAAAGGTCATAAAACAAACACATTAAAAATGCTGGACTGGACATTTTATCTGTGTATTTTTCTTAAATCGTAGCCAATTCCAGTTCCACTGAGACCACGATACGGGAAAGTTTGAAGAGTTTTGAAGGTGTTTCGGAGTGGGGTCTACTTCAGGCGCAGCAGAAGATCAGGGAGCTTTCTCTCACCATTCGCATGAAGGAAGAACTCATCAAGGAGCTGGTCAAAACAGGTATTCCTTGATATTAGCCTTCTCTTTCTTCTTTTAAATGAATGAATTTATCTGTGTTTTTGTAAAACTTTTATACTCTATTTTTTAGGTAAGGACGCTCAGGCCCTGAACAGGCAGTACAGCCAGAAGATCACAGCACTGGAAAGTGAAGCGGTACAGGCTCGACAAGAGCTGCAGGAGGCCCAAAGGCAACTTCAGGATCTAGAGAGGCAAGAGAGAGAAATCAGCGCGTCGGACAAGACGAGAGCTCAGGAATGCCGACAGAAGATAGCTGCTGCTCAGAGCAAAGTTCAGGTATGACTGTCACACTTCTGTATTCATGCATAATAACGCAAAGCTTAGTCTTGCTCTTGAACGTGCAAAAGCATAAACATTTTTGTGGTTGCGTTTCAGGTTCTGAGCCAGCGTCAGAGAGACACCGCTCGTCTAGCTAACCTGCCCGCGCAGAACGAGCGTCGCGTGTTGGAGCTGGAGCGCAGCGTCCAGTCTATGAGGCAGCAGCAGGAGCAGCTGCAGAAGCGGCTTCGTCAGGAAAGTCAGCAGAAACGACGCCTGGAGACCGAGATGCAGCGAAGAACTCACCAAGTCAAGGTACCACCTCATACATGCAGTACATAAATACACGTCAAATTAACACACATCTCAATCATCAATTAGTGACTCGACTAATGTCGTAGAGAATAAGTGGCTCTATTCGTGGTGACAGGACAGATGGTGAACCCATGTGGTTTCACATCAGGTTTCCCACAGAAAGATTTCACAGTGTGACCTTTAATAATGCTTTGCAGTGATTAAAAACTAAAGAAGATATTAATCTGGACGAGAACATGGTTAGGGAGAGGTATCATCATAAATTGTGCCGATGTATGACATTTTATTTAAAGGAAAACACTGCAGCACTTTAGTGCCAAAAGTGTTACTTTGCTTTTTATTGAGGTAATTCTCCTTTGTCTTTATCTCCTCCCTCACTGCCCCCACAGGAGCTGGAGATAAAGACTGAGCAGCAGCAGAAGATCCTGAGGATAAAAACAGAGGAGATCGCTGCGTTTCAGAGGCAGAGACGCAGCGGCAGTAACGGCTCTGTCATCTCGCTGGAAGAGCAACAGGTGCGACAAATGAGGCTGTAAATCATTTATGTTACGGTCTGCTGTGTTTCCCCATGAACTGCTAATTTTACATTTAGTCCCACCACACATTACTAATCCCCCTTCATGCAAGCTGTGTGAAGGGATGCAATGATTTATTTACATGTATTTTAACAAGTATTTCAAATACTTTCTCCAACTCATTTTTCTCTCTCTTCATGTGTGTTTGTGTGTTTCTTCTCTGTGCTTTACGACCAATGAGCAGAAAATTGAAGAACAGAAGCGCTGGCTGGATGAGGAAATGGAGCGTGTACTGGAGCAGAGGAGAGGTCTCGAAGACCTGGAGGGAGAGCTGACGAAGCGAGAGCAAATCCTGGCAAAGAAAGAGGCGCTGCTGCAGGAACGCAGTGGACTGGAGACCAAGCGGCTCCGCTCCAGTCAGGTATGAACAAACCCCAGAAGTGGAAAAAGTACTAAAATATTGTACTCAAGTAAAAGTACCAATACTTTGATGAAATATTACTCAAGTAGAAGTAAAAGTAGTCATCTGAAAATGTACTCAAGTAGAAGTAAAAAGTAGATCATTTGAAATGTACTTTAAGTAAAAGTTCCTTGGTTACTTTGCATGAGGTGTGAGGGTAGTAGAAATATGACAAGGGGTCAGAAATCCAAAACTATTTTGGAGCTCCCGCCCGGCGCGACACAGGATATTACGTCACTTTTGGCGCGCACCCTCTATGTTCACGCACCAGTGCTGGTGCCAATCACATCATCATTCGTCTGGTTCTGGTGTATATTTTCCCCCTGTAGGTCTTCATTGTGCTGAATTTTTATTTTTACTCAGTAACGGATAGGATAAGAGTAACTAAGTACAATACTTGAGTCAATACGTACTCAAGTAAAATACAAAATCCTGATTTTAAATTGTACTTAAAAAATACAAAATACACACAAAAAAGTATTCAAAAACGGTAACTTGAGTAAATGTAATTCGTTACTTTCCACCAGTGACAAACCCAACAGTTCACCGACACTGGGAAACTGTTTAGATGCTGAATGTTGCGTTTGTATCTTCTCATCATCAGGCCCTGAGCAAGGACCTTTTGACACTTACCGGGCGGATTGAGTCACTAGAGCAAGAGTTGAGCGAGAGGAACGGCCTCCTTCGCAGCGGCAGTTCTCAAGACTCCCAACAGATCCGCCAAGAGATCTCCAACCTGCGTCAAGAGAAAGATTCACTGCTTAAGCAGCGAGTTGAGCTCGACGACAAGCTGCGGCAGGGAAACCTGCTCTCACCTGAGGTCAGTTATTACGCCGGCGAACCAACATGTTAATGTGTCAAAATATAACTTTGCTGCAAACACAAATATTAAGAACTTGTATAGCAATAGCAGGGTTTTGGATGGTAATTATGTTTACATTGACATCTGACCATTTACCGTTGATGACGTATGAGTTGTTCATACTGTAGAATAGTGCTACACAGAGCATAGTTTAATTATGACTCACGGCTGCATTAAGCTCCACTGTTGTTAAAACTCCAGGAGACTCTTTGCACAGCTGCACATTTTGACATGTTTAAGCAGGAAAAGCACAGGTGTTTCTGATCCCATTAACAATGTCTCTGTTCAGTTCATGTTAGTCAGGAGACTGTGAACCACGTGAAACAGTCTGAATGCAACCTGAAACTGAGGAGGCTAAATGGAACTCTGCCATCATTAATTTGATCATTTACACCTGTGATTTTTTTTGTGTACAACATTACTGCAGTCCATATAAAAACAATCACTTTATCTACTAATGTGGCACTAATTAAATCCTCATGGGAAACTGGCTGAGTGTCTCTGTTCAGTTGTGTCATTGACACAGTTCCTGTTTCCCCTGATGTCATCAGGAGGAGCGAACCCTGTTCCAGCTGGACGAGGCGATCGAGGCTCTGGATGCAGCGATCGAGTACAAGAACGAGGCCATCACGCAGCGGCAGAGGCAGCTGAGGGCTTCTGCCAGTATGCTCTCCCAGTGGGAAATGAACCTCATGGCCAAACTCAGTTACCTGTCTGCGTCTGAGACCAGAGCCCTGCTGTGCAAGTACTTTGACAAGGTCTGTATTCACTTGTGAGATTCTACTCAAGTCATAGCATCACTTTAAAGGGGACATATTATGCAAAATCACTGCACAGTGCAGTTCTACACAAACTTCCAGCCTCAGAGGATTTACGTGGCCAGCCTAAAGTCAGCAAATGATGGCTTTTCCAAATGCTAACTGCTGTTAGCTGCCGGAGCCTCAGTGAAGCTGACGTAGTTTCCTGTGTCTCATTTGCATTTAAAGAGACAGGCACTCAAAACAGAGCGTTCTGAACATGGCTGTTTAGGCAGTGATATTGAACTGCTGTGGTACTTCATCCTTATGGTATTTTGACCAAAGCATGTCACAGACATGTTCATTAGGACAACAGGGAACTGGGTTAACTTGGAGAAATAGGTTATAATATGTCTCCTTTAAAGTCCCTGAATCACTCCAGACAACGTTTACTAATGTTTGATGATGGGAAGGCCAACAGTAAGGAGTTGGATCTATCGATTACAAGTGTAGCCTTCTACTGCTAGCTTTTCCACACTTCGAGATCCCAGCATTAATAGGAAAGCTCAAGTCTAATCTGGCCAGTGGATGTTTTGTGCAGGTGGTGTCTCTGCGTGAGGAGGAGCGTAAGCTGCAGCTCGCCCTGGCAGAGCTGGAAATGCAACTGGACGAGCAGCAGAGATTGGTGCAGTGGCTAGAGAACGCCCTCGATCGCACGCAGCTTGACACGGATCGGCGACTCACGCAGCAGCAGAAGGAACACGAGAGAAGCGTCCAGCTCTTACTGCAACAGTGTCGAGGTGCATGTCACACATAGTATCCTTACTGCTTTAGAGTCAGTTAGTAGCAGTAGTATTTGTGGTTTAACCTCATGATTGTGTCCTCTCACCCTAACAGAGCAAATAGACGAGGGTTTAGCAGGAAGGCAGCGACAGTATGAGGGATGGATCCACAACCTCAGTAAAGAGCTTAACCACTACAAGGCTGCTAATGTGGAGCTAAGCAACAAAGTGAGGGAACTCAGTGGTTCAGTGAGCCAGCCAAAGGAGCATGGTAAAGGTAAATTGGTTGTTAAATCACAGTGTTCACTGCCAGTAGTCTGGTACTTATTCTCAGATAAATCCATGTGACAAAGTTCCTCATTTGTGTCTGAGTTCCTTGCATTTATTTTTATCACTGAGGACCTTAATTGTATTTTTCAATCAATTACATGGCAATGTATTAATTTATTCATCACTACTCTGTAAGTCTGTCATAATTACTTTACCTCTGATCTACTGGTAAATTCGCAGGCATCGGAAGCACGGAGAAGCTGAGTCGCTGCCCAGATGACAGCGTGGTGGGCAGAGTTGTGGGGCAGCCTGACAAACCTCCCAGATCCAGGGAGGAAATGCGCGAGCTTGTGAACACGCCGCTGCCGTCCACATGGAGGCGCTCGTCTCTCCCCATAGAGGAACCTGCTGTCATGGAGGAGCTGTGGCTTCGAGCAGCTGGAGATGTTCCTATTAACCGTGTATCGCAGACAGGTATGGCGTCCTGGAGTGGACAGACTTCCCTGCCTGTGGTTAAACCTCGTCGAGATTCACGCCGTCCCAGTCTCAACAGTGGACCACTGACTTCAAACAATGCAATAATCGACGTACGGAAGAATCCAGTCTAAAAATCACTATATTGTTCATTTAAAAATTCTACCCCTTTACATTGTCCTGTGGTTTCAACTTTTTTTTTTTTTTACATCTTTGTATTTCATTTTTATACCTGTATATTAAGTTTTATAATAAAATGGACACTATTTGATTTTTACATGAAGCACTTTCACTAAGATAAAAATGTATGTTTCCATTTCTTGCAGTTATTGGCAGGCTCATGGTCTTTGAAACCAGCAGAAATTGTTTATTCATTCCTGGGAGTGGAATTGCTTTAGTCACAGCTACTCCAACCAAGCACAGAAAATAACCAATTCTCTACCTACGTGTCTATATATGTACATATAAAAAACAAATTGTATTAAGAGTAAAGAGAAAAAGAACAAGAATTGTATACAATAAGAATACTTAAACCTGTGACATAAAGTAAACATAAAGGTAAAGTGAATGAAGCCTGGTTATACTCAAAAGCACAGTGCACGTCTATATTGCACATGGTATAATTGTACAGTAATGATTACAGCTATGGTCTATTGACTCGGTGTATCTGCTGCTGTGGTGCATCTCAGTGGGATCAGTAGATCACATCCAGCAGATGTGAAATCTTTTTTTATCATGACGGTTTCAAATTCTCTTTCTCTCCAATGGTCTATGGAGTATTTTGACCTTTACAGTATTTTATATTAAATTGTTTTGCTTTAACACACATCTGGCTTGTGTTTTCACTAATAGATTAAAAAAACACAATGTAGAATATGAATGATTTATTCTTGTAAATCTGTCAGTGTTATTGTAATTATGTAGGGTCAAAATGTCATAATCTACAATGTCCATGTCATTATTTCGGGATTATTGATATTATTATGAATAGTAGTCTATTACTAGTAGTAATAAAAGTAGTTGTTTTATTACCAGTCCTGCCAAATGTCCTTGTTTGTCCTCTGTCCAAAAGGTGGCAGTAATGTAATCCAACCCAACAGAAGTAGAAGTCACATGAACTGTGACGTCATTACGCTCTCGACACGTCACATCCGTCAGGGCACACAAGGTCGTAGCAGCAGCAGCAGCAGCGTCAACAGCTAGCCGCAAAAATGATGTCCCTAGCTGCCCGGTCAGGGGCTTTTTCCCCTTATATGCAGGCTACCGCTTTCACAGTGGCCGGCCCTCTGAAAGCTCTGGTGCCGGGCGTGGTTGTGAAGAGCGAGAAGATTTTGTTGGACACGAAGAAACCGTTCCTTTGCCGAGAGTCACTAAACGGTCAAACCCCTAAGACTGGGCCCGCGGTGACGGTTAGCATAAACGGTGAGTGTGTAATCAGCCACTAGCGTTAGCCTTAGCTTAGCATGTTAATCACCTCGCTTTTGGGGGGGAATTGTGTATTCTGGTCCTAATGTGGCCATTTTTGTATCATGCATAGCTACGTATCGGAATTAACTCGGCGTTAAAGCCATCTGAATTGTGATGTGGAGAATAATATTGGCTAAACACAGCCGGTGTCACCTCTGATGTTAGCTAATGCTCCGCTCTTACATAGCAACGGTCACTGTGCTTCTGCTGTAAGTGTGATAATTCACAGGAAGAGGGAGCACATAGGAGCTTTAATTTTATGAAGTCACACTGAAAGTAGAGTATTTCATTTAAAGAAACAATTTAAATTGTTGGAATCTTTCTGGTTGTCCCTTTATTACAGTAAACTGGATGTCTTTGGTGTGTGGACAAATCACATCTTATGAGGACAACAATTTTCCCAAATAAAAAACAGATTGATTACTTAATGTTACTTATTTAATTACTATAAGAAATGTTAGATTAAAAATATTCGTTACTTTACTTCCAGTCAGGCTAGTTGTAGGTTCTGGGGGTGTGCACAGCACGATCATTGAGCCTGCAACGATTATTGGAGTAATCCACGACTAATCAATTACTACAATTGTCAACTTTTTGAGGCCATAGGCCATTATCTTAAAGGGATAAAATCACATGATCTGATCAACTGAGGATGTCGTCAATTTAACCATAGGTGGTTGGCGTCTTGAGGAGATGACTTAAAATAAATAAAACTGAATCATTTTTGTTTGTGATCAAACAAGACATTTGAGAACATTATCGTTTCCAGGTTTGAGAAACACCACTCAACTTTTTCTGACATTTTTTGGACCAAACAAGTTCTAGATTAATCGAGAAACTAATTGTTAGTTGCAGTCCTACAGCAGTACCATCCTCATACACTTAGAGAACTAAACTTGCAGCCTTGTCAAATTCAGTGTGTTCTTTACTATGGGCATCACTGGCCAAAACGGCTGCCACAGAAACTGTAGTTCATGGGCCCCACGTCCTTATCATGGGCTGTGGGGATAAATATGTACTACAGACAAATATTACACACTATTACCAAAGCTAATCCTGTCTTGTGAAAGGTATTTATCTATAGATTTACTTTCAGCTTTTTAAAATACCCCTGCCATATTTTGAGCAAAGAAAAAAAACAGCTATTACTTATCAGCTACCGTCACAAACACAATGGTGTAAATGTCCACATCTGATTTTTTACATATTTAAACTGTTGTACACTATGTGTATGCACAAAGGAGTGGTAACAAATTAAATACAAGATGAAGAATAAATTTAAGTCAATGAACAGATATTTTTTATACATTCACACTTCACAGGGATACATATCTGGCTTCTGAGACATGTTACTGCTCCAATTTAATTAGACAGAGCTACAGTGTTCACAACTGACGACCCACTTGTTTCCATCTGCAGGCTGTGCAGGAGTCAGATTTGCCCACACAGACATAAAGATACCAGATTACTCAGACTACAGGCGTCAGGAGGTGGTCGACCCCAAAAAGTCATCTCAGGACAGCAGTGAAGCCAGGAGATCTTTCTCCTACCTGGTCACCGGCGCCTCGGTCGTGGTGGGTGTCTACAGTGCCAAGTCATTGGTGACTCAGTTTGTTTCGACTATGAGTGCCTCAGCTGATGTCCTGGCCCTGTCCAAGATTGAAATCAAGTTGAGCGATATCCCAGAGGGCAAGAACATGACCTTTAAGTGGAGAGGCAAGCCGCTGTTCGTCCGTCACCGCACAGAGAAGGAGATCGCCACAGAAGCTGAAGTGAATCTTGCTGAGCTGCGAGACCCGGAGCACGACAAAGACCGGGTCATCAACCCACGCTGGGTCATCGTTCTTGGTGTGTGCACACATCTGGGCTGTGTGCCCATCGCAAATGCCGGAGAATATGGAGGTTACTACTGTCCCTGCCACGGCTCTCACTATGACGCTTCAGGCCGTATCCGAAAGGGTCCCGCCCCTCTCAACCTGGAGGTTCCCTACTATGAGTTTCAAGAGGAAGACTTGGTGGTGGTGGGATAGAAAACGCTCATCTCACTCAGATCACTCTGGTTACAGCTTGGCAGATATTTGTTCATGTGTCACTGCATCTGCCAACAACAGAAAAACGAATCAGCCACAACGGTCCCCTGCAGGTGATGACACAGATGAGCCAAAACATCATCATGACCCCACTCAGACCCGGTATGAACATTCGTTCTGAATATGTTCTGATTGCAAGTGGACAGCTCTAAGTTCAGGTCTAAACACACCCAGCGTGTCCTCACATCCACTCACAAAAACCACATTCAAAAGTTATCTGTCTCTCGGGACGTATTTGGCCTCATTGTTTTTAAATGTGTGAACACAAATCCGTCCTGGATGCATTAAAATCCACTTCTTCGGCTGATGTTCTCTGACCTGCTGCAGTTACACAGAGCGCTGTGTATTTCTACAGCACTCATAGCTGTAGCCATAATATTAACACTGATCAACACATGGCACATCTGTTCTAATGGCTGAAAACGCATACACACCGTATAGTAAGAAAAGCATTTTGTTCTCTCAAACTGAAACGATGTCTGTTTTTGTGCACTGCGTGAGGAAGTGGTCAAAGGAGATTCATGTAGGACTTGTGTTGTGCTAGAACGATAAGAAGCTGAAGGGTAGAAGACATTCAACATCACATATGCTAACAACTGCAAAACGCCAAAGAAAAGAACTAATGCTAATGCCTGGTGTTGTACTTGGAGCTGGTCACTTGTGATTTTATCTCTCAGGACGGATGATGATACCAGGTCTGAACAGGGTTTTTGGCCAGTGAGGGTGTTCTGACCAGGCGTGTATTGTGCAGTAGGGCTGTCGCTTTTTTTTTTCTTCCAAAAATCTATTTCATCAACAAATATCATGTGAAATGTTATTCCTTTGAACGTATTCAGACATTTCACGCCCATGTAATTACAGTGTGATGGGCTTCTAGGCTGTATATTTTTAAAATCATGACAGGTTTTTATGGTTTAATTTCTTACTGATATCTGAATTCGGAATTATGTGATGACCCTAGTGTGCTTTGACACATTCCCTCCATAAGCTGCAGTTTGTGATCAGTCTCAAGCTTCACTTCACTCCACCTGCTCCTCATCAGTGTCATCACTTCCCCGCATGTGACTCTACCAGTGTTGGAGTCCAGTTATATTTAATGTCATTCAACCACTTCACACAATAAACTGCTTCGTTACCTCGTAGCTTGGGTTTTAAAATTCATGAACGCCATTCATTTAGAAATTACTGTCTGAGTTGAACATGTGAGCAGCCAGATGCAATCCTCTGCTTTCCTGAATAGGATATGTAAGAAAATACCTGTGCACAGCAGGAACTAATGTATTCAGGTGTGGTGGTAATAAATAATTATATTTTATTTGACAGTCTGCCTCTGTCTCAAGCCTTTCTTTGTCTCTTCAGTCCGTATCTTATGAACATACTCATCATTATTTAACCTTCTTTGGACAATTCCTGCAAACACCTCACACTGAAGTGTATATAGAAAAAATCCATAAAAGCATACAGGAGTTGCTCATCCACTGCTGCCTCTGTGAGTAAATTCTAGTCCTATGTTTAGATTTCCTTGTGGCACACATTTACCACATGAGGCAGTAGTGAAACTGCATTGTCTGTGTCCCTGTGAGCTAAACGTGGATTGGGGTGGGCATGTTAACGCTCAACTTCTAGATCCTGTGCAGGTCGCCAGTCCGTCACAGGTCCACACACTCTCACATTCAATTTAGACCAGAGTTTCTCACTCCTGGTCCTGGGGAGCCACTGTCCTGCATGTTTTAGACATTTCTCTGCTCCAACACACCTGATTCAAATGGTCAACTCGTCGGTAAGCTCTGCTGAAGCCTGATAACGACACATGTATTTGAATCAGGTGTGTTGGAGCAGGGAAACATGCAGCATAGTGGCTCCCCAACACGAGAGAAACCCTGATTTAGAGTGGCCAGTTTACCTAATCCCATGTTTTTGGACTGTGGGAGGGAACTGGAGAACTGGGAGAAAACTGAATGTTAACACAAATTCACTAAATACAGTATACACTTGAATATCACCCACATATTGCTGCATTACAACTTGTTCTTTATGGTAATGTTCTGTGTTTATATAGCAACCACTCAAAACTGCTTTATGCGACAGTTCACACACATTCATACAGCTACATCTGTGCTCTAGGAACTATGTTCATGCACGTTCACATGCACAGCTGTCGGGAGCAACTACCTACTGTCTTGTCCAAGGACGCATCGGTGTGTAGACTGGCAAAGCCGGAAATTAAACCCACAACCTTCTGTACTCTGGTGAGCACATATCTAACAATATAATTGTTGTGATGCAATGATGTCTCTGGGTTGGTGAAATAAGTTGGATGACACCTTTATGTGAAGCTTCCTGATGCTCCAGTATGATCAGAACCAGTCAAATTTCATGAGACAGGGATACATAATTACCTCCATCCCATAAGTGACACAGGTTCTTCTCCCCACACCCCCAATATACAATTAAAATATTGACAAGCACTCTGTGTGTGTATGAGTCCTTGTTTATAAGTAGGCATTTGACCGATGGGTCACAGACCTTCACTATCAGCAAATAAACTAAACAGTAACCAAGCCATAAGGTCAAAGACCTGACATTTAACTGTCTACACTCTGAAGGCTTCACAGTAAAGCTGCTGTATGAGTCAGACGTACTATCATGTTATTACTGAATCGGATCTGACTGTTAAGATCAGATCTCGTTAAGTTAGATAAGGCTTTCTTCCATAAACGTGCACATAATCATCAGCCGCCTGACCAGTAACAGTGTCTGTTAGAGTCATTTCACAATATGAAGTTCACCAGCTCCTCCCCGTGAACTTTGGAAAGGTTTGTGTTTCTGCTGCTCGACTGTCACGTCGCCTTCTTCTCGTCTAAGCCGCAAAGAGGACATCACAAAAGTGAGTAGCTCATTCAAACTGTCTGTTTTAGAACAGAATACACAATGATTACAGTTTTGAGTGTTGCATAATATATATATAGTCAGCATTTATTTAAGACTTAGGTCAGGGTTTCTCACTCCTGGTCCTGGGGAGCCACTGTCCTGCATGTGTTAGATGTTTCCCTGCCCAAACAGACCTGAATCAAATGGTCATCAGCTCGTCAGTAAGCTCTGCTGAAGCCTGATAATGACCCATTTATTGGAATCAGGTTTGTTGAAGCAGAGAAACACCTATATCATGCAGGACAGTGGCTCCTCAGGACCACGAGAGAGGAACCCTGACTTATGTGGACGTTGTTTCAGGGAAGTTGTTTTAGACACTGTTTCTTCTGGTGATATTGATAAAGCTTAATGTTTTACAATCAGGTGCAATGTTTCTTTAGTGCTGTGGTGATTAGCGCAAACATGCACCAGTCATGACCATGAGTGTGCACAGAACACAGCCAGACCAAGAATTAATGCATGTATTTATTTAAATCCAGTAAGATTGCCACCATTTTCTGCTTCCAACAGCAGGGAACACATTGATTTTACAACAACAACATTTTAACAATGTTTATTTTTGAGGCTTGTACCGTACAAGAACAAGGGCTCTTAAATGCACAGCTGACCGCCTGACCCCTGTGAGCCTAAATGCAACAGGAGACCCTCTGGTAGATCATTACTGGCAATTCCATGGTCCAACCTCAGAACTGAAACTCTCTGTTCTGGTCCACCAGTTGTGGAAAGACTTATCGGTGGAGATCAGGAGAGCAAACACATTGTCCTCCTTTATGTCACTCTATGATCTATTTTGATTTCATAGGGTTGTCTTATTGTTTTAATGATTTATTGTTCTTTTTAATGTTTTATCCTTGCTGCTTATCATCATTTTATGTGTTTAAGTGTTCTGAGAAGTACTCAAAATAAAAGTTATTATTATATCAGTTTTGAGAGAGTTTGGTGCGTTATTGCATTATATATACAGTGCATACTGCTGTGAAACGCATGCAGCTCATGGAGGTGTGCGTCTTAAATGAAGTTCAACGACATAATGAATGAAAAGATATAGGTCAGAAACTGGCATTGCTCTGCTTTTTAATAACAGCATATTATCCTCTTTAGGTATGTTGAATGTCGGGATCGTGCTGTTCCTCCTCATGTCAGGTAAAATTATGCTAATTTTATCACATTTATGATTTATATATATATATATATATAATTATATATATATAACCTGTTACTTTACAGGGGGGAGGGCGTTCATGATCTACAACACCCACCACAGTCTGTGTCTGGAGGACTCAGCGTCAAGTCCCGTCCTGCTGATGCGGTGCAACCCGGACTCGGAGTTCCAGCAGTGGGTCTGGATCGGTCAGGGAATGTTGATGTGTATCGGATCTTCCAGGTGTTTGTCAGCGCAGCAGATGAAGCCGGTCTGGACCAGGTCCTGTCAGGGGCCAGAGGTGGATGCTGCAGGGTTAATGTGGGACTGTGACAGGGACAGACTCATGAGCAGGAACATGTCCATGCTGCTGGCAGTGGACGGCCAACACCTGAGTCTGAGTCTCCACAGCAAACACTCAAAGTGGAGGTCTTTGGACGAGGGCGACATCTGCCAAGAAAAGCTCCGTAAGTAAGGGAGGAAGTAAAAGTAGAATTTTTACACTCCCTCTGCACCAAGAAGCAGCATAAGACGGGCAATTGCTATTTTATCTCATTATTCTACCTGGTAATTTTCTCCAAAGTGAGTGGTTACAAACTGACACAAACATCAGTTTCCAGTTAGTAAAGACTCAAATAGCAATAACGTTTTTCACTTGTGTCCGCATCTCAAGTTGTCTCTAAGGTGGAGTAAAGGTCACTTCTCAAGCAATCACTTCCCTTGTCAACATGTGTTTCAGGACTCAGGAGGGCCTCTGCTGATCCAGATGAGTTTGCTGAGGAGCATCCAGATGAGATGAAGGGCATGACAGAAGAAACAAAAGCGTATCTCCGCTGGTTCCATCGCACAGAGGACCGTACGTGCCATTTCATATGTCATTGATAATCTAATCTCTCAAGGCTGTGTTGAAAAGGATCAGCTGGCATCACACCCTCTGAAAGAAAGTTCCTCGCCTCTTTTCTTAAAGAACTGAGTCACGAATCGATATGTTTCACATCATTTCGTATCATTAATCTGCTTGGTTGTTGACAGTTGGATGTCCAGCTGTCAGTTAATCTGGAATTCTACAGAAGATTGGTTCAGTGAGGTTCTTGTCTTTGCATGTTCTCCCCCGTGTGTGTGCATGGATTTTCTCCAGTTTCCTCCCACAGTCCGAAAAACATGCAGATTTGGGCAAATTGGACACTCAAAATTGGTCGTAGATGTAAGTGTGAGAGTGAATAGTTGTTTGAAGTGTTCTATTCTTCCTATTGCAGCATCCACATGGAAGTTTGTGCTGCTGGGCGTGTCTTTCCTCTGCCTTCTTGTTGGTTTTCTGCTGCTGGGGATGGGAGCTATGGCCAACAAGTATGACCATAACATTACACCATCGTTTTATGGTGAAACATGCAGCATGTCATGTCATATTGAAAGCCGGCGACAGATGACTGTTTCCTTTCTTTTTCCTCCACAGGAACAGGAAAAAGGTAGCCAAGTACAAGGCGGCAGCAGCAGCAGCATCATCATCCCTGGTTGAGAAGAATGGAGATGAGAGGCTGCAGATGACCTCTCTCCACAGAGACGATAGCATCTGCAAACCCTCACCAGCGTCTCCTGACAACAAAGCTTCCCCGTCTAACGGAGAAGTGGACCCGCTCAGGACGGGAAACATTATGGTCACGTGGAAAGATGGCAACACCTCCTGCCTGTACCCAGATCCTGAAGCACAGGAGGAGAAAGAGGAGGAGAAGGAGGAGGAAAAGGAGGAGAAGGAGGAGAAGGAGGAGGAGAAACAGTCAGAGGCCGAGATGTACACTCAAGATGAAGTGAAGGCAGTGGAGTGAAGAGATCAGATTACAGATGCAATGATAAGCTCAATTCATAGTACTTATGTTGAGAATTACAGTTCATTCCCAGCACGTACATGTTTGTTCTTTAAAGGATATGTTCAACATTTTTGTAAAATATACTAATTTGCTTTCTTAGATGATTTTTTTTTTACTCTTCATCTCAGTGAATACACTGCATCCAGTTTTAATATGTAGAAAAAGAGAAGTGTAACAACATTTTTTACTGGAATTATTTTTATTAACAAGCTTACAGCCTTATGGAGTCTTGTTGTGGTAACGTACCATTATAATACTGAAAACTGTGCTCATTGAGTGAAGCTTACAATTAAATCATCAATAAATAATCTGTCCTCCTGACAACATGGCAATGGAATCCATATATCCACCAATCTGCAATTGGATAAACACAACAGGAAGTTGGCCATTTTGAATTTAGTGGCTTTTTGGGGGGTCTTTTTCGCACGTGTCATTCAAATTTAAACGATTCGCCAAATTGTTTACTGTAACACCAAACTTCACATGTGTCGTCAGAGTCTTGTGCCCTGAAAGCATCGTAACAGCAACATCACAGCACCACTATATTATATAGGTGCATAATAATGAGCAGTGCCATGTAACTGGTCTGTACTTTGTTTACCAAGCTTCCTGCCCTGAACACATCATGCAAATAAGGCAGGGTTTCTCACTCCTGGTCCTGGGGAGCCACTGTCCTGCATGTTTTAGGTGTTTGTGTTTCCCTGCTCAAACACACCTGTAAAACATGCAGGACAGTGGCTCCCCAGGACTGAGAAACCCTGAAATACAGGATCACAGTCACTATATCACCCTCTGTCTTTTACGAGTGAGCATGAAAGTGGATGATTGGAGGCCTGTCTCTGGCGCCACCCACCGGACACAGAAAGCAACGGCAGCTTCCTTTACATCCAGAACTCTTTCCAGAGCTATGTCCTCAGGTAGCAGGCCAACAATTGGTCTGTCCAGTGCTACTACTAGAAGCACTGGTTGTTGTTGGTTTTTTTTTTCTTTGACACAGTCAATAACTTACATGTGTCAGTATTGGTTAAGAAAGTACCACTGCCTCTGTGCAACAGAACATCATCAAAGAGGAGTAATAATAGTTTATGTCATGAACATAAACAAGAACAGTAATAAGTCCTGCGCATGTCCTTGTGTGTTTCAATGGCTGACGTCTATATTGTAATCAAGAGGAGTAACCTGCTCAAGGACAAATCTTCAGCTGTCCTACAGCTGTCAACCACAAACAAAGAGCAATATGAATCATCAGCACACTTTCAGCTAGCCTGCAATTATCCAGCTCCTGAATCGCATCACATGTCTGCCTGCTATGTATAGAGTCTGTCTCTCAGAGCTGGACAGGAGGCATTCACTCTGCCAGGGAGGGAGTGAGTGAGTGAGTGAGTGAGTGAGTGGTGAAACAGTGCAAATGGTCTGGGTCAGACTCTGAGCAGGAGATGTCATGAAACTGTGCAACAAAGAGGTGATGGAGTCCAGCGACTATCAGCCGCCACCACCACCACACAGACTGAGGATCAACATCAATGGCAACTCTTTCTTTGTGGACAGAAGCACTCTGGCTGACAACTGTGAGTACTTCAGGGCATTGTTCCAGTCAGGGATGATAGAGTGCCAGAAAGACGAGATTCAGCTGCAGTGTGTTGGAGTTCTGGGTTTCTTGGTCTTGCTGCGAGTCCTGGACGGGGAGCGGCCGGTGCTCAACAGTGACCAGATAGTGGAAGCCATTGAGTGCGCGGCTTTTCTGCAGGTGTCGGCTCTCACCAAGCACTTGATCAATGTCCTTAATTCAGAAAACTGTTTGCTCATGTACCACACAGCAGCCACCTATGGTGTGTGGGAGCTGTCCCACAGATCAGCTTTATTCATCAGAGATATGTACACAGACCTGAGGGACGACCTTCACACTTTACCCAACAAGCTGGTCGACTACATCGAATCTCTCCTGCCGAGCAGCTACATGGCGGTGTGCAGCCACTCTCCGTCCACAGAGCTGCTGCCGGACGTCCAGAGGACAGTCTGGTACCTGGAGGAAGAGCCCAGAGAGTGGAAGGTCCTGACACATCTGCCTGCGAGCACCAGCACCACCATGGCAGGTGTGGCCGTGCTCCAGAACAGACTCTACATCATCGGAGGGGTGCACGATGTGAGCAAGAAGGTCGTCGAGACGGGTTTCTGCTACAACCCCGAAACAAACGCCTGGTCGACCATCTGTGGTCCCCAGCTACTGCGCTACAACCTCACTCTGATAGGACACGAGGACTGCCTGTACGCTGTAGGAGGGGAGTACAACAAGAAGGCCATGTCGTCTGTGGAGAGGTACCAAGTGTCTGATGGCAGCTGGAGTTTTGTGTCTGCTCTCCCTTTCCCTGCAGCCTCAGTGGCATCTGCTGTAGCCATGAACAGGATGTTTATCTGTCTGTGGAGAGGACAAGGGGCCACGGATATCTTTGAATACACGTCTAAGCCAGATCAGTGGCTTCTGGTCACCACACTGTTACGCCAGCACAGTTATGGGATTTATATGGTGGCCCATAATGACAGTCTGTATGTGATGCGAAACGGACCCTGCGATGACTTCTTGCGGTGTGTGATCGACTGCTACAGTCTGACCTCTGGACAGTGGACGGCCATGTCCGGTCAGTACGGGAACAGCAAAGGCTCTCTGCTCACTGCGGTGGTGAGAGGAGACTCCGTGTTCACCCTCAGCAGACAGGTGACCACCGAGTACACCGTGGACCGTTACAGATGGCGGCTGAAACGTGAGATGCAAGGTTTCGGCAGAATCGGATCCATTTATACATTCCTACTGAGGCTGCCTAAAGCCTCAATGTTGATCACGGACAACTGTTTGGACGTGGCTACAGATCAGGACATCAAGCTTCTCTCTCAGTGTCCTATATTATCTCCACAGTTGCGCTGCTAATCTGTAAGAACTGCAAATAAAATCACAAAAACAGATGGGTATAACGGGTATATATAATGAGTATTGTGTCGTGTATATGCACATGGTGAGGTGGTCATTTGAAGCAAGATTATTTAACTTATGTGTCATTAACAGATAGTTTTTTTTGTGATTATGAGGCAGAACTGTTCCATAAACACCTTCACTAATAATAAAACATATAAACCTAATTAAGACTATACACAGATGACATAGAAGAGTTTCTGAGGGTCTGAAGACACAGTCAGTGCTGACCGCTCACTCCCTGCACCAAAGTCCTCTCAAAAGCATGGAAAGCCTGCATTTGAAATATTTATATTATATTACATTATACATTATTACACAATTTCCTGTTCGATGATCCATAGTGAACTTGATATCTGCAGGAAGTCTGAATAAAATGAGCCATTTTTAATAAAAAAAGGGACGATTATTTTCTGTGGATTTTGCAAACTGTCAAACACACTGTGTGTTAGATCACACCAGAATAAAGACACATACACTGTGTTATTACAATTTTAGAACTACTTACATCACTTTAGATAATATATGCTTTATTCCAATCTATTCATAATGAAAATAATAATAAATAATGCAGTATCAACATCGTTCAACACCATCCATCTTCAGTCATTCCTCCAAAAAACAGTTTCCAAAAAGATTTTGCAGCGCATGAGAGATTTCAAAAAATTTTGTCGTGTGAAGTTTTGTCCGTCACGACACGCGCATCATCAGCTCCTCGAGGGCTCGTTCTCGGTGGTTCTCGTGCACCAGCAGCACTTCTTTAATGGCGTTCTGCTGAAAGCCCATCTCATTAAACTGACTCAGCAAATGTAGGAACTCCTCTGCCTTAAGAAGAAGAAGAAGAAGAAATGATCACACACATTTGAAACAACTGAAGTGTAAAAAAAAGAAGTGTACATTTGCCTGTTAAAGATGTAAAAGATGGAGCTCCTAACCTTTGTTTCACAGTTTTGAAACATCTCCAGAGCCTCTTCTACCTGAGCCATGTCGTAACCCAGCTGACACAGGTGGTCACATGCAACCAGGTAACTCAGGACCTGCACACACACACACATAAACACACACAAATGTCAATTCACATTCATCAACACGTCTGTCACCTGGGCTACGAAGCACAAAAGTAAATAAATCAATGGTAGAGTGAGTCTATATGCCGATGTGTGCCTGGACACTTAACCTTACGTAAACCAGAGTATGAACGATGTGTGGTAGAAAATGTTGCATACAGACCATTATATATACAGTATATATGTGTGTATGACAACATTTAAGTGGCTTTTCTTTGTTTCTTTGAAGGATAGAGCGATAGACAGTGCTGACTTCACTGTGTGGGCCCCCAGTCACTGAAAACATGGTTGCCAGACAGGGTACCAAACATGGCAGTAGTAGACCAACAGCTCCCATGGCCCCTTGAGCTAAAACAATGGTTTTTTTTCTATGGACTTTGGTGGGGGGGGAGTTTTCAAAGCATCATAAAATTCCATTTCATCCAGTACAGTCTTAGAAATAAGGGTTCCAAAATGGTCCTTCTACAAGGGCTGAGGTTCTACCTGGAACCATTTTCTTCTGAAAAAGGGTTTTTCAAGAGTTCTTGGTAACACTAATGGTTCCAGTAAGAACCATTTTGATCCAGAGAACCCTTTAAAACCCCTTTCCGGAATAAAGGGTTTTAAAAGGGTTCTCCTATGAGGACAAGCCGAAGGACCTTATATGGTTCTACTTAGCACTTTTATTTCTAAGAGTGTGTACATTCGTGTATTGGTCACTATTGGCCCCAACATACTGTATTCGAGTGATGTCAACAGCAGCTATAAATGTCAGTGATTGATAGGTGATGGCAGTGATGCGAAGGGCACACGGTCTAACAGACTTGACTGACCTGATCTGGTGTCTGCTGGCCTGTCTTCTGCAGGGCGATGATAGCCGTATGGAAAGTGTAGCCGCGGGCTGTGATGGCTTCCAGCACCTCTCTCTCCTCTGAGCTCAGAGCTGACAGGAGCTCCGCTGATGAGTCCACACCAGATGAGGGGAAACCACGGGGGGCTGAGGAGGTCATAGGAGGGCTCCCACCACAGGAGTCTGGACTAAGAGATGCCTGGAGGAAAACAACACAGTGTATGAATGCAGAGTATGCGTTTCTAGAATAATAAACACAAAGGCCATGAGGACAGAGAGGAATGGTCACGTTAAATTAAACGTGATTCTAATGTTGTTTGTGTAACTCTGACCGCAGGCTGGAGTAGCAGAGTAACCCTGAGATGAATGGAGATTCTGCTAATCCCGATGAGCCACTTATAACCTGGCTGGATTCAAGCAACAGACTTTACACAGTCTATACTTAGAGTCCAAAACCTGGAAAAAATCTTTACAATGTGAGCCGGGAAAAAAAAAAAAGGCTGAGGCCTGATTTCCTCTTTCAGCGAACAGTGTCTATAAAAAGACTGCGCGACGTGAGAGGTATTAAGCTTTCAGGGATTAAACCTGAGCAGAAATAGAGAAGGCTGTTCTGCTCCGTTGTGCAGTGACGATTCATCGCGATTCCTGTCTGTTCCCAGCTTAGACTGGGAGTTGGTTTGTAGCACAGTCCAACAACAATGTAAGTTGTTCTTGCAGTTTCTTTGAGAGTGAGGGCTATCTTTAACTGCAGACTACCAGAGCGTTAATTATCCCACAACCACAACTCTCTGCGACAGTGTAAGCCTGTTAAAGTGTGGGTAACATTAAACTCACTCAGTGAAAGTTCATGCAGAAGCTGACTTAATAATTGGTTACCCTGCTTTGCATTGCAAAGCTAATACACAGATTGGCTTGTGTTGATGAGAGAACTGCACACTGATGGTGCAGTGAGTAAAACTGGACTGACGTAGGGTGAAAAGTGGGGTCAAGACAAGTAACCACTCCGTCACAGGACAAATATACAAAACAACCATGCACTCTCACATTATATTTGAATATTAAAGGGACAAAATTATTCTTTTTTTAAATGTTTTTCTGTGTGGTACTGAGAAAAAAGGCTTCCATTCAGATTACAAGGCTAAATTAACTTAACAGATAATTTTTTCAGTTGATGCCCAGGGCTGACGCAATTGATTCCAGGAGGCTTTTTGCCTATACGCATTGACTGAACGTTGTCATGTTTGACCTTGACCATTAGTGTGGCTAAATCATACAACAATGGAGGAGAGTGACACGACACGATTTAAAGCAAAATTTTATCCATAGATTCAGTGCACTAGCTTCCTTTTATTAATTTCTGCTGTTCAATCAAATCAAATTCAATCAAATTTTATTTATATAGCCCACAATTACAAAACACAGTTTGTCTCACGGGGCTTCACAGGGTTGGTAACATCCTCTGTCCTTGACCAGGGTAAGGAAAAACTACCAGGGGGAAAAAAACCTTATACCAGGGAAAAAGAAAGAGGTAGAAACCTTAGGGAGAACCACGGGTGAGGGATCCACTCCCTGGGTGGACAAGACATGTTCTGTTCAAAAACATGAACCATCTCTTGAGTGTCTTACCGTTGTGTTGTGATTGGCGATGCTGGGCAGCCTTTGGACTCCAGCTTTGGTGTTGGGGGATGTGCAGCGAAGGATTCTGTATGAGGACGGGCTCTGGGTTCGGTTCTCCGCTTTGGGATCATGTCGCGCTGTTGTTTGTGGTGAGGTGAGGGAACACTGTCGCAGGTTCTTCCTGCGCTGATGCGGCAAACTGCTCAGGCAGGCCTGAGGGTGCAGCAGGTCTGGGACGAAGGCCTTCCGCTGCCCGCACTGTTGTGAAGCAGCAGGACACTCTCCGTTTGAGTGATTTGATTTACCCGCGGCGCTCTCCCCTTCATCCTCTGAGTCTGAGTTGGTAAAGTTTGTGCGCAGGACGTCAAGGTTAAGGCTGTAGGAGCGCTGTCGAGGGTTGGGCTCCCAGAAGTCAGAGCTGTGGCGGCTGGCCAAGCGGCTCTGTTGAGGGCTGCTGAACATCATCCAGTATGGTGGACATGATGGCAGCAGTCCTGATGAAGAGGAGGGAAGCTCTGGCTGCTGCTGACTGGTGAAGCCATTCTGCAGCCCGGTTAGCACCCAGTTCTCCAGGTTGAACTCGTACTGTCATGGGAGACGGAGCATTTTAGTGTGGTTTAGTGTGGTCATGTGAAAAAAGACTTAAGATTTTAACTAAAAGCACACTTAAGTTACAATATATTAAGAATATGTTTTGCCATGAGACAGACTTTTCTGACTGGAAATTGAAGCTTGCGTTGTTTTTATAAATGGCTTGCTCTCCACACTGTGATTTTACATCACGGTACACATGGGGGTAGTTTGTAATGGTAAAATTCAATTTCTATATTTGCCCAACACCGATACCCACCCAGTACAGAATACCAGGTCCTTTGTGTATAGTGTATTGTATATTGTGTATTGTGTCTAGCCTGCACCTTCCTGCAGCACCAGCAGGGAGCCAGCTCCCCGATGCCTACAGTAGACAAAGAGGTGTGAAAGCACCGTCTGAAGGTAAAGTCTTTGTCTATTGGAGGAATGCGAAGGGGGAGCTGCATTCAGGCATAAATGTGGAGTGTTCACTTTGCTCTAGGTCTTTCTCCAGCAAGGATCACTCCTGTGAAGTTTGACCTTTACCTTGCAACGAAAATAAAACCTTGTCGGCCGGCAGAATTCCTCTATTTCATTCTTCACCAGCAGCAGAGAATTTTCCACAACAGGTTAATCACTGCTGCCTGCTGACTGTTTCTCTGTTTAAGTTCTTAAAAAAAAGGAGGCAGAAGCTCCCACGTCCTCACAAGCTAAAAACCCTGATTTTTGCTCTATGGATTTTGTTGTAGGAGAGTGAGCAGTTTCTCAACTTTTGTTCACAGTTGAAAAAGTTTGTCTAATGGCAAAATAAAGTGACAGATATAAGATATAAGATATGGTAGACTTAAGGAGGTATATAACTTTCCTTGTGTCCCTGCTGGCAACCAAGTTTTTCACAGCACTGAGTCTCACACTGGTCAATAGCACAGGCAATGACATGCTGAGCTATAACCACAACTCAAAAACCTGAACTATTCCTTTACAGCCAATTATTTATTAATGTACTTCCTGATTGGGACAGCAAAACAAACTGTAAAACAAACCAAAGCGACAAAGACGATGTACGATGTACACACTCACCTCTGCGTCCTGCAGTACGGTGAGGTAATCAGGGAGGACGACTTTGACGTCTTCAGTGACTTCCTGTGTCACGGCCTGCGGCATCTTGAGAGGGACACTGTCCATACTGCTGAGTTCACAGACAGACAGAATGACTGGAGTAAACACAACACTGAACAGACAGATGGTGCGGGTTTTAATGCAGTCGAGGACAGACGCTCTAAAAGCTTGTTGTGTCTCTGACGTTCAGAAACACGTGCATTACATTTACTGTAATTTTACATCGATATCAGAGCAAAAGCATTACATTACACTACTATTTTGTGCTGTTAACAATGTGAGAATGAAAATTTATCTCCCAAATGTCCTCAAACTCTCCTACACTGAGTTGGGTTTGGGGGGGAATTTATTTGTTTGTTCAATGTTATGAATGACATCTCTTTGAGGGTAACATTTTTGATTGTGTAACCATTTTGTAATGGTTTTTACTTAAAAATGTGTAATGTTCACTATAAATGTACCAACTTGCAGGATGAGTGTGATAAAGCAGCTGCAACTGTACAAATGTAAGCCTGTCTTTTTAGATTTTAATGTTTAATTTGGGTGAAAGTCAATTTCACTCCTCTTTTTTTAAAAGGTGCTTTATATATAAATGGTAAAATGTATGTTCCTGTTTAATTGTATATTTGGATATACTATTATATCAAATCTAAAATTACTTTAAAAAAAATAGTGAACCTACCTGTTTGGCGGAGGATGGATTGAGGGTCCGTGTTTCTGCTCCAGGCGTCTTCGTGTCTGTGAAGCTTCAGTGCACTACGAGCTCGCATTAAGACACACTGGCATTTAAGCACCTGGTTCTAGACTAATCTTCTGACCGACAGTAAACCCATCAGCTGATTTAAATCTTGCACACAAATAGAGAAAACATCAACAATTATGTCAGACTGCATCAATTTGCTCAAACAACCGAGTGTGTGTAAGGTTTCTATGGATTCTGTGGATTTCTATGGAATCCACAGTAAGCTGTATTTCTCATAGCAAAAAAGAAAATTGTGTTTTAGAGATAAATAATGAATATATACGATATAGATGGGTAGATAAATGCATATCTTTATTACTTTTTTTCTTTTTGATGAACATGTTTAAACAAAACAACATATTATACCAGAGATTTAAAAATTGATGAAATACTTGTTTCTTTGTGAAATTAAAAAAATATACTGTACACATGAGTGGGGTTTTGTTATGCATGATACATTATTAAACTAATAAATACATTTCCTTGTAATTCACATTTCATTGAATCTCCATTATCATAGCCACCACTTGATCTTTTCACCCCTGAATATCATCAAATCAACAGTGTGGACAACATGTTTCTTCTTACTGAGATGTATAAATCTGGAAGTACAGCAGTCTTGCTGTGTCCTCTGTCCACACACAGACAGCAGGTGTTTGAGAGCTGTAGCTCAGTCTTTAGTTGACCGTGTAAATACAGTGAGTTGTTGGTGCCTCGTGTCAGTCACTGTCTGCAGTTTGCAGAGCAGAGGCCCAATTCTGGTCTGAAGGGTGGTCTGGGATGATCCAGCTCTGAGGGACCGTACAACCATCAGGATGATCTGCTGAAACCAGAAATGCATCCCAGTCTCCCCTGTAAGACAGAAACAATACAGTCGTGAGCTCTTTCTACAGAGGAAATACAGCCACGCGCTAATCACGTCTACATCGTCTATTTTCATTTACAAAAATGTAAAAATAAAATATGAGAAAAGCGTTTTCCCTCATCTCCTGCTGTGTGAATATGAGCAGTAAAATAACTCACTACAGCGACATAAGGAGAAACAGACTTTAGCCACTTGACAAAAGGCTCAACTAATAAAATCTATGCCACCTTCACTCTAGGACGTCCCATCTTTAAGATAAAGTGCTTTTTCTGACAAGAAACTAAATGATATGCGCTGCTTCTGCACCAAACTCCATAGAGAAAATCAAATCTGCTGCTCGTGAGGACACGGAAGCAGCTGGTCTACATGTCTGGTAAGTTCGTACACATTTATGAACAAAGGGTTTCAATTAGTAACCAACTCTAGTGTGATGTGATATTACAGACTCTTTCAATGGACTTTGTCACTACAAGATGTTTACAAATTAATTTTTACACATTATGTCATCACATGTACACATCTGGACATAGTTCCCGTTTGCTTCTACGGTGGAAACATAGATTAATACACCTGGAAATGCAAGGGATACAAACGTTTAAATCTAGACCTGTACAACTGAACTGAAGCCTTGATTTTCTGCCTTAAAGCTTTCAGTATGACGATACTCCCTGAAGAACACATGAGATATTGGGTGGAACCAACACAACACTTGATTATGACATGATGTGCCTCACCTGATTTGTATTAAAGCGTGCAGTGAGTGTTGAGCCTGGGTGTAGTACTCTGTAAATGGCCGCAAGAAAGAATCGACAGAAAGTTCATCTGGAAAACAAATACGGAAAAATTATTAACATCTACGCAGTGCATGTGTGACTAAGTCATACTGTTGTTTCAATGACACATTACCTCCAAACAACATGCCGTCTATTCTGCGTTTCCTCTGCAGCTGTCGGTCTCTTTCCTTTTTCGTTCGCCTCTCCTGCTCTCTCCTCCGTTCCTCCTCCTGCTCTCCTTCAAGCATCACCATCAGAGCTTTCTCCTCTACTGCATAAATAGTCGTCCTCCTCTTGATCACGGTCCTAAGGCTCTCTAGTCGACTGCTAAAAGCTTGGTCACATTCCGGCTCTGTGGCAATACCTGACACACACACACACACACAGACAACCTCATCAGGTGTGAATAGATGAGAGAAAACACAGATAACAGACTCTGCAGGACAGAGGTTCCTCTCACCTTTCCTGGACGCGGCCTCTTTCCTCAGCTTACGCAGTTTCTCCAGAGATCTCAGAATGTCCTGCATCCTCTTCACATCCGACTGTTTCTTCCTCACCTCGCAAAGGACCAAGTCTGCAGCCAGCTTCAGCTCTTGCTCCTGGTATATGCAAAAAAATACAAAAAACACATCACATCTTCTAAGTTACAAAGTATTTACACACACACAACACAATGCCTGTTTTTGCTCGTATCCCCACTGGCGTTCATGTTTTTCAGTGAGCGTCCATGAAAGTTTGCTAAACCTGAACATGTCATTTTGTACGTGTATTAATAATGCAATAGAATTTTGGTGATATACATACATATATACACATACATATAGACCAACACACATATATACATATATATATATGTATATATATATATATATATATATATATATATATATATATATATATATGTATATATGTATATATATATATATATATATGTATACATATATATGTATATATGTATATATATATATATATATGTATACATATATATATGTATATATGTATATATATGTATATATATGTATATATATGTATATATATGTATATATATATATATATATATATGTATATATATATATGTATATATATATGTATATATATATATGTATATATATATGTATATATATATACATATATATATATATATATATATATATATATATATATATATATATATACACATGTAAAACCCAAGTGATGCCCCATGACTCTGTCCTTCCATATTAATGTTTGAGAATGTTTTGAGTAACCACATCTCACCTTCTTCTTCTCCTCCACTTCCTGTATCTTCTTCATCCTCCATGCGTCTATAGCAGCTTCTTTCTCAGCGAGGTCTTCCTCTCTCTGTTTGGCGAGCTCCTGGAGCAGAATGTTGGCCCTGCGTCTCCTGGCTCTCCTCTTCTCTGCACGGCTCAGTTTGTCCTTTAACCGTTTTAAAGCCTCTTCGTCACTGAGCAGATTTAGTTTGTCCTGGAGTTCTCTCTTCGTGTTTAAAACGGCCTGATAGGAGTCTGTCCACAAAGACTCATTCTCAATGTTGTCTTTCAAAGTTTCACAGGACTTTTCCAACGCTAAGACGAGCTGAGCTGCCCCGCAAAGAGCCTCTCTCACGGCGGGGACTCCGCTGTGATGAGGCCGCGGCTCGTGCTCGGTCGGCGGGCTCTTCGGCGCTTTTGACCGGCTCTGTAAGAACCGCTTAAGCCACTGTCTGTCCTGCCTCTTCTCAGAGAAGGCTTCATTGTCGGGTTGTGATAATGTCGTTGTCGGTCTCCGGTCATGATCCTGACTTGAAGGAGGGAGCAACCGGCTACCGTAGACAGCCCCGGGCTCACGGAAATCATCATAATTCTGCTGCCGGTTCTCACCATAGTCTGACATCGACGGGAAGTCATCGTGACGGGGCTGGGGACCAACTCTATGCTGCTGGAGGCCGTTAAATGAGTTTGCGGAGGGTACCGAGTTCGCGAAGTATCCTGTAGGAGGACAGCCGAAAGGAGGCGGGGGGACGGATGGGTCAAAAGCATACGGAAGGGCTAAACAAGGCCCTCCATACCCTGCTCCTCCAGTATTAGGCGACATAGCTGAATTGTGTCCGTAGTTTTGGTGAGCGACATATCCCGGTGGGTTGGTCCACGTATGAGCTGCGGGGTCCTGCTGTGACGGTGCCCACTGTGTGCTTTCAGGAGGCGCGGTGCTCGGAGAAGGCCTATTGGCGAAGTACTGGTTCTCCACATAGGTGCCACCGTAGACCTGATGTTGTGGCTTTCCAGGCGGAGTCTGGTATTGATATGTGTTGTCCATTTCCCTGAAGTTCCAGCACAACACGAACGACCAATATCCACCGTGGACCCATAAACGACTCAGGTAAACTTCAGCACAACAGAGGAGGCTAACGGACTGCTTTACGGTTCTGCTCAGTGCTCTCTTCTTCACTTCACACCGTCTAAGTCTTTTAGTGCACTACAGCACCCACAACCTGTTGTGGCAATCATTGGCATTGCAGCCTACCGTGATCACATCATGCCCTGTACAGAACGTATCAACAAAAAATATATAACTTTTTAATTATGTTGTGACTGAAAATAATGGATAAAAAAAACAATGATAAGGCCTAAACATTTTACACATCTATGTCTCATTATATCCTCATATAATTCTAGTCTTGCTCCTTTTGTATGTAAGCCTGTATCGGTCACTTTAAAAATCTCATAATTATGAGCTCATTCTAGGTCATAATATAAGATGCCAAGGAGATGCTAACTCGTAATATGAGTTGCCAAGGAGATGCTAAGTCATAATTATGAGATACTCAATAATGAGAAGCTATCTCATAATTATGAGATACTAGGTAAATAATAAGATACTAAATCACAATTATACTAAATCTTAATAATGAAATACTATGTCATAATAATGAGATGCTATCTCATAATTATGAGATAGTCATTATGACCTCTCATAATCATGGGATATGTTTTTTTAAATAATTTATATTATGCATTATTTTTTTTCGTGTGGCAGAAACGGGCTTCCATACCTTCGTGCTCCTTTTTTCTTTGTTTACTTTCATTTTATTGTGTTATATTTTCACATACTAGGACGACACAGCTTCATATCCAATCCATTTTACATGTTGAACCTAATTAATAAATTAATTAAATTATTCATTGACATTTTTGTTAGTATAAAAATGCATTTAACATTTTTTAAATAAAGGTTGGGGGGAAATAATTTGTGACCGTACATAAACCGGAAATAGTTTATGTTACGGTCGCTTGGTGGGCGGGGTCGGGTGCTTTGCGGAAGTGTGTTAAACAGCAGTCATATGACCAGGCGGCGGCAGCAACAGCAGCAGCAAGAACCGCAGAAAATGGTGCCGAGATATGGATAAAATCCTCCCGTCACGGTGACTAACATCCGCAACCTGCACGGTAACACCACCGAAATAATCTCAATTTGACGCGGACATTTAATTCAAACAGTTAGTTCTCAGTGGAGTCTGTGTGGGCAGATGTTATCAGAGTTTTTCTTACTCAGTCAGAGGGGTTGTTGTTGTTTTTTTTTTTGAGGCGGAACAGTGTTACTTCACTGTTTGTTTATTCAAAACTGTCTCTAGCCTATTGTTTGTCTCTTGCTGTCTGTCTCACTTTATCTGTGTTGGTTTCTATCTGACTGTGTTTTTATTAAACATTGAGATATTACTGTATGTGTATGTGTGGCCTGATTGTATGTCTGTGCCTCTGTGACTGTCACTGAGCCCCTGTCCTGTTTCTGACTTTGTCCTCAGATGGAGGAGATTAAAGTGTCTCCTGACTATAACTGGTTCAGAAGCACTGTGCCCCTGAAGAGAGTAAGTGTCTAAAGATTTCTATTGTCCAGTCATGGTGTGTAATCATTGCGCAAAACACAGTGTTTGAATGGAATTACAGTGCATAGAAATGGGAAAGGGACTATAAGGGACTGATAAAGTCTAAGTACAGTCTCTGACATCTGATTTTGTCACCATGACTTTCCAGTAGAGCTGGATGATTTTATATGAACATCTAATTGCGACTATATTGACTTGAATTGTGATATGATTTTGCGATAGGAGAGGGAATGGTATGATAACTGTGATATTTGTGCAGATCTGTGTGAAAAAAAGATGTTTTCTTCAGTCTGTAAAATATTATGGAGAAACATTTTAGTCTGACAGCTGTGTCGTGTTGTTTCTAATGTTGTTGCAGAACAATACTTTAAATATGAATAGTTATGATAATGATAGAAAAGAGCATTTTTTAGTAAAGTAATCGAGTCAAAGTAAATTCATGACATGCGCCAAGATCATTTAAGCCTGTCTGTTATTGTGGTTTATTCTAGCTGCACAGAATATATCTCCATGGCAACATAGGTGTCACTGCTTTCATGCAACTGAGTCCAGGCTTAATAAAGACAGAATAACTGGGCATATTCTGAATTAATAATCAACTATGTCTTCTTTGTGAAAGAGCCCTGTGAACTATTACATATTACATTCCACGTGGTTTAAATGTCATAGATAAGCTTGGATTTGGAATCCAGGTCAGTAGTAATTCTACCCAATCCTACCGCTGACTATGCACAATGAAAAATTCAAGTCAATTTTATTACCTAAGATACTTAACAAATTAATGTCAAGGTTACAATAATATACAGAAAACCCATTACACACGATGAGCAAGCACTGGGTGTGGAAACTGGGGTCAAAAGAGGGAAAGAGAGGGAGAGAGAAAGGAACTGAAATAGATATATATATATTGAACGAAGACACTCCCACGTCCTCAAATGGTGCAATGATTAAAGGGTTAGTTCAGATTTTATTGAAGCGTGGCTTCAGCAACCGGTTCATCAGTTTGGGTTCCCCAATTTTAGTCTTAACACCTTGACCTGTGTATTTGTGATTCTGTGGAGAAAGCAAACCTCATTTTAAGGTTGGGGAAACGGTGATTGCCACCTTACACCATTTTCCTTATTTTCTGTAAGAAACAGTGAATAGATTATTTGAGAAAATGAACACATTATTAAACATTTTAAATAAGTGCCATAGAAAGCACTTTGCTCACTCAGTGCTCCAAGAACCAGTCATGTTCATTGCGCTGACAGAACCTGGCACCACACACGATTTGTTTTGTTGTAAAAGAGGCTCAAAACGACTGAGTCATCTTGTTTTTGGGAGGTTTGGGATGTCTCTGTAGCTCTGTCTCAGCCAAACTGGGATCATCACTCTCATATCCTCCACCGTATCAGTGCATCACCTTGCACAAACACACTTTTGCGTTCATATATTGGCTCCAGCTCCAGCTTTGCAACAATCCCAGCCTTTTCTTGACCTTAGCCAGAGGTCCTCGTCTGGCACGGCAACACATCGGCTGTCGTGTTTGTCTTTGGAAGTGACTCACTCAAGCTTTTCCCTTTTCTTCACATGAACAGTCACATGAACACACGACATGACCACTTTATGAAATGTCATCTCCTGCATCAGCTGACAAATCAAACATTTTGTTGGACAATCACTCTGTAATAAATAAGGAATATTTTATTTTATTTTATATAAGGCCCAACTACATTCACACTGCTGCACAGCAGATGTTTTTTAATGATGGAAATGAAACCGATACGGTGTCTATTTTTAGATTCCATGGTATATGGCATTATCATTATGTAATGAATGTCAACAGACCTCATCTTGTCTGACTAGAGTATGTGGTTCATCAACTATGACAGTAAATAAACCGTCACTGTGAATCTGTACGACCTCATTGTTTCTGTCTCCTCCAGATTATCGTTGACGATGACGACAGTAAGGTGTGGTCACTGTACGATGCCGGTCCAAAGAGCATCAGGTGTCCCATCATCTTCCTCCCCCCGGTCAGTGGGACAGCCGAGGTGTTTTTCCAGCAGGTTTTGGCTCTGACAGGCTGGGGCTACAGAGTCATCTCGGTGAGGCTATAGGTTACAAATTGAATATCTCGCACTATTTATATAATCGAAATGAATACACAAAGACATGTCTGTGTTTCCCCCCCCAAAAAACAAACATTTTATTGAATACAATAACAGAAAATGACAAGTGTATGACATTTGTCAATAATTAAAACAGTTTTTTTCCAGCTTCTTAAATGTGAATAGTGTCTGTTTTTTTAAAACTCCATATAACAAATACATCTTTAAAACAGAATAATTTTGGGTTGTGGACAAAACAAGACATTTGCAAACATCCTCATTTCCACGTTTGACAAGCACCAATCAACAATTTTCAACACTGGCTCATACAACCATACTTTAAACCAGAATTTAAATACATTTTCAATAGGCTGTGTTCCAAACCCAGACACTTTCATGACTTAACTTTGAGTTATACATTTTAATTAAATAAAAAGTGTCTGCTGGATGTCTTAAATTAGGAATAATTAGACTGGCTGCTGATTTAGTTTGATTTCATTCTGAATCATTCAACAAAATATGGATACCAGCCCACTAAGCCATTCTGCTGCTGTAAACCATGGTCATTTTGCTCTGTTTTCAGCTACAGTATCCTGTGTACTGGGATCTCATGGAGTTCTGTGACGGCTTCAGGAAGCTTCTGGATCACCTGCAGCTGGATAAAGTAAGACTGTGTGTGATTTGTGTTATTTAAAGTGTGTTTGTATGAGTTATTGACTATTGACATACCCTCAGTCATACCTTCACTCTCATTGACGGTAGCCATTGAAGAGAAGGAAAACATACTTTGGCTACCTAACAAAGGGCTTACCTAATAAAAATATACACCTGATTAAGTCTGTAATATCGTTACAATATGATTGCCACTTTAGACGGCCTTTTCTGGCTGGAAACCGAAGTTTGTAAATTGCTCACTCCTGTTTCCTCTTGATTTTCAGGTGCATCTGTTCGGTGCGTCCTTGGGAGGATTCTTGGCTCAGAAGTTTGCAGAGCACACGCACAAGTCTCCCCGCGTACACTCGCTAATCCTGTGTAATTCATTCAGCGACACCTCCATCTTTAACCAGACGTGGACATCCAACAGGTGGCGTTCATTCAGTCGCTCCCTCTGAAATACCTTGTGCGCACGTGTTTTCGGGGGTGATTCACGTTAACGCTTCATTTCCATTCGTCCTCAGCTTCTGGTTGATGCCGGCTTTCATGCTGAAAAAGATTGTTCTGGGGAATTTTGCCAAAGGACCTGTGGACCCTAAAATGGCAGATGCAATCGACTTCATGGTTGACAGGGTAAGTGGACATTATTGAGGTCTTTGACTCTCCTGACTGACTGACCATTTACTAGTTTTATTGTAGTAGTTCGTGTAGTTGGAAGTACCTCATACAACCATGCTTCAAAAAACCTGAAATATACCTTTTATAACAGACATGACATTAATGGCTTTACCTTTTAAACAGGCAATCACTTTGTTAAGTATAAACCTGCATTAATATGTCAATATGAACCTTTATGTGTGTGTGTTTGTGTGTGTTTATAGTTGGAAACTTTGAACCAAAGTGATTTAGCGTCCCGGCTAACACTCAACTGTCAGAACTCCTACGTGGAGCCACACAAAATCAAAGACACTGCTGTGACCATTGTAGATGTAAGTATACGAGTAAGTGGACCAGTTTTTGTTTCAGTGAGCTGAGTGATGATGTGGATGTGTTTTGTCTCTGAACGCTCAGGTGTTCGATCAGAGCGCTCTGTCTCTGGATGCCAAGGAGGAGATGTACAAGCTGTATCCCAACGCCAGGCGAGCGCATCTGAAGACGGGAGGAAACTTTCCGTACCTGTGTCGGAGCGCTGAGGTCAACCTCTACATACAGGTGGAGTCACTTCTCACAAATACACACACACACACACACACACATGTGGAGTCAAATCACAACATATCTCACTGTACATAGGAAGGCAGAATCACAAAGAGTCATCGGTGGAGAGGGAAAAAACGTACCCGTTTTTAAAAGGAAGAAATCTCAGATTCAAAAATGTGCCTCAGCTGGTTGCAGTGAAAGGAAAAATGGGGGGAGAGAAAAGGAAAAAGGGAGGTGAGGTAGAGACAGAAGATGTATCAAGTTACAGGTTTAGACAGGAGGACAGTTCTGAATCAGTTATTTATACACGCAGTAGCATAAAAAATAAACTGATATCAATTTTAAGCATAGCTTATTAATGATGATGATTATACTCCTACTGCTAATGATGATAATAATTACCTTGAAACTGCCTGAGTCTCTGTGACATATTAGGAGGATTTTATGGCCAGTTGATTTAGGTTTATTACATAATGCACCTTTAAATAAAGACTAATAATATTAAATCTTATGTATATTATTTTACATTTCTACCAATAAACTCCTAATTGTTACGTGCTATAAAAAGACAGTTCAGGTTTTTCTAAGTGTGGTTGGTAGACACCCTGACTGACTGTGTGCGCCCCCTGCTGGTCCCCTTTGCCTTGACCTAGGTCACTGTAAACACTGCTGCCAGTGGGGACAAAAGGTAAAATAGATTTTAGATTATTTAGCAGCCACGTCTCCACTAAGAGCAACTACACACATCTGGTATTGGTTCACGACTTGTGTCAGTGACTCGTACTGTACAACTGATGCTCTCCTGTCGTTTACACTCAGATTCACCTGCGTCAGTTCCACGGGACGAGATTCGCCGCCATCAGTCCCGACATGGTAAACGCCGAGGAGCTGCAGGTGCAGGACAGCCACACGGGCAGCGACCAGGACTCGGACGACCAATGAGACGAGATGTTCGCCCTGACGACCGTTTACCTGTACACATTTCCTACCATTTCTGTCTCATTATTTCACAGGTTGTTCTTTTTTCGATTTTCTATGGTAATCAATCAACTGAGAATATTTTTATTAGACAAAATAAAATAAAAGAAGAAGCATATTTTGATAACAACCTGGACATAAATGATTCATGGCTTCTTTGCTTCATGAGTCATACGACACCTTGCCTTATGTGGACCCATGCCTGCTGCTGAAGTAGTCCGTGTAAAAACGCTGTTAACAGGGTTTTCCTGTCGACAGAACGACGTGATGGATTTGACATGTATCTGAGTTTTTGTGTAATTCACTGAGATTTTTTGTTTGTTTTTCTTTTCCATTTGTTTTGCACCTTTCCAGTAAAATTCTGAATTTTCAATCACATGTTTTGCATTTGTTGTTTGTCCACAGTGGTGTTTGCTCACTGAAACGAGGCTTCACACTCAGACTGTGACTGGTAAGATCATTAACCCTCAATTTCAAACAGGGATGTGACCGTTTATTTATCTTTTGAGCTGTAAAAGCGGCAGCCGTGAAACAGAGGTTCTTTGTTTTTATGATGATAAGCAAACGTTGGTTAAAGTTTAACTGGATTCTCCTCACGCAGAATGCATATCAGCTGTATTTTAAGTACTGCATGACTGCCAACGGTGGTACTTATAATAACCATGGTGATATTAAAATTATGGTTTGAACAGCACTGCAGTCACAAAGGGAGAGAGAGTGTGGGGGAGTATCATCTAAGAGAGGAAGAACAGCTCATGTCATAGTGTGCCTTTTTATATTGGCGTGTGCGTTTTAACGCCTGTGTGTTTTGCATTATCTGTACGGTTTTCCCTTTTACATCTGAGAGAGGGTGTCTGTATCCAGAAACCCACACTGGGAACTGGTTCCACTGGAGGAAAGGCTGATACTGAAGGCACTTCCTCTCATTCTGTTCTCACAGACTCCAGTGGGAAATACGAGAAAAGCCTGTATTTTGGCAGCAAAGCGGATGTTGAGATGATGAAGCGCTACAGTATGGGCTTCAGTACAGAAGCAGCACCCACCCTGTGAAAGTTCAAATGTGACGTACCTCAAAGTTACCAGATAAGGCAACAGTAGAGGCCATGTAACACAACGTTCATCTAATAATCCATTCTGTAATGAATTATAGAGCCGCAGCTAACGGTTATTTTCGTAATTGATTAATCTGTCGTGATGTTCTCGAATGCCTGGTTTTGTCCACAAACCAAAATGATTCCGTTTGAATGATTTCTTTGTTATATGGAGCAAAGAAACAAAGAAAACATTCACATTTAAGAAGCTAAAACAATCAGAAATCTTGTTTTAATAATGAAAAAAGCTTCAAACCAATTATCAAAATATATAAAATAGTTGATGATTAATTTAGTAATCGGTTAATAATCAATTAATCACTGCTCTTACCTGTATGATCAATGTGGCTGGAAAATTTAAGAGTCATTTCATTGTTTTGTTTTTTTTAAGATTTTTATTTGAGTTTGTGGAGCACATTAAGTCACAACTAAGACATTTTCTGAGTTGGTTTAAACAATGAATATAATAAATGTTCCCCTTGCATTACAGACTGGTTACCCATACTTGGTTGTAAGTAAACCAAGAAAAACAAACATTGGCCACATGAATAAAGGCTGAACCTAATATAATTTAGCCCAGTTTACGTCTACAATATCTTGGTAGCTGTGTAAACTGCTTTCGTGCACCTAAGTCCATACAGAAAATCAGTCATTTTAGCTCACAAGGACACTATGCTGCCTCCGTGTGTAAACTCATGCGTGTTATTTTGGAAATCCTTCCTTCCCATTTACCAAAGTGACAAACTTTCAAATATATCAGATATTAAAAGGATTTTTTTCCTTGTGTGCAGCCATATTTCTGTGAGAGTGAATGTGCCTTTGCAGCAACAGACGGCGACAGCTCAGGCAGCAAAGACTGAACGATCCTTTTAACACTTCCACAAACTGAAGGTCACCTCATTCCTATTCTCCTAGTCTAAATCTAAAAGATCAACTTTCAGTTCCGTCAGACGTCTACTTTCACAGCACAACCACCTCCAGACTTAAAACACAAACAATCAAACCTAAAAAAGAAGAAAAAAAAAAAAACCTTAAGGCACCATGTGCAAAATCACATTGAACTCGTGGTAAGACCAAATTATCAGTGTGCAAGTGCCACGACCTTCGATATCACATTTATTAGAACTTAAGTCATATCACCAAAACCATATTCAAGTGACAAGATTTCCATCTACATATGCATTTTTTTTTTCTTAAAAAGCCCAGAGAAATAAATAAGATAAAAGTTCAATTCAGTGCTGCAGCGAGAAAACAGACATATCCATCTGTAATGTGAAGCAGCAAAATGTATTACGTGTCCCATGAAATCAGTTAAAAATATAAAGCTGTACAGAAATTAGAACTAGGCAGAATACTGTTGTTGATGTTAAAACATTGTCTTCAGTAGTGAAAGGTGCCAAAGTCACCCATGCCGTTGCGTTTGAACTGATTTCCTTGGATGGAGATGAAGATCTCGTGGTCGGTCAGATCCTGGACGGCTCGGCTGCAGGTCTCTTTGTTTCTGCTCAGCTGACGACTCAACTGCCACTTCCTGCCCGAGGTGGAGGCCGCGTCACCTTCTGTGCTGCTGCTATTGTTGTTGTTCTCTGTCGACTTTGACTCGGTGGCTGTGGAGCTGGAGGTCGGGCTCATTGATGACGACGATGATGATGATGTGGTGGTGGCAACACTGACAGGGACAGAATCTCCTCCCAGCTCTTCGTCTTCAGCTGCATCTCCAGTGGAGTCTTTTGCAGGTTCTGGGAAAGTCAGAGGAGATTGAGATACTGCTCATCGTCCGGCAAACAGTGTTGCCAACTTGGCGCTTTTGTCTCTATATTTAGCGAGTATACAGATCACTCTAGTGACTCTTTCAAAAAAAGTGACGAACGACAAATCTAGCAACTTTTTCTGCTGTTATTAGAGACTTTGAGACTCGGACCTTTAGCACATATTGTGCTAAAGGTCTTTGAAACTAATACATAATGAGGACGGCAGGGAAAAGACAGCATCCATTCCAATTGCATACACATGGCCAATTATGCAAATTGGGTGATTTAGCTACTTTTTCTTGCTGAGGTGTAATCATTTGAAATAATTGTGATTTCAATTTTCACCCAAATAATCGCGATTGAGCAGCCCTACAATTATATCAGTGCCTTATACACCGTTCAAAAGTTTGGGGTCACTTAGAAACATCATTATCTTTGAAGGAAAAGAAATGAATATAACATCAAATGAATCAGAAATACACTCACTACACACATTGTTAATGTGGTAAACGACTATTCTAGCTGCAAACGTCTGGTTTTTAATGGAATATGTACATAGGTGTATAGAGGTCCATTTCCAGCATCCATCTCTCCAGTGTTCTAATGGTACATTGTGTTTGCTAATTGTGTTAGAAGGCTATTGGATGATGAGAAAACCATTGAAAACCCTTGTGCAATGATGTTAGCACAGCTGAAAACAGTTTTGCTAGTTCTTTGACAAAAGCAAAATGTGAAGCTCAAAATTATTTTGAATAAAAATCATTATTTCTAATCTTGTCAATGTCTTGACTAAATTGTCTATTCATTTTGCAACTCTTTTGATAGAGAAAAGTGTGACTTTTAATGGAAAACAAACACATTTTTTTTTTTTTTTTTTTATGGGTGACTAAACTTTTGAACAATAGTGTACATCCACACTTCCACACAGAATGCCTACCTTCACTTCCGTCCACAGGAACCTTCTCTTGATGCCCCGTGTTGGGCTTCACCACAATCACTCCATAGCCCTCGTTGTTGTGGATCACATTGTTCTCCATGGTGATGGACGGCATCACATCCAGCTCATCGGCAAAGTCCTGGACACAATCGAGAGGACTTTACGATGATGTGAGCATCTGCTGTGTGACCCTCTACTGTCGTGTTTTCCGCTCTCAGTACGAATGCAAAAACAAAGCGTTTTGATTTAAAATCTCCTCTCACCTTGATCAGGACCCCGTCCTTACAGTGGTGGATGCCGTTGCTGATCAGACTGCAAACGCTGCCGGGGTAAATCTCCACACCAGCCCCCTGCGCAGAACACACAGCAACACGATGAGAACAATCGCAGTATTAAAAAGGTATAGTTCAGGGTGTTTTTTTTCCCAGTGTGGTTGACCCCATACACCAGGAACCAGTAATGTTTGCATTCAATGAAAGGTTCCCCCACTTTATCTCGCAGATAGACAGACTTTGCAAACTGGAAACGGAAGTTTGTGTACTGATTTCTCTCCTGAACCAGCAGAGTCCGCAGAGAAATTCATTATTTTCTAGCCCATGGGGACACAAGTATTACGTTTGTGTCATGGAGGCTGGCTCTAAAAGAAGTATTTCAAACACTGTAGTCAGAAAATGAACACATTTGATCATACTGGTAGAGGCAAGCGGGTCAATAAATCCTGAATTCTGTGTTGTAAAAATCACTGATTTTCTCAACGGACTTTGGTGCAAGGAGTGAGGGGTTTACAAAGCGATATAAAATCCACTTCAGTGAAGTTGTGTCGGTTTGGAAAAGGCCGTCGAGAGAGGAGATAAAGCACAACTGTTAAACATGTCTTATCTTGTGAGCGTGCTGGTAGCAGTTAAAAGTGAGCCTCGATGAATTCCTCAGAAACTATCTCGTCGGTGAAATGGCTCTTTGCAGCCTTTTCTTCGACAGCTTTAACAAAAACACTGCAGTGAATAGAGATAAACTGAGCTGAGCATGAAGTTCAACCACATACAAGTTACTAAACAGCAGTCACCTTGGATCCGTACAGGTCGCACATGTTCATGTTTAAACAGGCTGAGGTCCGGACGATGACTCCGGTGGTCTCGCACTGCAGCACGCAGTTCTCCATGTTCAGAGTTCCCTGGCGGACACCTGACAATCATCAAACAGTAGAGTCATAATCATGTTAATCACTTTTTTAACACTAATACAACATGAACACTCACAAAAGTAGGAGGAAATTAAAATGAAGATGACAGAAACTGTTAAATGAGTGTCTCCCATAGTGAAAAGAGTTTTTCTCTTCTGTGTCTGACACGGTGATTAAAGTATCTTTTTATCACCATACTGATCTTTATTCATCCATTCAATAGCTCGGTGAATATTCCTGGAGTACCTCGGGTCAGAACTTGCACAATGCCACATAATTCAAGCCATTGGTTGTACTGTTGTTGGCATTGTATGAGCTATTATTATGTCTGCTTGCACATCATATGACCCAGTGAACCCAGTTAGGCCGAGTTTGCTACATTGCTACACACGAGTGTAGTCAGGAGTCTGTACTCACAAAGAATGCCTTCGATAGCGTCATGTTGGATAAACTTGATGTTGGACAGTTTGACATCAGCTCCTGTGGATTCGACAAATGAGTCCCCCTTGTTTTTCTTCTCGATCACCACGTCATCGGGAAAACCAAAGCCTGCAAAACAATCAACAAAAGAAATAATAATAATTAAAAAAAAACAAATTTGTGTAGTATTTAACCAAATATTTACATATTATATATTTAAACGATGACAGTTTTTTTTTTTATACCTTCCACAGTGATGGAATCTGGTATGAAGATGGTGCTATTGACACTGTAGACTCCTGGGAGAACAAGAACTACGTCATCTTGATGGCATGAGTCCACTGCTGATACTGGCTCTCTGTGAAACTAAAACACACACAACACACAGGTTACTGACAGTCAGTCAGTTACTCTCAGGGCTCATATTACCAGACACTGTTCACAGTAAGTGGACCATATTCTATATGTTTCCACTTCTTGTAAATGGGATGTTTTTTTTTGTAATCTGCTGAACTTGTTTCTATATTTACAGCCTGAGAGAGGGATCCCCCCTCTGTTGGGCTATATAAATAAAATTGACTCGACTTGTTTGCTTCCCTCTGGTGGCACCTTTGGGACAAACTTTAGAATTCCCATCAGTTCTTAGGGTTGCAATGAGGGTGTACACAACATCTGACTGTTCCGACCTTAATTTTTTCAGATTGAGCCGTTTGTTAAGTGGCTAAAATCTGTTTTTTTCTTGTGTTCCCACTATGTCTATGTCCCAGGCTGGCGTCTGGTGCTGTGGCCCACACAGCTCTACCTTAGGATCATCCATGCATCCATTATCTACTGCTTTATCTTCCACCGGAGGGTCACAGGGGGTGCTGTGCCTATCTCATACCTTAGGATCATGACCTAGCTAAACTAAAAAGCAGCCACCCAAATGTGTTGATAATACACTAATCTAAACATGAGTGAGAAGAGGAATAACCACTTTGACTGAATGGTTATTGTTTGAGCTTAATGAATCTGGCTGTCGATACAAAATCTAGTATGACCAACTCCTTTATAAGTGTTCTTTTTTTGTTTTGTTTTACTTCTCACCTGTATCTCTGTTTCCCCATTGGAGCACAGAGGCAGTAGTCTGGTATTGAGGAGGGACTGAAGCTGGATGGTGCTGCAGGACGACGTGACGACATGAACCACCTTCACACCAGTTGTTCTGGGTCCACGACTCTGCACACACTGCTGCCTGGCATTGCCTTTGTAGCCCAGCACATACCTGGACAGGAGTTGATGGAGGAAAACATCCACGTTGTGTTAAAAGTTGGATGAGAGACCCAAAGAGGCAATAGTTGTAACGGATGAAGTTTAGACGCACAAATCTCCCCTTTACCTCAATAGGGGGTTCTCAATGATGTGCAGTTTACGTTTAAACGTCTCCAGCTGGTCGTAGAGCTTTAGACCCTCCACCATGGACACGTTGTCCACCTCAGAGTCAGAGTCAGGGCTGAGGCCACTACGCAGTGCTGAGAACAGCTGGAAGCACTGAGAGCATTTCTCCAATAACGATTGGTATTCTGCCACCAGGCCTGTTGGCACTCGGTCTTCGAGGATGTCGTAGTAGCTGTGATAGCACATTTTCAAAACGGGATTTAAAAACAGGACTGCAAAAAACTCTTCTCATTACAAGACCAACATAAAAACTCAGGTTGCACTAACAGTCTGAGGCGAGGCTCGACACAACGAACAAAGTAGTCAAAGTCGTCGTCTTCATCTTCCTCATCCCACTGCCTCCAGATGTGATTAAAGAAAAAGCTGCAGAAAGAAGGACAAATGAAATCAACCAATAACACCAAAAAGTGAACTCCTGGCAGAGCATCAGTTCAGCAGTCCTACCTCAGGTGCTCCAGAGCGAGGGCGGTCTGGTCGACTTCCCCAGACTTGTCGTAGACGACCTGCAGCTCCTGCAGAGAGACTTTGTGCTGGGTGGCTTCGAGCACGGAGTTCATGGCCTCTTCAGTGAGGTCACAGCCTCGAGTGTCACACTGCAGGGGCAGCACCACTTTCACACATGCCTTCAGATCCTTCAGATCCAGATCACACACCTGAAACCACCAACACATCACGACTGAGAAACATTTTACTTATGGGCCGAAACAATGTAAACTAAGTTAATGGTGAAAAACAGGCGATCTTTGTTCCGTGATTATGATTTTGATTTGACATGGTTGCTGGGCATTAACTGCCATTTCCAGCGTGTCTGCATTTTAGAATGTTTTGCTTTTCATTTAGGCGCCCATGTATGTTATCAGATTAGAATTGTGTGAAGTGAAGCATGCATTTCTTTGTGAGAACAGAGCTCGAGTCGTACACCGGTTTTTCCAGCAAGCAGCGTGTCTTGCTGGAATCTCGCACAGCCTCAATGTCTGCATCAGAAAGTAGACATAGAAAAAAGTAGAACGTGTTGTGTCACAAACACAACACTTTCTGTACCCGTTTCAAAGAAAAAGCATTCTAGTGTTTTGGCCATAAATCCATTCATTTTCTTTTTGCCTTTATTTCACCACAATAATCAGCTAAAGTAATCACGTGTCTATAGATGGCCTAATGATAGCCTGATACTAGATCCAATATTAGATCCAGGAGTGAATGCAATAATATTTAAAAGCTAGATGTATGTGAGGGTTTGTTTATTACCAGTAGAAAAGGGGTTTTTAGTCTTACCTCCACCAGAACATCAAAGACGTCAGTAGACCACAAAGCGAGCCAATCACACGGCTCCACCACCTTCTCCAGGTAGTCTGATATGAAGGCCTTCACCTCAGAAGGCTTACAGTCTCCTACAAACAAATATACAAACATACATTGAGAGCAGCGATCTAATGACTCTTCACAGGTATTACTACAATTCTGTACTGGAGAAAGATTGCATGACCATGTGTGTGTGTGTGTGTGTGTGTGTGTGTGTGTGTGTGTTGTACCAAGCATGTAGTCCTGATACGCCTTGAACCTCTCATAGAACAGCAGGTGGCTCGTCTGAAACGTGTCAGGAAGACTTGAGGTCTCTCCTGCGTGACGCTCGCGTCGCTGCAGCTGCGTCCCCGACCTGTCACTGTTGAAGTTGTCCGTGCCACTGTCGTCGTCTTCGTCACTTTCACTGCTCCCATCTTCATCCTCCTCGTCATCATTCTGAAAAAGAGCTGTTGGCCAAAAAAATAATAAAAAAAATTAACCTGCAGTCTGTCTGTATCACTCACAGACAACACCACAGATCTCAAAAACACTGAGTTTCAGTAATATAATGTTCAGTCTGACACCTAAACCACATCCTCATCCATCGGCCTGTATTTATGCATATTTTGATGTGCACATAACCCCCTCTGAATGTAATTGCATTGTAAAAGTGGAGGAAACTACTGTATATTTTAAATCTGATGCTACACAAAAGCTATTTGGACATATCCAAAATCCCCCAGCCACCCAACATGTGTTATATGGAAAATAACACTAGGGTTTGTTCAAGTGACACTAGCATTTGAAGGGTTAAAATCCTCAAAATTATAGAATGTTTGCTAGTTGATAAAACTAGCAACTAATTTTTTATCAACTGAAGTTGATAAAAAATATTAATTTGTCAAGTTGCCATAGCAGTTTCTTTAGAAGTGTCCTTCGTGACATCAGACGGTAGTAAACGGAGGGTTGAACTGAATATTTGGCTGCATTATTCAAAGCAATATGGCTAACTGTTGGCTAAATGGTGAACCTAACTACGCACGTTACACATTTAACAGTAAATAAAAACCTTCTACCTTCACAAACGTACCTTGAGTGATGGCTGGGACATGATGATCCTGTGCGTGTACGCCGTTATTATTGTTTTCTTCGTCGTCGAGCTCAACGTTAACGAACGACGACAAATCTGCCACCAGCGCGTCCGAGTCCGACATCACCGTGTGCACAGACTCTGTCCTCCCCCCCGGCGTGCTTTCCATTGATTCCTGCTCCATTAATAAGAGTTTTTTTTTTTTTTAAAGTGTGTTTGGAGAGATTATAGAGAGTAGATCGTCAGAAGCATTACAGCACAAGTGACACACAAACACAACCGGAACAGCAGCACACACCCTGCGACTACAACTTTTCAAAATATTCCCGGTCTGCTCGGCTGCGACCAATCACCGCACGACGGTCGCAAGATGTCCCGCCTTTCTGTGACGATGACAGGCGTGTGAACCAATGAGAATTCAGAAGCAGTTTCAACAGCTGCATGGTGCGTTCACGACACGACAGGACGGTGAAGAAAATACCCCTTTCGCTGTTGTGTTGAATTTGAATTTTGCTTATTGGGATCACTAGAACGTACATCTTGTCTACACGCATACACAAAAAAAAAAATATATATATATTAGTAACAATTGTTTTTGGTATATATAATTATATATAATGTTTTTGTTTAAATATAATTAATTAAATGTCTTGATTAATTGAAATGAATCAAGAACTATTTTACTTAACATTTTATTTCTGTTTCACGAGTCTGAAAACGGCCTATTTTGTCCTCATCTTGTTCAAATTCTGGCTTAATAGATGCAGTATGCGCAGAGCATGTGACTGCTCGAGGAGGCAAATGTTCCCAAACACTCAGTCCAGTCAGACTGATTAACAAACAACAACATCACATGTTCTTTGCAAACAGAAACCAGAAATAAATAATGCATGTGTTTGTACTCACAGAATGTGTTTTACCTCATCAAGCATGAAAACAGTTACACGTATAAAGTCAGATGTCTGTTGTTGAGTCGCAGCTTTTATTTATTGAAGCATTTATCAGTCTATAGTTTGCATTTACATGTGGTCTGGAGTTTGCATAGGACTTAACAGTATTTGAGTGGCCACACTGTTCAGTTACTGCACTGCTGCTTTTATAACGGGAACTTTGCATGGTGACCTCAGAATGATGATACGGGCTTCTGTCGTCTGTAAATACTGAAGTCTGCTCATCTGTCTCCCAACTGTGCGGACTGTCTGTACCACATAATAAAGAAATAATGAAGAGGATTTGAACGTGTGCTGTCATATAGTCAGATGAAGGAAGACTAATCTTTGTTTATTTGTTTGTTATCTTGAAAAGCAGCTTGTAAAACACAGTTTGTCTTTTCTTATGTCTATGTCTGACTATTATTATAGAAAATGTCAAGTCCTTCCGAGATACTTTATGTTTTTTTTTGAAGAAAGTCACCTCACTGTTAAAGAGCATCAGGGCAAATGGATCATTTCCTCAATTTCAAAAATGAATTACAATCATTCATGAAGAGGTTTGCAAATATTTTCAAAGGATCCTTGTTCAGGGTGATGCGGACTATTATTATAGAACATTTCAAGTCATTTTAAGATACTTTTTGTTTTTTTGAATAAAGTTACATCGAAATCCCTTCCTTTTTTTTCTATTATTCAAACTGTTGAGCACATGGGCAGCCCCAGGTTATACTCCACATCTGAACAAATAGACAAATCCTATCAGTGAATGCATGTACTGAAACTTTTCAGGGTTCAGCTTGGTTCACATGCATTTTTAATAGTGCAACCACACTTAAAATAAACCCAGGGCGTTCTCTCCATAAACGTAAACTTTTACCTTCTGACATTCTAAAAGCACATGTTCACTTACTTCATCCTCACAACATCCCTCATCCCCATGAAGCTCTGTTTACAACAGCCTGCACAGCTAATCTGCACTCAGAAACCAGTCACATTATATACCTCTGTGTGATGGCAGTGATCTTCCATCCATCTGTCTTCTACCACTTTATTCTCCACTTTGGGGTCACAGGAGGGCACTGGTGTCAATCCCAGTTGATACTGGGGCGAAAGGCGGGGTACAGGTCACCAGTCCATCACAGGGACAAACAACCATTCACTCTCACATTCACTCCTACAGTCGATTTAAACTGTCCAATTTGCCTAATCCCCAAATCTGCATGTTTTCGGACTGTGGGGGAAACCGAAGAACCTGAAAACATGGGGAGCACATTTGTGCATTTAATCTTGCTTTTACTATTGTAATGCAGCATACGATGTAATGTATTTTGAAGCATGTCGGAGCAGGAAATCATTGTTGTTCTGCTGTAAACTGAATATAAACTCTTCCTCTCATCTCCCATTTTCCACCCATCTCTCCTCTCTCACCTCAACCATTTGAGACAAAGTGAGTGTGGTGCAGATACATAAAACTGTCTTCACTGTCACTTATTGTTTGCTCTATGTGTCTTATTATAATACTGTAAAATCTACCTGCTTTGCGGTAATGGTAATTGTTGTGGTATCAGGCACTTTAAAGTAAAATGAATTCATTAAAGTCCTGTATTTTGCAAGGTGGGGCCTCAATGAACCTGACTTGTTTTTCTGGTGCATCACCAGCTCGTTGTCTTTGTTCAGCAGAAACTGCAGAAACAGACACATATATCACATCACACTTAAGCAGGTTTACATTTATTGCTTTATTCTTTTATTTTACTATTTATTGTCCATTCTGGCCTATTCACACTGCTGTGTTTTAATGTTGGTGATACTTGGAGAGCTCAATATTTTCTCAGGTGACACTTTTGTTGTATGAAGTTTGAGCACCACTGCATTTACTGTGCTTTCCCGTGGCCTGTGAACGCATCACCACAGTGGCCCCAATCTCTCAGTGAACGATGACGTCATTGACTTTACCTGTTCACACGCACGCAGCCGCGAGTCGCGCGCTCACCTGTCGGCATGCGGAAGTTGAGCAGGTGATGTTGATGAGCTCAGTGTTTAACGTGGAAACGGTCAGTTGTTGATAAAGTGGACGAGTTGTCGCGATGAAGCTGTAAGTGTTCGTGGAAAAGGACACAGCCCCATGAAGAACCGTGCGTGGGTCAGCACCACGCTGCGGGATTTGTTTGCGTTTCTTCTGTGACTGAAGTGTGGGAAAACACGGCGTGCCGACATGTTCTTCACGACCCCCGAGGTAAACACTTTACACGCACTTTTTTACATGTTCGTCTCAGTCAGAAAGGCTTGGTTTGTTGAAACTGAAATTGTCCGTTGAGGTTCAGGTCCCCCCTGAACAACACTGACTAAAAGTAAACACAAAACAAGTGTAACACAAAACAAGTGTAACACGCTAATTCTACATGTCCAAACACGCTGGACTTTAAACACAGGACACGCACAGTAAAGTGGAGAGAGATTTAGCTCCTTTACAAAAACAAGCTATCCAAGAAGCTTGAATCATTGTACATGTTTAATTTAATTCAAATAAAAGCTCAGTGACTATATCAATAGTTATAATAGTGATTCATTTGTATTAATTAACAGTATAAAATATAAATTGTTGTGTACATTGTGATTATTAAATCAATAAATTGTTGTTGCATGTTCCCAATCCAATTCAACTTTATTTATAAAGCACTTTAAAAAACAACAGCTGAAACAAAGTGCTGTACATCACAGATAAATAAATAAAACATACACACGTGTGAACTAATAGACCTAAGAACAAAAAATAAAACGATAAAAAATAATGTAGAAAATTTAAAAACAACACAAATAAACAAGTCATACAATAAAACTATGAAAAAAAGATAAAAAACCAACTTCTCATACTGGGTCGAAAGCGAAAGAGTAAAAATGGGTTTTAAGATGCGTTTTATATATATGTTTATATAATCAGGAATCTATTTCTTAATTACTTTCAAATCAAACAAGTTATTGTCAAATTATTCACATACATTTTTCAAATCATGTAAAAAAAAAAAAAGAAGAAGATCCTTGACCTTTATAGATGGAAATTATGAGTTCAGCATCATGTTCACAGCTTTTGTTTTGTGGTCTGTTTGTTGGGAGAGTGTGCAGGTTGTATGGCTGAGCTATTTTGAATATCTATCTGTATGTCTGTCTATCTAGTGGAATTGCTAATTTTTACATCATTATTCTCAAAACATATTTAAAATGATTACTGTGGGATATTACTGTGAGAAACAAAGATGTCCACTTCAGGCTGCAGAATAAGACATGTATAGAGCAAGACAATCATTCATCTAAAAATAATGGTAATTTGACACACACATATTGTGATTTCGATAACATTTCGATTATTTATTCAGCCCTAGCAGGTTGTGAGGAGAAATGTTAAGCACTCTCATATATGACTATGTTCTGGTAGGTGGACAAAACAAAGACAATTGAGGACGTCGTCCTTTTTAAGTCTGGTAAACGTGTTCATGTAGTCAATACTGAGCTTAGTAATTACTAGAAATGACCCTATTTGAGTACAATTTTTACTGAAAAAAATAAATACAATTCTCAATGATGCAATTCTAGTTTTGCTCTTTAATTAAAGAGCATGTTCCATTGCGTTTTGGAGAATATGATTTGTGGGGCGGGACATGTCTGTGACACCACGCTGCTTTTGTTTGTAACTGTATGCTGTGACACATTTGCCTTCCAAGAATAAGGGCTGAACAGTTAATTGTTTACATGTCGAAACAATACTTTGAAATGACGCCGCTCGTAAATCTCAAAGGCTGCAATTGAGTCATTCGAGTTGTGATTGTTCTATGTTCTGTGCCGTTGTTTTTATAGAGCAACATGTTTCAGACTATTAATACCTTTTAAGTTTTCATTGGAGTACTATACTCCAATCCGATAATTTATTTTATTTTAAATCTATACACAGCAGCACATATCACTAACTGAAGCTTGACTTAAACATGTCACAATATAGATATTTTACTCACATAATTAACGTCTACCTAGAAAGTGCAGGGTTAGATGTTACACTCGGCCATTGTGCAGTTTTGAATTTCCTTTATTGATTATTAGTCAGCTCTATAGTGAGGCATTTTCACCTCATTAATGAGTTACAGCTTATCAATGATGCTCTCTGTGAACCTGACTTCATGAAATGTACTTCCATAGGATTTTTCTCTGTCTTGTCTGATGTCACTGACAGTGTAAATCTTAAGTGTTGCTTCCCTAGAGCTGAATGGTTTAAGGATATATATATAAAAAAATATGGGCATGATGCAGCATTAATGCACAATGATACAATGACAATTTGAGAACTCAAAGATGTTTATTAGTATTATTATCGAGAAGCAACAGTAATCAGAAACACAACAAATATTGCAATTGAGGATCTTGGCCTGTATAATTCTACACTTAACTTTTATTGTTTCTCTTTTTTTAACTCTCTAACTACCACTGTTTAGCTTTTACATTATGTGAAATAGTTTTGCAATTTGCAATTTTTATTTGAAAATGATTAGTTGTTCTTATCTTAACTCTTTGTTCATTTTCATATTAACAGTATATAAGCAAACAAGATTGAGCATTGTATGCAAAATGTACAGTATGTCATATTTGTTTGTGTGAGGAAATTATTATGTCTTAAGGAGTCTGTATTAATATGTTTGCCTGTGTGTGTGTGTTCTTGTATTTGTGGATTTGTGAGTCAGGAGTCATATGGAGTCAGGACATTTTGGCTGCTCCTTACATCTTTAAAGGGCTTTAAGACCTGGTTTTAGGGTTTGGGTTAGAATAAGGTTTAGGTTAGGGTAAGGGTTAGGCACTTTTAGTTGTGATGGTTAAGGTTAGGGCAATGGGCTAGGGAATGCATTGTCTGCAGAATGAGGGTCCTCAGTATGAGTGAAGAGCAAATGTGTCAATCAATGAATTCAAATCAATGCATGAGCCGTGACAAGTGTAAAAAAAACCTCACCCAGTTCATTGTGAAACTGCAGCATAAGTTGTTTAATGTGTCCTCAGGATGGAAAATGTGTTCATACATGTAAAAGCATGTGTGTCCCAGACCACCTCCCAATGTGGATCTCAGGACACATTTACATGTATGTGCATTTACACATCTGACCTTGGAGCTGTCCACATGTGATTTGATCATTCAGGGCAGATGCTAATACTAGGCCAGATCATGTTGTCTTGCAGGCGTGTGGAGGTTGACTCCTCTGCTTTTCTGTGTGAAGCTGCCTGTTACTAACTGTAACTTCAGAAAACTGTAAATTCTAAACCTTTCAGAAGACACTGGGCTCAGTAGGTCAGAAGAGAAACCAGTTCCATCACTGAGAGCAGTCGAGTCACGCCCATGTCAAAGGTTCTCTCCAGTATCTACCCCGGATCTAGTTTGATATTTCATTGTGTCCCCAGAATAGAAACTTGTCTTATCTCAAGACATGTGTCTGTCATAAAAGGCATGAAGCAGTAAACTGTTTTCAATGTTTAAAGGCTAGAGGTCAGAGCAAAGCAGCAGGAGAGAACATGATATAAGAACAGTATGTTGGGCAAGTTTGGACCTGCATTTAAAATGTGAAAAAGTGTGTTTACATGTGTGTTAATGTAAAGGAACAATTGACATTTCACAGAATGCCCTTTCACTTACAATCACAGTCAAAAGTGCTGTGGTACAGTTGGTTGTCTTCCAACCAAGAAGTCAGACATTTGAGCTGTTCCTCTAATTTGCATACAGATGTGTCCTTAGGCACTTACACCAAAATTCTTCCTGACAGCCGTGTCAACAGTGTTTGAATGGTGTGTGCGTGTCTGTATGTGTGAGTGGGTGAATGGCAAGAACTAGTGTAAAGTGGGAAAAGTGCTTTGTTAACACAGACCATTTCTGCTATGAGATCACACTGTGTGATACCAAAACAAAAAATAATACTTGTGATTCGGATTTTATCTGTGTGTTATAGGAAGACTATGAGCTATGGGAGAGACCAGATGGAACTGAGCATTTACTTCCTCCCTCGGTAAGAATCCACTCATCATCCCTCTCTCTCTCTTTATATGAACTTTTATATGCATCGCTCACCAAGATATTTAAAGATGGACTGAGGCAAAGCTGAAAACTGTGGGCAGACTATCAACACTGAAGGAAGACAGTGGACAGATCCTAGGGACAGCAAACAAGACTGACCAGAGAAAAAGACTTAAGTCAGACTGTGAACAGATCGGTGTGTTGGAGTATGTTATGGTTATTATTTATATCATAATATTACTTTTATATTATTTTATCATAGTGCAGTTCACCACAGGCAGCTTGAATTGCTTGAGTTATGACATGATCAAACATCAGCCACGAAATCCAGGAAAACCAGTTTGTCCCCCTCATCTTCAGTTGACCACACACTGTCCTCCAGCTGTTTTTCCTGATCAGTTTGTCCTTCTGTTTTAATAATGAGGGGATGTGGTTAATGTGGCGCCGAACCAATCAAAAGAGCAACATAGAGACAATGGTTGATGAAGAAATGTTCAGCTCTTTTTGTTGTTGTTGTTTCAAGTTAGTCGCTGCACATTTGACATTGAAACAGGGACGCTGCACTGAGGACCCAACACCTCTCAGAAGCAACAGAAATGTCAAACACATTGTACCTCATGTTTATATCATGTTGTATTTGTATGTTTTTACTTGATAGCCGGAGTTAACAGATGCATCACCTCAGATATAATCACCTGACACTGGCAGCTTCTGCCAGTAATAAATGTATGTAAATATGTCATGTAAAATATGGATAGCAATATCGTTTGTCCAAATGATTTTATTGACCAGTGAGTCATTTCCAGACAATGAGTTGCTTTTGTGGACATTTGCATTCTTGAATAGTACTTACAGACAATATTAGGAACATGTCCAGCCTTAAGTGCAGGTTTGAAAGCAGCGATTGTGTTTTAGCTGGACAGTATAACATTACTTTGAGCTGTTAAACATATCTGTAAGCATAATCCTGTGCGGTTCAGTCATAATATTTTGTTTATTTGAACAGTCCACACATAGAACATTTGACTATGTACTAGTGGCCAACAAGGTGGATGATGATGACGCTGACCTGAAGGGTCAGAGACAAAAAGCCTATCTCCAGCAGCTTGAGAAGAAAAACATAACCATCACGGTAAGTCCCTTCAAAAACCTGCCACCTGACCTGACAGATATTTTAATGTGACAAATATCTCAATAAGATAACCCACTTCTGTATGTTGTTGTTGTTGTTTTTGTGTGTCTGTTAGAGGATTGTTCATGAGGACAAGGTGTTCTTTGGCGTGCGTGCTCCAAAAGACATTTTTGAACACTACCAATATCTTCTCAAAGTCTCCGACTCCTGCAACTGGTGTGGAGATGTGAAGGGAACTGTCACGCAGTCTACAAGGTAACAATCATACTGTATAAGAAAGACAACTCTGGATTCCACTAGATGTTAGAAACAGTTGTCCCAGGAAAGGAAGAAATAGAAGAAAATATACAATTTATGGGTGAAAAACATGGTTGAAAACATGACCTAAAAGTTCTCCATCACTCGTACAAACCACATGGACATTTGTCCCCTTAACATTAACTGTTTCCACAGGATCAGGATCGTCTATTTCATTCTTCATCAGACGTTCATCAACACAGGGGGTGAGTGTGACATCATCTGTGGCTCTGTATGCCACCAGCCAACCTTCAGACTTTAAATGGCACAGATATGAATCATGTAACAATGCTGGAAGGAATAGACACGTTGTTGTTTTGTTTTTTGTCTCACAGAGAACTTGAATGAACTGCTGATGAGAGGCGTTTTTGAAACCATATTCTGCCTCCATGAGGTAAGCCCGTCTTTGACAGATGGCAGATGTGTCTATATCCCCAACATGATGCTGTTAATGCCAAAGAGACACGGTAAAGGTAACTTGATTTGATATTAAATATTTTCTTTTCTTCTTTATTCACAGAGAAAGAAGCAGAAAGAGCTGAAGAAGGAGTGGGCTCGATGGTCGGCCCTGTTTAGAGGACAACCCGTCAATGAAGTCAAGTCAGTACCTGAGCGTTCAGCTGTATTTTACTTGTCATAACAAGTTTTTCTAGTGCTAGTGCAATGCCATCTCACTACATCTCTCTGCAAACTGTTCATCCCAGCTCTGAAATCAGAGACACTTCTGTTATTCAGGTCTGATTAAATCTGCAGTTTGTAGCTTTTAAATTAGCAGCAGGGCATAGCAGTGACTGCCAGCCGTGTGGAGTGGTTGTAGTTCCACATGTTCATTTTCCATTTATGTACCCACGATCAAAAAACCTGAATTACCATCACCAGACACTCGGGGTTGCATCATTGCTCATTTCTCATGAAATGTAATGCAACACTAATGCGTTTGTTGAGTACCTGAATCAGGTTACTTCATATCACTAGAAGACTTATTGTCTGGCAAAAAAGACTGTGTTCATCAGCCCGAGAGAATCCCTGTGTCTGCCAGCTGTCCATCAGCTCCTCTGAATAAGAGCTAAGTGACTGGTATTGCAGTGTCTGGTATCTTGATGTGTTTTTTTTGTTTTTGTCTTCATTAACCCCCCCCCCCCCCCCGCCCCCCTTCTGCAGATGTTACTTTGGAGAGAAGGTGGCCCTGTACTACCTGTGGCTTGGTTGGTACACCAAGATGCTGGTCCCAGCTGCTGCTCTGGGTGTTGTAGTGTTCCTGTATGGACTTGCCTTTTTCAACACCAACCCCCTCATGTGAGTCAGCAGCTTAAATGTCATATTATGTGGTAAATTGTTCATCGTTATATAACAGTTTTTTTGAAGGTGTGCAGAATTTAAAAATGTGATTGTTCAGGTTTTGGAGGTGTAGTTGTACGAGGTACTGGCACAGAGGCGGCACTCACTGATCTGTGCTGACACAGATGGGCATGGTTGATCTCAATATAAACATGACCAGGTACACAATAAAAACTAATTTTAGCCACTTAACAAAGGGCGCACTGTCAAATGTAGGCGGGATCAAGTCTATGATATGTTGATACATTCAGAATTTTGTTAAGTGGCTACAATCAGTTTTACCTTTTGTCCTCGCTGGGTCAGCTGCACATGGAGAAATCATCACTTCCTGTGTGCTAGTACCACATAGGGTTGCCAACCGTTCTCTAAAACAAAGATTTGTTCCATATTTGATGGATAAAAGATGTGTTCCGTATCAAGTCTGTGCAAAACCGGGACATACAAATGACAGATTAGTCCACTAATGAAGATTGCACAATTTGTATGAGGGAAAATAAAGTCATCCTAATGCTGTCAGGCCCTCTCCATCTGTCTGTCATTCGTTACTATCCAACAGGAAGCAGCCGCCTTTAATTAGTCGTCCTGTTATTGTAGCGTAGCAACGGAGACGAGGTTTAAGTCTAAAATGGCGACAGGAGGAAACTGCTCAGGCTAAACAAAAAACAGAACAAAAACAAAAGTTACATGCATATAGATATGATTGTAAAACAGGGCAATTGCATATTTTACTGTGTGGTATGTGTATACAGTATAACTGTGATCCTTATTTTATTATCAGGAAGTTGGCGACCCGAGTACCACCATTACAGGGATATCCCTCTGATCTTTTACTCTTTGTTTCTGTGTGTGTGCGTGTTCTCAGTCAGGAAGTGTGTAATTCCAGCATCATCATGTGTCCTCGCTGTGATGATAATCGGTGCACAGTGTGGAAGCTCTCAGACACTTGCTCCTATGCTAAGGTGAACTCCTCTTGATTCTGACACACTTCACTGTTAATACAAGCGGCTGTAATTTCACAACAGAGTGAGGTTACAGCAGCAGCTTGAAGAGAACATCTACTCCATCTCATACACTGTATAGAGCAGCTGTTTGTGAAATAAAAATGACTAATCTGTCATATGTTTTTGTTCACACAGGTCAGCCATCTATTTGACAATGAGGGCACTGTGGCTTTCGCTATGTTTATGGCGATTTGGGGTGAGTTTCACGTCTCCTCTCATGTGTTTGTCCAATATAATCATTATAACGCACTATATAGAAACTGCATTGGCAACTCTATCGGAACCACTGCAGCATCCTGTCGCCATGTCTTTGCTCTACATCAGGGGTTCCCAAACTTTTCAAAGTTCCACACTCAACGAATGACCTCCTGCCATCTACCCCCTAATCACACACTCTTAAAAAAACAACATCTTACTGTTACTCTACATCATATTGTGTTCCTTTGTGTGTTCTTAGCTACTCTGTTCCTGGAGTTGTGGAAGAGACATAGAGCCAAACATGTTTCTCAGTGGAAGGTCTATGACTGGTGTGAAGAAGAGGTATCCATGTTTGCACAAATAATGATAATTGATAATATCTTTTGTTTACAGACAAATAGCACAAAAAGTATATAATAAGGTACTACAGAGTTACAGTTATACCATGTCTCCATATATACTGTTGTTATTATTAAGCCTTTAGTGATGAGATGACAATAACAGAAATCTTTGAGTATATATATGTATGTGTGATCTGATCTTTTTGTGTTAACAGGAGGAACTGATAATGGAAATAATCAACGATCCATACTGTATGCCCAAACAGTTCAGACACTCGTACCTGCGCAGCACTCTGGTCCTCATCCTGGTAACACTTATGGTAAAACACACGCACACATGTACTTTGATAGCCATACAGACTGAAGTTTGCCCTGTAGAGGACAACTGCTATGGAGATAACGGTAAAGGTAAAAAGGGGCATTGTTTTGCAGTTGCTACTTATTTATATCATCCATGTATCATAGTTATTCATTATATCTAAAGAATAGTTCAAGTTTTTGAAGGGTACTTGTATGAAGTACTGAGTTGGCACGTCTGTGCTCATAGTCTGCAATGACTGTAAGCACCTCATGAGCTGTCAGAGCTGAAATCAGCCCAAGACATGGAACGTTGCCCTCACAAAAAACATGTCTGCTAATGGGGACACAAGAAGAAACAGAATTTAGCCACTTAACAGAAAGCTCACCTAATAAACTCTACACCTGCTTAAGTCTATGATTGTACTACTTTGTAAACCGCAAATCAGAATTTTGAAATGAGGGAGCAGCATCTATGTCCCTGCAAACTCTTAAGTGTTATCTTGCTGAAAATATTGTGGACTTAATCAGTCACATGTTTTATTAGGTGAGCCTTTTTTTAAGTGGCTAAAATGTGTTTTTCATTGTGTCCCAGCTGGCAGACCATGAAGTGAAGCCAAGTCCAGCAGCTCAGACAGGTACTCAAATGCAACAAGCGAGACGGTGACCCAAATAGAGGTCCCAGTAGCAACAAGAGTCATCATATCCACGTGTTTGTGTGTGTTGCAGATGTTGCTTATCATTGGACTGGCTCATGCTCTGGTGGTGTTTCGAGTTGTGGCTGCTGCCTTGTTGGCTGAGGGCAACTGGGAGTTCATCAAAGATCACTCCTCCTCTGTGGCCATGATGCTGGGAGCTGTCCTGCACTATCTTACGATTCAGATCATGACACGGGTACGTTCTGTAAACCAATATATAAGCTTCATAACATTTATAAATTCCACTTTTCCACACACGTGGCTTTTTATGGATGAACCTGTATAAGATTTGTTACTTAAGGCATCAGTGTGTAACTTTTGGTGTTCTTATTCTGCCAATATTTGGTCTCCATGAACCGAAACAATGTAATATAATTTGTTTGCTGCATCCGTTATCAGAAATAGACTCTACCATTACATGACTTTTTTATTTTTTATTATTGTGTGTTTTTATTTGGTATTTTCATGTATGGTTCATGAATTTGTTCTTACCGTCTGCTTTTAATGCTGTCTGTAATGCTTTTATTTTGTAAAGCACTTTGGTCAACTGTGGGCTGGTTTAAATACAGTAATTACATTACATTGATATGTGAGATCTACCGATCCTGCTCTTTAAAGATCTACCTGCCAATGGTTTCATACATTTGTAAATCTGTATGTTTATCACCTGCAGGTTAACAGATGGGTTGCCCTCAAGCTTTGTCACATAGGTGAGAATCAATTTAGATTCTTAATTCAATATCTTGCATTCACATTCAAAAACACTGATTATTCACTTATATTAATGTATTTTTCTCTGTCTGTGTGTGCGTGTGTGTGTGTGTGTGCACATCTTCAGAGAAGACAAACTCATTTGCCTCCACAGAGAGGAGCTTCACAATCAAGATGTTCACCTTCCAGTTCTTTACTCTCTTCTCTTCACTCTTCTATGTGGCCTTCTTCCTCGGCAGGTACAGATTCTCATTCTGCAACCTTGTCTGTGGAAGTTCCACCCCATATTTTATTATTAACACTTTTAAATGAACGTATTTTTTTCCATCACATCTAAAGGGATTGTTCAGTTTGTATGAGGTTAGCATGGTTAGCACTGAGCTGTGCACGCCCCCTGCTGGCCCCCTCTGTGGAGAACTTGCAAAAGATCGACAACCTTATAATTTTATCTCCAATAATATTAACTGACTCATCCTGAAGGAGCAGGTGGATCTTTTTTGTTTCTGTTGTCATTTATATGAGATTGAGTCACTGAATATGTCTTCACAACACGCTGGGGAAATGAACACAAGTGAGCGAGTTATCACAGATAAAGATGGTTGCATTTGTTGAAAGTACTCAAAAGTTAATCCGTCACGTAGGCGTCTGTTCTGAGATGTTAAATTCAGATTGTTGATGTGAAATTGACCATCTCTCACAGAATAAATGGCCATCCAGGAAAATATGTGCGTATCTCTCGCTGGAGGCTGGAGGAGGTGAGGATGTGTATATGTCATATGTTCAAACGATTATATATATATATATACCATGTTTGTGTCCTCCTTTTAACTCTCTGATGTGTTGTGTGTCTTGCAGTGCCACCCGAGTGGTTGTTTAACAGACCTGTTTATTCAGATGGCCGTGATCATGGTGCTCAAGCAGACTCTTAACAACGTCTTTGAGTTCACAGTGCCGTAAGTGTGCTTGTGTTTTGATGTGTACGAGCCGTGTTTCCCAAATGTTTTGTATGGGGACCAACTTTAAAATAGTAATTTGTAACATTTATACTATCTACTATCTATAAACTAATGCTATTTAAAGAAGTATGTTTTAGGTAGTGTCAGCTTGACCTTGACTTTCAGATTGCCTTCACAGAGTAAACATAACAGGCTCTCATTCATGTGTTTTCCAGGTGGTTGAAGACGTGTCTAAAAAGAAAAAGCGGAAAGAAGCTGCAGAGAAAGTGTGGTCACTGTTATAGGAAAAACTGTCTTAATGCCCAGGGAAATGCTGAAGCATGTGACATCTGCAAACTCCAGGACTGGATTCGAAACTATCATCTAGCCGACACAAATGTCTTTAGCCTTTTTAATGAGTTCCTGGAAATGGGTAAGTTCAGCGTTAGAGTCTCTGTCCTTAAAGATCATGAGGGTAAACAGTTTGACAGAGAATTCTGACAAAAACCTGGACATTATTGTAATATAATATTATTATAATCATTAACCTGAACTATAAATGGAGAAATCTTTGATTGTCAGTATGTCTGTCCTTATATTAACACCAAGTACACCCCTTTCATCAATCACATCCAGTGTAGTTCTAGTAGGAGGATTGTGTCAGGAAGGGCAAACACTCCTAAAGACAGACATACTGATATAAAACATAGACTATAGCAGTAGCAGCTGATGAAGTGGGATTAAATGTGTCCTGAGGATGGATTTGCTTTCATGTGTTCCCACCTAATCAGATAAGATACCACTGTTGAAATGATTCCTTCAAGTGACCAATAACAATTGATTATGACAACAGTGTTTCAAAAAGATGTTCAGTACGTCACTCTTGTATCTTACATTTGTTTTCATATGAGGGGAATTAATACTATAATAATACTAAATGAAAACATCAGTCGTATGTTGTAATATGTCAGTATGACTCGTCACTCACATCCTTGATGTAAAAGCCAATTATAGAAAATTAGTACATTCTGTATAGATTAGTCTAACCATTACCATCTACAAACTCACAACATTTGATTTGAACTTTATTTTAGCCGTTCTGTATTTGAAACCGAGGTCAACAAAATATTTGGTAATTTTTTTTTTTTTTTTTTTATGGCTTTGCTGTCTGTGCACTTCAGTGGTCCAGTTCAGTTTCACCACCATATTTGTGGCCGCGTTCCCCCTCGCCCCCCTGCTGGCTCTGATCAACAACGTCTTTGAGATCCGCCTCGATGCCATCAAGATGGTTCGCCTGGAACGTCGGCTCGTTCCCAGGAAGACTAACGACATTGGTGAGCTGCATTATATTGTGCTTTTCAAGGTGTTACACAGCTTATACACATTATCTTATTCTTATTATTGAATTAATGAATTTTGTATTGCGTTACCCTGTGCCCTGATACAGTATAGACTGTGATAACAGGTCCAGTCATTTATAAGCTTCACTTCTCAAGTTAGTAAGACCAGCCCAGTTCATTTATGATGGTCAGAACTTCTGAATTACTGTCACTATGGCAGGTTCAACTTGACTGTCCACAATGTGGGACATTTCTTAAACAATGACACGAGTTACAAATACAAACAAAGATGATTGTTATTAAGAAAGTCAAACAGGAGAGCTTCAAGTTCAGTTTCAGGCAACTTAATTCAGTTTAACAAATTCATACTCAAACAAATTGAATTCACTATGGTTGAAAAATGTGTAGTTGGCATTTTTTTGTAAACTGTGAATTTCTTAAACGTTCAATTTATGAATATATAGAACCTTCTCTTTTACTTGTTATTTTAACCACTCTGAACAGACTTTACACTTTTACAATTTTATCCTGTTCTCAGTATCTATTTACAATCCTGTTTGTCTTGGTTCCATTAGTCATACCTTAGTCATTGTTTCCTCATCCCACCTCAGCTTTATGACACATGACTAACAAGAGAAAGCATTTAAGAAGCACAAACATCCACCAAGGCCTCTATGTTTCCTCAAACTTCTGAAATCAGATCGGTATCTGGACCACCACCACAATCTAATCATTTCATCACTGACCTGTATCCTACATACCCAGTAAAAAATAAATAAATAAACAATTTGCTGTTTACAATTTATGCTGCCCAGAGACGGATACATGAATCTGAAAACCTTACCTCTTTGCTGAAGGTTTTGGAGTAACAGAATTTTTCGTGCACATCTTTCTTTGCGACACGTCACTGTCTTCTCTCTGCAGGTGTGTGGACACAGGTGTTGGAAGCGATCGGTGTGTTGGCGGTGATTGCTAACGGTTTAGTCATCGGCGTTTCGTCAGACTTTGTCCCACGCCTTGTCTACCGTTACCGCTATGGCCCGTGTGCTACTGGGATCTCTGAGACAAAGTTAGTGATGTTTCAGCTGGTCCAAGCATCTCACAATAGACGTCAGCCGAGTGGTCTCTGTGTTGTGACTCGTGTGTGTGTGTGTTTTATGGTCCTGTCACAGCTGCATGCAAGGCTACATCAGAGACACCCTTTCCACGGCTTTTGTGAGTGACCCAGCAGTTCGAAGTGACTTTAATCATAAACAGATGTGGACAGAGAATGGCTTCAATGCTACAGAGTGCAGGTAAGATGACATCCGATTGTGCCCTGAGCAAACATACAGAATATTCAACCATGTGATGCACCTTACAAAAAGTGTCTCCTTTGTACAGCTACAGAGACTACAGGAGTAATGAGGACTACGCTTTAACCTCTCAGTTTTGGCTCGTGCTGGCTGTGCGTTTCGCCTTCGTCATCCTGTTTGAGGTTCGTACACCAGGTTCAGATAAAGCAGTGCTGCTCATCTGATCTGATGAAGTCACTTCAATTGTTGTGTGTGTTTCTGCAGCACGTCGTGGTGGTGTGTAAGTTTATAGCAGCATGGTTCGTCCCCAACAATCCCATGCGGGTGAAGAATGAGCGTCTACATGACAAACTGGCTCGGCTAAAGGAGGAGCTCCGGTAAGTGAGCAGAATCACAAGTTATAATTTGATATGGGAAGGAAAAAAGACAATTTTATGTCAAGATTATCCTGACCAAAACATTTGCAATTCATTATATTATATTATTATTATTATTATTATTATTATTATTATTATTAATAATATAATATGCTTTAAAATGTCTTTAAAGATAAATTAAACATGCATTTTAGTAGTTCTTTGCATGTGTGGAATTAACAGTGACTGCACCGATGTCTCCACCAATATTAGTCCAATAAAGTCATTTTAGTGCGTTTATGAACTATGACGCTGTTAGCAACACATTTGTGCGGTGTCATTTCAAAGACATAATTCTCCAACTGTGTAACAAATATTCTCCTCTTAAAATGTTTTATTCCTTCTGAAAGTTGGAAAAAAAATCTTATTTATACATGATATCAGAGATGTAGTTAAAGCTGTGAAAACACACATACTGTAAGAACTGTATCAGAGATAATGAAAGTATATAATATGGTAATACATTCTTATTCTTATTATATTGTGCATTACATCTTTTTGTGTGTTTTTCTTCAGTGATCTGAAATCCACATACAGCAAATCCACAGATGTCTGAACCCTCCCGAGTCCTGACTGGACCAAATATGCAACCAAAACGAGGGGACTCTTGTTTTTATCATTTCTATTTTCTGTTGGACTGTGACGCTGGACTCCATTTTGATGTTGTTTTTATACGTCGTGGACTTTTAATTTTTGTTTTTGTTGTCATGTGACCACACACACATTTACTGTACATATCACCCTTCTGTTGACATTCTTGAGATGCTTTTAACTTAACAGAATTTGTTTTCACTAATCAACCGTATGTTGTTAATATTAATAACAACTTGTTACTTTAAGAGGGCCGACTGATTTATCTGGTTAACCGTTCAACAGTTTGCTGGACAGAAAAAATACATTAATTAACATTTCATTAAAAGTTTACTACCATACAAATACATTACATATGCAATGTACTGAACTAGGCAGGACAACGATCTGTCCCAATACCTACACCTGCATTAGCAGGTAAAAGACGGGTGTTATCTTCCCTGACACCATGTCTCCTGTAGACCACAATTTATCTCCACAATTCTCCATCTGTTCGTGTTTATGAGCCTACACCCGGTTTTTAGGACTGCTAATAATCTTCATTCATGAGCAAGTGAAAGTAAAAACGATATTTATTTGTACTCTCTTAATTGTCCTGTCTATATTCTGGCAGTCAACAAATAAACATTCAAATGTAAAACTAAACTAAACAAGAAAGGCATGATTTGCAGATAACTTTGACCCATATTCATTTCATTACAGTGCAAATACAAGATATTTTAAGGGATTTAAACAAACAAACAAACAGATATGCTAGCTTTGAAGCTTCTGAAGTTGAAGGGAAGTGTACTGGAAACTGGGACTGAAATGACACATTTAAATACATATACAGCACTTTAATATGGATTTGGTTCCCCTTTTTGCAGCTATAACATTCTGAAGTGTTTCTGTTGGAGATTGTGCTTGCTTCCTTCTGTAGAGCATTTATCAGGTCCTGATGTTGGACGAGAAGGTGTTGAGGTAGTGACTCATTTACAGTATAGTTGTTTCTTTGTGCACTGGTGTAAAGTCATCTTGATACATAGATATGGATGATATATATTGCCCAAAGCCTGACAAACATCCCAAATTCCATAATTAACTATCTTTAATACTTTTAAGACCCAGGCAGAACAATGGCCTTTCTGCATGGAGTTTGCATGTTCTCCCTGTGTATGCATGGGGTTCTCCACAGTCCAAAAACATGCAGATTTGGGGATAAGGCAAATTGGACTCTCTAAATTGACCTAAGCGAGTGTGAGAGTTGTTTGTTTGTCTCTATGTGACCCTGAGATGGACTGGCGACCTCAGCTGGGATTGGCACCATCGCCCGCCTGTGACCCTCGCGTGGAGGATAAAGCGGTAGAAGATGAATGAAAGAGTGAGTTAAACACAAAATGTTCACTGTTACTTAAAATATTATAGTGTGTGTTCAAAATTGGAAACAAATCATGAAACACAGACATACATAAGGACACACACAGAGTAATCCGCTGATCATGTTTCACACAGACAAAGCAAACGTCTGAACCGGGGCTGAATAGTTGCTCGTCATTTATTTTTTTATCAATATATCCATGTACAACATACAAAAAAACACACCTTTTGCATAAATTATGCTACTGAAAAAAATAAAACACAGAACTGCGCAGCCATTTTCCTTCGTCTAGAAGTTTGTTGTAAAGTGAATACTGAGGAGAGACTTTAGTGGACTGCAAAGGCAAACAGAGGTACAGTGTTGAGACGCCTTGTTGTAGTGTATCTAGTAAAAAAAAAAAAAAAATTAATAGGCAAATCTTGCATTCGGACCTATTAACAGAATCGCTTTGGAAATCAAATCTGCTGTTTTATGGTAGAAACATTAGTAGAACCTGTTTTGTTATGTTGGAGACTGAAAGCAGGAGGAAAGCGTGTGATTATTTTTGTTGTGTGTGTGTGATGTATTTGTGACAGTGTTGCAGACATAGCTCCCCAGTATCTAAAATCCATGATAACAATCTCGAGAAAGAAAAGAATTATCATGCAAGCATGTCCAACATCTAAGCAATTGCAAGCTAACAGTAAATATCTAATACACCTTATTTATGTTCCTACGATATGGAATACAGTGTAGAGTTGGTCCACTTAAAATCGTGTAGGATAAGGATATTGTTTATAGTTCATGTGCTGGGTAAATCTTTGTGAACCAAAAAAACCCAACAAAAATGCACACGTGTCTGACATTTTGAATCATTCTGATTTATCGTACGATCACAAGTGGAAGCTGGTATTCAAATAAGGGCAGAGTTGAATTTAACTGGTCAGTAAAAGCACGTTCACGCAGAGGTGCAGAGGTATAAAAACTGTACTTGTGTAAAAGGTGGTGAATAATAACAGTGATGTCACAGTCACGACTCCTCTGAAACTGCTATTAATGCAATTTTACCCATCATTGGAAAAAGTGTGAACCCTGCGCCAGTGTCCACACTGATGTGTTTTCCATTCTTATATTATTAACCCGTAACTTTTTTAAATTCGCTCACACATCTCACAGCTTTTGGCCAATTTCCACACCATTTGGGTATCAAAACATCCAAAAACAATGCATGTGTATATAGTTTTTTGAATTCCTCAGATTTCAGAAAAAAAATTGGCTTTTTCTGCAAGTGAAAATGCAGTGTTTGTCTGCTGTCCAACATGCAATTTTTTGGTTAATACACATCACCTTCCTTTACACTTAAAGGTCCAATATGCAAGATTCTACCTCACAAAATGAATTATATACAGTATTTACTGTATATAGAAGAGGACTAACTTTGGTAGCTATTGGCACTACTATTATTCACTATACAGTTGTAGCACGGTACGGCTTGACTCCACACGGTTTGGGTAATTTTCCATTGCTATAGTACGAACCACAACCGCATAAAAATGCCATGATGTTGTTTTATACACCAACTAGTGACGAGCAGTTATTTTCAATGTATTGAATTTGAATCGTATCAATCCAATCGAAATTTCAGTTCAGTACTTCCTGCATGACCGGAGCACAGACTCCGTCTGACACGGTCGCTGAACTAAAATACGGCGGAACGGGTTGTGATGCGGATGACAATCGGCGGCTTTTCGGTAGTGCTGTCGCTTAATACACCAGACTCCTCTGTTAAATGAGATATTAGACATTTTCTTGCTAAATGTTAGAGATGAATGCATGTTTTCAGGATTTTTAAATCTGATCAGTTTTCACTGATCTACACTTCGGCATTACCAGGTCAAGCCATGCCGTGCTACAACTGTATAGTGGGAAAGCGCCATATTTTGACTATTGCATTTAAGGACCTGTCAGAAATGCCAGATGCTAAAAACGCCGCTTTCAAATTTTCAAGAAGGACTAAAATAACTTTATGCCATACGTACGTACATCCTTAGTCTTTTGCAGAAAACCCCTGATGGTTAAAACATTATGGCGATGAAGTTTAAAAAAGAACAACAACAAAAAACTGCTGAACATTTCGATACCCAGATAGTTGAGATTAGCCTTAAAATGTGAGAGGGAACTGGCTGTGGTCGTCCTGTGTAAAAAAATCTGTGACTTTGATGTGCTTTACTTCGTCTGTAAACAATGAGGTCCGGAGTGGAGTCAGAGAGAGAGACAGTGGTTTGCATCTGGAAAAGGCTGAGAACCACTGCTCTAATGTGCTTTTTAATCTTAGCCATGAAACACACAAGAAAGTCACTGCTTTTAACGTCCCCAAAAAAAATCTGAGAGAAAAGGTAGCAGCAGAGTGCTGATGATGACATCACCGTGTTGTTGTTGTTATTGTTATTACAAAGGAAATATCCTGAATTTAAAGTCTACAAAACATAAACATAGAACAGACTCGGAGTTTTCACAGCAAATAAAAACAGAAGGTAACACACACGGGTAACGTGAAATAAAGAGCGGTCTGTCTGTCTTCAGGACAGACAACTGCTGCTCATCAAAGCGTGATGGGACATCTTTAAACAGCTTCATCAGCTTGATGACCATACAGCACATGTACGTGTAGGCCTTTACTCATCTATGGCTTATCACTAGCTAATAAGAAAGCTGGAACAGGCTCACCTACGTCCATGCGTTCTGTATTTAAGACTGACTTAAAGCTGCAGTAGGCAGGATTTCGTAGGGCTGAACAAAGGCTGCGATTTCTGATTTAATCTCTTGTGTTGTGCAAATCTTCCATTTTAGAAGTAATTCATGACGGTTAGTTCTTAACCTCGCATTGACATATAAAGTTGCAGTGCAGGGGGTGTGGCAGGATGAATTTGTGAAAATGTCACATGTCGCCGTATTTTAAACAAAAGTAACAGCCATTTTGTTTTCACAATCAACCAAAACTTTGTCGCACTCTGTCACTGTTGTGGAAACGTCTGCAGAGAAGAAGCCATCTTATTGTTTAGACTTAGGTTTTCATTAATTTTCACATTACTTTTTAATGAAACCTTCACTGTACATGACACAGCAGGTGTAATCTGACATGGGATTCAAATAACCCTAATAGATACTATTAAGTCCTACACACACTATATGGTCTATGGATGTTTTTATGGCGTCATGAGGAAAATCTGTCATGTTTTTACTCTGTTGGAGATAATATTGTACTGAATCTGAATTAAAGAACATATTATACATGTTTTCCAACACCACTAGAGGAGCATTCATTTCAGATCAATCTGACATGTACTGATTGATAGCGTCAACAGAAACCCTGCCTACTGTACCTTTGTGTTCTTTTTAAATCGACTTCACAATAATGGAGACAGTAGATTCATTATAGCTCACAAAGAACATCTTTGATTATAGAAACCTAAGTATCTACCATTTGCACTTGACATATATATTTGATATAATAAGTGATTCTAACCCCCATTGAAACAGAAAGTGCAACGCCGAGTGAGTGGAAAACAAAACGTAAACAACGAGGAAAAAAAAAAAAGGTGCATGTGCACGAACGTAATGTAGCAGGTAGATTCTAAAGCTTCAGTGCAATACAGACGACACTTCAAGAAGCACTCTGTCAAAGTGTGACGAGGCGCTCGTCCCGTACAGTTCTCTGACATTGTGACACCATAAGTCCACACGTAAACGGAGAGAAAGAGAGAAAGATGAGCTCACTTCAGTTCCTCACAGTCGACAAAATAAGAGCACAGCAGGCAAACAGGCAAATCAGTGAGGGACTGAGAGAAAAGACAGACACACCCGAACACTGAGGACTAATAAACATCACATACACTGTCAGTCGTGATCCCCGCGTGAACGCGAGGCTTTCAGACACTGGTGACGTCGACTCTGTGAGTTACATGTAGTCACTCGACCGCCCAAGGCTGAACACGAAGCGATTTAAACGCTTTTAAAATAAATAGCTATGCAGGTTTCGCATTGGTGAGATCAAGATGAAACTGTGACATTTTTAACAGGTATAAATATGGTTCATAGTTATCTTCATCATTTCATTCTTCTTCTTTTTTTTTAGTCTGTTGACATTGCGGTTGTTGAGGTCTGGGAACAAAGCACCAGGGTCACCAAGCGGCTGTCGGGCGACACGATGGAGCCAGGAGGTTAACCCCCGATAAGTTTGGAAGCAAAAACTGAAACTTCACACCCCTGAAGCTGCACAGGAAGTGTGCACGTGCATGACTGTGGCAAATAAGTAAGGTGACACTAAAATAAGGCAATTGTGATGGATAGTTACAACTGAAAATGTGAGGGCGTCATGGGGGTCTGTTCAAAGCAGTAGCACTAATCTATCTTTATTTGGCTACTTGGCAACAGATCACAATAAGCATAACGTCGCATTACGTTTCAGTAACGGTTACATTGCTCACGTAGCACATGTGACCACTTGACATTCCCTCTCTGTTCTCTCTATTTTTGGTCTGTAAAAACTACTGAGGGGAAGTATATGGCTCTTCAGCAGTTCTATGCTCCACAATGTTCCCGACTAACTATGGTCTGTGGCTAAAAATAACTGCCTGACGTGAACGTGCGAGACACAAACGGTTACGTTACAAGCGGTAAAAGCACAACGGCGCACTAAGAGATGCTTTAATGTGTGACGGAGCTGCAGGGAAGAGCGGTTTTAATTCCCTGTAGGTTCATTACCACATAAAAAAATATGGTTTCACAAATTGTCAAGATCAGACTAGAATGACATGCCTTCAGCAAGGCCCAACAGTTTCCAGAGGCCTAGTTCACACTAGGCCAGATAATCTGTAAACCTAGTTTTCACTCCGTGGTTTTCAGATACATAATCTGTAAACTTAGTTCACACTGCATGATTTTCAGACAGATAATCTGGAAACCTAGTTCACACTGCACGATTTTACAACCTGGTAATCCATAAACCTAGTTCACGTCATGATTTTCAGCCTGATAATCTGGAAACCTAGTTCATACTCCATGATTTTCAGACCGATAATCTAGAAATCTAGTTCATACTCCATGATTTTCAGACCGATAATCTAGAAACCTAGTTCATACTCCATGATTTCAGACAGATAATCTGTAAATCTAGGTCACACTCCATGATTTTCAGCCTGATAATCCATTAACCTAGTTGACAGTGCATGCTTTTCAGACAGATAATCTGGAAACCTAGTTCACACTTCATGATTTTCAGCCAGATAATCTGGAAACCTAGTTCACACTGCATGATTTCCAGCCTGATGATCTATAAATCTAGTTCATACTCCATGATATTCAGTCAGATAATCCCTAAACCTAGTTCACACTCCATGATTTTACAGCCTGATAATCCATAAACCTAGTTCACATTTCATGATTTTCAGACAGATAATCTGGAAACCTAGTTCATGCTCCTTGATTTTCAGCCAGATAATCCATAAACCTAGTGCACACTGCATGATTTTCCGTCAGATAATCTGTGAGCCTAGTTAACCCGACAACATCTAAAAAAACATGACACAGAACAAAAAGAACACTGCTTCAGTAAATGTTTGTAGACATGAAACTGAGCTAAACGAATCCTGATTTCACGCATCATTCCCTGTGTCACTTTGTCACGTGTGTTTCTGTGAGGAGACAAACTCGTCTCTTCAGATTAAGTCAAACCGTAAAGCTGAAGTCCTGCATTTCCCCCAAAAACCCAGATTTGCAACAAATTGCAGTGGGTTATTCTTTGGCCCAAACCCCATCCCACTGCAAGGTATCACGAAAATTCCATTTAAAGAGCCAAACGCGGCAGACGATTACAGCTTTAAACTCCGCCTCATTACCTGTCGACACATCTGACATCATATATAAAACGTCACCATGTTCCTAATCTCAGTGGTTAATCTAATGACTATCGGTCTGGTGGCTGAACCGGAGCAGCTTTTTGAGGAAGAAGAGAAAATGTGGTAGTTTATGCTTTCTTTGAAGAGCCTTAAAACTTACCATCTCCTGTCCTTTTTAAAGAGCCGGGTTCACCAAGAAAATGTCCACCATGTTGTGAGCACCACAAATTTGTATCTAAACCGATCCGTTCAGATAATAATAACGATCAACTGTCACAAACACGAAAGCCTCTTATTTTGGGGGTGTATTAAAATACCGATATTAATAAAATAAGTATATATTTAAAATGTGTGTCATGTTCCAAATGTGACAATAAAATTAAACGTCATTTGATTGTAGTGGTTATCACAACGCAGCCACGACGTCCAGTGGTGCACTTCGATCAGGTTACAGTAAGGTGGCGGCGCGGGGGTGCAGCGGGCAGGCAGACGGCTCACCGGTAGAAAGCAGAGTCTGACGAGCGCTCTGACGTCATGACCTCGGTCACATCTGACCAGGCAGACGGTCGGACTTAATGGCTTGGATTTCAGTTTCATAAATACCAACAAACAAAAAGATGTCAGCGACGTGTGACCTAAAGTTGGCTTGGGACAAACCTACTCGCTCTCTGGCTCTGTTTCAAAAAAAAAAAAAAAAAAAAAATCAGAAGACAGATTTTTTTTTTTCTCCCAGGCTGATCTGGCTCTGTGTATTTTCTTTCGTGGGCCAGAGTAGAGCTGAGGACCGAGGCTGAGTGTAACGAGGCAGGAGGGAGTCGCCGTACGACTTCACTGAGGCAGGGGGACGATGACGTCTACGTAGTTGATGGGGAAGAAGCCGGATTCGCCGCTGATCATGCCCTCGTACCAGTTCTCGTCTATCTGGTTGGTGAGGATGATGATGTCTCGCTCTTTGAAGCCCAACTCGCCTTCGTTCTCCGGCTCGAAGTCATAAAGGGCCCGACAGCACGGCTGGTCCAGAACTTCAGTCTCTGCACCCAAAAACAAACAAAGAGATTACTTAAATGCACGAGATTCACCGACGAATTCAGCAAGAGATTTTCTGGGTGAGAATCTGTGGAGGATTCATGCGAAGGGCCGTCGTCTGGCTTGAACATGCAGGAGACAGGACACTTGCTGTGGATTATCCTCTGAGTTTGAGCTCACTGATAAATGGTCTGGAGATTAGACTAGAAATGTGTCTCTGGAAATTTGTGTTCAGACTCTTCTAAATAATCTAAGGAGTTAAGTGCATGTCTGAAAACAGACATTATCCAAAACTAGCCAAAGAAAAAACGAGAGAGAAGATCTTCATGGAGTTTGCTCAGTTGGAAAAATGTAGGAGCAAAAGGAGTCGGTCTGTACTCGACATGTTCAGAAAAGGACAATCTCCAGAGGATCCAGGTGAGGATTAGCTACAGGAGGCAGGACATTCGCTTGTTTACTCTCTGTGGATTATCTGGAGTTTCTCCTGTTTGTGCTCACTAGGACACTATCAGGAGATCTGACCAGGGAGATGGCAAGAGAAGTTTTAAAGACTGTACAGAGTGAATTGTGTGTCACTCTGGACAATCATTATTTACCTTGGCTGACAATTTTTTTTTTTTTTGCTGAGTCATGTTTTCTAGTCTGATGCGTACAAATGCTAATGCTGAGTCGTGATGTTTTACTTACGGTGAAGGTTGCCATTGGTTGTGGGGCTCTCAGGCCATGACAGTGGGACAGAGGTAATATGATCAGCTGGATGAGATGTAAAAAAAAAAATGGAGATGTATATGTGACATGGTATGTGACAATACAAAGTACAACATCGACATACAGAGGAAGGATTAAGAAATCCCAGACGAATACAGGATTATCTTATCTCATTTGAAACTGCAGTGACACAAAAATGACAAAAACATAGAACTACAATCGGTGACATCAGATTTGAGAGAGTTTAAAATGACATTTCAGTTAATTTGAAGATTACCTGGCTATTGGTTATTAACCTGATCAACAATCGGTGAAAGAAATCCCACAAAATTTGAGTCCCAGTAGCTACACTTAACATTACTTAGTCATTATTGTTATGATTACAAAATTGACAAAGATACTGTATGTGGGCTGGATCTCTTACGATCAGACACACTAAACACTCCTAGGCTTCACTTTATCTCTTTTAAAACATCACAAAATGGATGAGGACTATTATGTCTCTATGATTTGTGTGACTTATGAAATATGTGTGCAAAACACTTGCCTACATACAGTAAGTTTAATGCTATTTAGAAAAGCGAGCTACTGTAAGTTCATATATGTGCCCGTTAGATGGGAGGAAGCAGTAAATAAAAGCCCTGCTAAATCACACACAAGAGCCTCACAGCTCAACAATGTAAAAAAAAAAAAGTATACCTACTGTTGCCATTAACTGTGTGGTTGTTATGGATATGATCTGTAAGGGACAACAGAAATAACAACACCACAGTGGAAGACAAAATAAATCAATGAGGATGGAGCTGACAGAGAAAAATAACAAAAACATATCAATATAAAAAAACACAGAGACAACCAACAGAGATGGAGAAGTGTTGTTAACCTGTAGCAGTGGATTTGAGCGAGGAGCTGTAGGACAGGCCGTTGTGCTGACTGTTATCCAGAGTTTCGATGCTGCTCCGGATCGACTTTGGTTTGAACTCTCTCTTGGGTCGGCTGCTGGCTGTGGATATCCTGGAGAGAAGGAGAAGAAGAAGAAGTTTTCTCTTCTTACTTCTTTATACTCAAATATATTCAAACTTTTTTCAACAAAAACAATAGCCTATTATCATTATTGTACCACGTTTACACAAGCTTGTGTTTTACCGATGCTTACGTCACGTGGTACATGAAAATATCTGGATTATCTTTGAATTACTTTGATTCAAAGGCAGAGTGAAAAAATTAAGCAAAACAAAGAAAACCATGCTACACTCGCATAACTTAAACAACAAAATCACTCCTGATCCAACTATTAAGAAATATTCTTCAATTATTTTTTGTCATTATAACACGGAAAGTCTCTACCACTATGTTTTAAAGGCGGCGTTTCAGATCATTGAATGCTGAGTTAGATTATATTAGATTACTAAGATTATTCTCCAGATATCGTACACTTAGGTTGGTGTCAATTGTATTAGAAGAGCCTTTTCTTAAGTGGTATTAATCCTTTTTCTCCTTTTCTCCTCTTATCCCTGCTGGAAACCATGTTTTCACTAAGAATGAGCCACCACGTCTCAGGTAGGTTACGGGCAGTCAGTGCTGACTGCCTCCTCCTCCTCCTCCTCCTCCTCCTCCTCCTCCTCCTCCTCCTCCTCCTCCTCCTCCCCCTCCTCCTCCTCCTCCTCCTCACCTTCTCTGCAGCTTCGCGCTCAGCTCCTCCAGGATTTCACTCGACTGCCGGTGATACTCGAGAGCTGCCTTGACTAGCGTTGAAAGCTGGCTCACCTGCTCCACCTGTTGGCCAAGCCGCACATTTACTTACACATTATTACGCTAACGTCCTGAATGTGTCTCTTCTTCACAGAGTAAAAACATGGGAGTCCAAGTGGAGTCAACTCAAGTCCTGCAGCAGTGGATAAAACAGATCCAAGTCTTTCTTCAACCTTCTTGGGGCTGGGCCTGCTTAACCTGGTCAGTCCTGACGTTTTTGTTTTTGGGGTTTAAGGTCAATCCTGCCCAGAATCCAGTATTTAATTGTGTGGTTGTGCTTGCCTCTGCACACTTTGTGTAACAGATAATCACAACATGCATTTATCATGCATCTCAAATGTTGCTGAGCATGTGAAGCCCCTCATTGATTCTTCTTGTTTCTGCTTTGTTAAAACTAGGTCAAACTGCAGTCACGAGATATGAGATAGTCAATGATGTGGCTCGCAGAGACCCACTGATGCCTGCCCCCCCCCCCCATGCATCACAGATGTCTATTTCATTTCTAACAAGCTGGAAATTTAGAAGAAGTTAAAAGCTCGACCTGTAGATGTGAAACTGAGCTAAATTCAACCTGGTTTCACACCTTGGTTCCTATGTCACTTCTCATATGCGCACATTGCTCTTTCTTTTCCTGTTTTTCCCTCAGATATACGATACTCCATGCATCTGGTTGTTTCATTATGGATCATTAAATTGACGCGGCGAATGCGAATCTTAATCAAACTCTTAAGTTCCCTAAAGATTCCCTTACATCATTCTCCAGGAAGTTGAACATGCTCCTCTCCGCCAGCTCTTTGCTCTCCTCAAACTTCTCCACAGCCTGCCGGATCTCCTCGTCTGGAATTTTCCCCCGGCGCTTCTTCTTATAGTCAAAGTCTAACCGGCGGCCCTCCAGCTTCTTTAGGTGGTGCTGAAAACACAAACGGGAACATTGATGTACACACTGGCACATTTCGAGGATCCTGTATTGTGTACGGGAAACTGCATATCAATGTGTTATTTTGACTTATTTTGGTAGTAATACATGCATTTACAAGTAATACATGCTGGTGTCCTGTGCTCATCAGTCATCTTTTTGTGCCTGTGAGTGATAGATGTATAGATGAGTGTCTCTGTGGCTGTTTTTGCTTGCATATTATTATTTTGAATAGGTAAACCAGCCATTTCCAAGCGGTACATGTTTGATTTTATGCACATAACCAAACTACCCAGTGTGTATGAAGTACTACTTTAGTTTATTTCACTTTTATTTGTGAAATATTTGTAATGCAGGATTCTGTCCATGGTGACAAATCAACAGCCTCAAAAAAGACCTTGTATTTGTGTTTTTAATCTTATACCATTTTATATATGTAATTTCAATTCTAGGGACACATGCTGTCATTGTGTACCGTGATCTCTTTCAGGTCCTTGTCCTGTAGATTCTGCAGCGGGTCAATGAAGTTCTGTTTGACGTTTATGTCCAGGGAGTCCTTTACATCCCCCATCTGTCTCATGGCCTCGCCGACATCCACCAGAGCACAGCCTGAAGGAAAGGGAGACAAAGCACAGCTCTCATGATATGGTGATATATCAGGTATTTTGAATTGCCACATCAAAAAAATTATACTATTTACAAATCCCTGAAGTCTAGAGTATAAAATCTTACCAAAGACAGATTCCTCTCCCAGTTCATGACCGCAGCGCAGCATACAGTCTCCCAGCAGGCCTTCAGTCTGAGGGTAGCCAGTGGTCTTCACCTGCCCTCGGATCTTAGACATCGTGTTCAGCATGTTTAGTTTGGCTCGAGAGGCTGTGGAGAACAAAGAAAAACATCTTTTATTGGAATCCTTTTTTGAAGCAAACGAAGTGATTTAAGATAATAAAAGAAAGTAGAATTATTGTTTTCACCTGGGTTAGGCTGAAGGTACTCTGTGGTTTTGGACAAGAGGTCGAACACTGACTTGTTGGTCACCTCAATTTTCTGTCGGTAAGAAAATAAATATTATATGATGCAGTTTTATATGAAGCTGAGTCATACATTAAAATCAACGACATCCTGCAGTATGCTGCTGATGCTGTGCATCTTGATCATAACTCCATCCAGAGTTCATGGACCTGTTGCAACTCAGATTGTATCACTGTAGCCAGGAGTTTGGCTAACTTTGCTCGAGACCAGTGGAGGAGCTTTCCCAGCACTCAATTTCTCCACAGTTAGTTCTGCAGTTGCATAATTTCAACACAGGGTGTCACCATTAAGCACAAAACTATATAACCTCACTCATCATTGTTCTCTCATTCACAGTGGGGTGGACCTCCTTAAAAGCAGGAAGGAAAAGTAATGGTATTAGTACACAAACCAGAAACTACTTTGTGTGCACCAACTTTGGAAAAACCTATTCCAGGTACGTCCTTTTTAGATGGAACGAACTGCAATCTGTCCTCAAACACAATGTGTTTTATGATTCTTCTGTATTGTTTTGTTAATTGTGTTTTCTAAGTGTTTCTTTCCCTTGTTTTCATGGTCTCACCTAAAGAGATTTTGCCATAAAAAAACTCATGTACTGCAGGACAGACACTCCTGGACAGTCCTGGACTCACCCTCTCCATCTCCATGAAGTCTTCATCTAGTTTGGTCCCCTCTGCTCCACTGATCTTCTCACTGAGGAGCTGCAAAAAGAGAGCAGAGAGATGGAGAGAATGGTGAGAGAATGACTTCAGAGGTGGTTAGATGGAGAATTAGCAATGATAATATGCTTTTTCACTGTAAATATATAGTCAAATATTATATAGTCTTGAGCTGAGTGTGATGTCAGTATGGGGCCTTTATTTTTGTAGCTGGTCCAGTCAAAGATGCTAAACACTGTGTGTGTGTATATATATACATATATATATATATATATATATATATATATATATATGTATATATATATATGTACACCCATATGTAAATTCTGTGTTCAAATTTTGTGATTTTCACAAGACTAGTCCATTTGAACACTTGCTTCAAATTAATGCCCTGTTAACACACACAACATACACAACTACCCTCGCTGTAATGACTAGTTCCACTTAAATACAGAAGGATAGACACATGAGTAATGAGCTGAGTGATAGGGACAGAACGTTGTTCAAAGCACCCCCCCCCCCCCCCGCCCACCGTTGCTTCCCAAGAAAGCCCCTGTTCTCTTGTTCGTTTTCCTGTCACCATCACAGACAGACACACAAGTGCATGCGGTCACAATCAGATTTGTTTTTGTCTGACAAGCTGGTGCCCTATTTTGCATTTTATATCTCTAAAAGTATTTAAGTGACAGGTTGGCGATACAGCAACACGTCCAAACTCTAACGTAGGGCTAAAGGCTTGGGATTTAAATTGTGATGTAAGTTTTGTTTTAAGTCACAGTAACAGATTTTAATGATGGATCATTACCACAAAACCCAATCAAAACATTCCCTACTTTATATTCTAAAACAAGGATAGAAAGATAAAGACTTGTAGGAGCTACATTTCCATGGAAAATGAAATCACAAATCTATTTGCTGTTTCTCTTTGCAAGTGTGATATAATTTACTCAGAAAAACACGTTTAATGTTTAAGTGATGCAGCAGAAATGTGGTCTGTTGCATCAACTGATAGGAAGTTTGTTCAAGCGCAACACTAACTGCTACACTGTAACATAACATTGCAAACATTGATTTCACAATCAATTTGCCTCTTTGATCAGTTGCACACTGATGTCAGATTTAGGTCAAACATAATCCGTGGCTGAATTTCGCTTTCGCAAAGTTTAAGAAGCACAAGCACAACTCATTCATTCATTCAGCTAACTAATCCAAACAGAGAGCCAAGTTGTGTACGAGAGGTGTGTAAATACATTTCTGTGTGTCCAAGACTCCACAACAAATGCTGCCAGCTATCGGGAGAGTTGAAGGGACCAAGTGGGTCAGAGTCTGGTTAAAATTAGCAGGCTGAGTGTAGAAATGAGCCAGCCCAATCTGGCTGCCAGAGCCTTTCTGGGACAGTGTTCTGAGTGGAATAAAGCAAGGTACCACTGCACATTTGTACAGATTGTAACGCATATAGATGTAAAATAAAAAAACCCAGTGATGGTGACACAACCCAACCCAAAACTGCTTCCCACAGAGATAAAACAAAGGTCAACAAATGCATCATATTTCTTACGTCTCATCTGATCTCACATCGCAGGCGACACATTCGCGAAAGTGCACTTTGCATTACCGTTGTTGCGCAACAGTTTGTGCTATCGGCAAAAAAATCAGACGGCTTCTGGAAAGCTGAGAAGTTGCAAGTCAAAGCCAACATGAGATTATTACGGTAATTTCACTTGCGCTGTTGCAGGAAGCCGACAAATCAAGACAAGTCTTTGTCGGCAGAAAGGGGAAAAGTTGGAAAAACACCTGTACAAAGTTTCCATTTTTTGGCCTGTTTTTGGACATTGAGACAAAAACCCAAAATGTTTTATTTTGAATATGTGTACAGTGTTTTTCTTCATTTCAAATTGTTAATGCACCATTTTAACATGCAGTTACTTGTAAATAACTGCCAGATATTGGACATTAATTTGGAAAAATGGGCAAAAGCACTCATTCACAGGACATTTTCTGGGAATTTATGGTTAAAATAAGCAAAAAAAATGTCCAGGCGAACATTTTGAGGCTTAGGTGTTAAAGGGTTAAATTGAGAAAACAAAAAAAAATCAAAGTTTAACACAATTAATTTATATAAATAAGAATCATGGAGACCACAGTGCAGGGAAACACCTGACATCAGCTAATCTGACAGCAATTACACACTTGGTGGTGTCGTCAGGTGCCTTATGCAACCCAACACACGTGTAACAGCTGATGGGGCAAAAAAAACATCATAACATCATCTACATTTATCAATAAAAAGCAGAGAAAGGGAATAAACAAAGGGCCTAACCAGCTCGGGAACTGCCATTATCGTGCCACGTCAGATTTTTTTTGTTCACGTTAATGCTCAGTGAGTGCAACTGTAGTGGGTTGTGAGACGACAAAATAACCGCATTATTGCAATAACATGACGGCTCAAATCGGGTCATGACATCACTCTCTCACTCCAACACTCCCGCAGCATCACTGAGTAGCATGAGGAAGCCGAGCTCACATTGTTCGTGTGCTCTCAGCAGGAAATGAGAGCACATACAGCGGTTGTCGCTAAAACGTAAAAAAACCCTAACGATTCCAGCAGCCACAGACATGTGGATAACACCATCATCATACCGGCAACACAAGAAGCCTGCTGTGTCTCAGGCTGCTTGTCAAGAAAGAGGGTGCAGTCAGCGCCGTTAATGCCTCGCGTAAAACACATTTAAAAAAACTATCACTTTAAAGGGAGGAAGAGCAGAGCAGCAGCGCTCAGTCAGACAATGGCATGTTCCAAGGCTAAGCTGCAGCAGCAGGTGACAGCTGGGCAGCAAATGGCTGCTTTTAATCCACAATGACAGCATCTAATCTACAAATTAAAGCTACACTTATCACAAACTGTGAGTCGACTGTAAGGACACGACTCAATAAATAATCACTCCGTTCTGATCAACAGGGGCCTGATGCTCACATCAGGATGTAGTCTTTTGCTTTAAAACCACACATGAAAGCAGCTGCCAGGAAGCTATTTTCATCCACGTTTCTTTTATGCGGCTGTGCTTATGATGTGTGTGTTTCTTCTTTCCTGCACTCTGAACACGGGTCTCAGATCCAACGCTCGCTCAAGGTCAAGGATGCCTTGCTGGGTGGAAGCAGAAGCAGCACAATATCTTAATCTTTTTTGCTCACACTGCTTACGTCTAAACAAACACAATGATGACCCAGCATCTGCACAATAACACAAGAACCAGAGTGTGTTCAAAGCAGCTTGATTACATCACTCCATCTTTTGTAGTACTTTAGAGGATGTGTTCACAGAGGTTTGATCATTATCTGAAATAATAGTTTAACAACTTTATTTAAGCAGTGCAGGTCTATTCACCTTAAGTGTTATCATAGTGTAGCAGCATAGCAGTGTATGTGTTAACCTTTCTGTTACCATCCTGTTGCCGCTGACAGGATTTGTCATGCGTACTTCTCATTACCGTAACTCCTGACTGTGTGTGATATCTAGAAAGTTAAACAAAAGATTGCATTGTGTGACCTTCATGTGGAGGATAAAGCTGTAGAAGATGGATGGATGGGTACCGGAAAAAACAGAGAGATAGAACTTTGCGCCTATATACTTGTCATTACGGTAGCCCTCAGTACTTTACAACCATATCCTATGCATATTTACAACTACAGCAACTGCTTCATCAACATTCAACAGCAAAAGCAATGGGTGTTATTGAGATTATGCTCTGCATGAGTAAAACCGACATCTGCTGCCACCCACTGGCTTTACCCCACATTGCACCTTAGGCGATGTTTTACGCTCAAGACTACAGTCACAGCATTTGTTGCCTATTTATTGAGTAACATTTGAATCTATCTAGTATCCGTCTATTTAATCTGCATGCACCGGCAAGGAGTACCTCCTACCTACAATATTCTCCCTTATTAAAAAGGTTAGGATAAGAAACCTTTATCTAAAGGGTAAATCCTAACCTTTTACCCTACATTTTTAAGGTAGCTTTACCCTTAGGAAAAGGTTTCACATTCACAGCAACCTTTTCTGATACAATATCAACAAGAAAACTCACTGACAAATATAGAAAAGGTGAAATTGTCTTAACTTAAGGTAGAGATTGCATTAGAGGTTAATTTGAAAGGTTAATTTAATCATTCAAGGTTTAAGGGGTGCTAATAATAATTCACCCTGATTAATGCAATGCACAGTATGATCTTTAGCCTCAGGATGACAACAGTGTGGATCATGTGGGACATTACAAGACATATTTCATTTAAGCTGGACTGTGTGTGCAGGTTACTGATAAGTGCTGACTATTCCTTCTAAGGGGAACACACAGGGTCACTTAAATCTATTTTATTGTCTATTTTTTTACGCAATATGTCAAGATGAGGGCAAAGGTCCTTCAAAAGATTTTAAAACGAGGAGCAACTGGATTTGTCACAGAGAATCTATAGAATAGTCTGCCTGGTTCTGATTCAGTGTAATTGGATAACTATGACATGGAGGGAGGACGATCTCGGATGATGATAATGACTAAATGTAAGCTGGGTGATTGGCAAGGATTTAACTGGTCTGTTTAATTTCATTTGCACAGAATATTATTATAATACTTCACATGCTGTGTAGTAGATCAACCTAAGTATCACTGCAGTTAGCAGAAGAAGAAGTCAAAGGGCAGTGAAACAAAAGTGAGGTGCGATGGCTCAGTGGTTGAGCGAGTTGTCTTGCAACTCGAAGGTTGTGTGTTCGATTCATGCTATAGGTACTATTTGTAGTGGAAAACCAACCTAAACCATAGTGGAAAAGGGC
>NC_139815.1:22302601-22305101 GCF_963457635.1 Microchirus variegatus | reverse complement strand
CAATTTCAGGAATGTCTCATTGTGACGTAGCAATGAGTGTGGAAGTCAACATTGCGTGTTTTATCTCCTGTACTTAGACTGAGTCATCTTTTTTCACACTTTTCCTACTCATAGGGCCTCCAGAGTCCCAAATATAAGTATTAAAATGATTTAAAAGTTGATTTTGCATATTATGACCCCTTTAATTGATAGAGCAGGTGAGAGCAAACCCTAATTTATTGTTAAACAAGTATGGGAGAGTGGATTTTGGGAAATGTTTGCATTATTTGCTTTTATCACTTGTGCTGAAATTTTTTAACCTGAGCAAAACATTTAGTTCAAGTTCAGTGTTGGGACATAATTGGTGCAGGATTTTCCACGACAGTAAAAATAGGACATCAAAATTGGAAATGATCAAATTGCAAAGGCTGCTTAACTCCAGCCAGTCCAGTCACCTACAGGAGATAAGTGGTAATGCGCCATCACATTTCAAATACATACAAATACAAATTTCGAAATTGCAATTGTTTTATCTGTCAGAAAAAGTAATGTCCATCTATGGGACAATGATCTGGTGTGTTCGGAGTGTTATTCTGTTATTTTTTTGGGGGGTTGTGTAAAAGCCCCCATCTAGCTTCACTTACACTCACCTGCACGTTATTATCATGTGACATTTTCTTTTTCTTAATTGATGGCTATCTTAAAAAATACCAAGCAACTTTGTAGAACCTATTCCTCCACTGGATGCATAGATCTACTGTGTGGCTTTTTGTAATCCTCTGCAGAATGCTGCGTGGCCTTGTAACATATCTGGATGACTAGCAGAGTATGAATGTGTGTGTGTGTGAATGGCCCTCACTCACACTCTGGTCACATGACAGTGGTGGCTGACGTCTTTCTCTTTACAGCATCGTCTGTGTGCTCAGTGTGAAGCATTTGCATCATTTACTGTGATTACTGGATTATTTCCTTGTCCCTGTTGCAGTAGAGAGATTTATGTTTGAAGCCTTAGCTAAGGGAATCAATGTTGTTTGTTGCTCTCATCTAGATTTAGGGAGGTCTGGGGAGTGGAGTGATGAATATAACTTTCTTAATAGAAAGAACAAGTTGATTTAGTGAAATAATGGAAAAAGGATATAATGACATGTAACAACCGCACAAAATAGGGATAACCCCCAAAACTAGAATGGCACAGTTAGCAGCATTGAAGTATTCTGCGTGGAGTTGTTTTGCTTGTAAATAGGTAAGAAGGTCGAGGGATTTATAGGCAGCAGATTATGATGCAGTAGTTTGCAGCTTCATGACCACAACTGCTTTAGGGAAAACCCTGTGGTGAAATGAAAGTACCACCCTCTTTCCCCTTATCTCTTCTTTTCCGGCAGAGAAATGGGAAAATATTAATGGCGTTTTGTTTACTTGCTTTACTCGTAACAGCCCCCTGTATCCTCACAACCGTAAGCAATCGGTGAATTCAGCATAGTGTGCAAAATTAGACGTCTACGCGTCTTATCTACAAAATAATGGCACTTGTTGAATTTGAGTTGCCATGAATTTAAATTTAGAATAACTTCAGTCAAAGCTTTGATTTCCTCTGGTTTAACAGTTAAGCTGTTTAAAGATCATCAGCAGAAGCTGCACACACTTCATACGTGCCATCATCACTACCAACAGGAGTGTGAGTCATAATAAACTTCTGCAGACAGTGAGTTCCACCTGTACTAATAACTCTGAACTTTGCACATTACACTGACCTCTGGGTAAGAAAACAACAACAACTGCTGTAATCAGGTGCACAAGGTCGTAAATAATCCACCTCCACTGAGCAGCCGTAAAATGCTCTGAACTGGGACACTTTAGGCAGCACGGTTATTTATTAATTACGTCTCAGGAATCTGAACGTAGGCTTCAGCGTGATTCAGTGACATTAAGGAGTCAACAGGAAGCGAGACTACCAGAAATGAACTAAAGTCCCTGTGCAGATTTGAGCTGAGGCTATTTCTGTCCAAGGCCGGTGTTTTTATCACTTAACTCTCAAGTTAAAATGCCAAATGTTATCTGGCTCAAGGTTATCATCTGTGTGTGGGGGGGCGGGGGGTTGCTGCTTTTCTGCTCGTCTTTTATCTAAACTAATGATTGTTGTGTTTGGCTGTTGCTACTGTAAGCCCAAAACACGATTTTAGACACACACACACACACACACGCTCAGGTTAATTTATCTGACCTGAGCAGACATGATGTTCCACTACATCCCCCTGACCCTTCTCCAATAATAATAGTGGAAAAAAGGTTCAGATATGGTTGGAATAAACAGGAAGTGGTGATGTTTCCTCTGCTCTTTTCTGCTGCTGGTTGAAGGACATTTTTATTTATCTGGTCACAATCCAACTTCCGGCTTAGGAAACAGGTGAAACAATATTTTTTACATGCGCTACATGACATACGTGTGTTTCTACAAAGTGATGTATTTTTTGTTTATCTGCTAGGATGACAACTTTGATTGATAGTTAGTGCCTGCTCTATT
>NC_139815.1:22240101-22297601 GCF_963457635.1 Microchirus variegatus | reverse complement strand
ACTGTTTCTTCAGGCCGGCCACAGACATCGTGTCACGCGTGACGCTTCGCCTCCTGCGGAGAAATACTGCGTGAAAACGCGAAATAAAACCAGGGAAATGTGCGTTAACGAGGAGGGAGGCACACAGCGTCCACAGCACCCGCACTCATCAGTCAGGATTGCAGCTGAAGCTGAGCGGAGTCAAGCTAGCCCACCGCAGGAAAAGACAGCACCGGAAACAGCCTGGCCGTCTGAAAAAGTAAAAGCGTCAAGTCATGACGTTAGTCGCATTATTTTATTGGTTTTCAAGTTTCCAACACAACAAAGATACAATAGCGACATAGCGAAACGTACATTTAAAAAGAACTAAATTTAGTAACAGCTGTGTTGGAAGAAAATAATCACTTTTGTGAGAAAAGAATATATATATCCGCTACAATTACTTGATTTTTCTATTAATGATTACTCTGATCTTATTTGTATGAGCAAATCGTTCAGTGTGTATCGCAGATATTCACTGGGTTGTGGACTGTGTTGAGCGATAAACGTGTGGTGATTTTATTTTGAAGTTGAAGTCCGGAAATGGGACTTACGTAGTTTTGCTCTGGCGGCGGAGGAGAGGGTTTCCTGAATCGCAGAGATGTCGCCACGTCTCAAAGCTCATTGGCTGACGGCTGCTCGTGCGGAGGAGAGAAGTGATGACTTCACGAGCGTCAGATATCATTTTACTGACATAATAATAATAACAGTGTTGTAATGTAACATAGTACAAATACTTATTTGCTGTACTTAGGCATGTATCTGTACTTAGTTTGTTATTTATATTTCTAGTAACTTTTACTCCACTACATTTCCTCTACTATCTTTGTTACTCATTACTACCAAATAAAATCAGAAGAAGAAGAATTTATATATATAGAGTATTATATATATATTATATATATATATATATATATATATATATTATATAGAGTTCTTCTAGTCTTGATGAATTGCTTTACATTGCAGTTTTGCCATTCACTCACGTCAACACTGGGTTAGGTTTCTTGCTCAAGGACACATATTGACTAGCAGAGCCAGGAATTGAACCAACAACCTTCCAGTTAGAAGACAACTTGCTCTACCACTGATCTACCATGGCTCAATTTTAACATTTTTATACTTTTACTTCTAAAACGTAACATTTTATATCAGGTAATTACATTTGATAAAAGTACAGTAAATGTCATATTTATGACTTATAACAATTTACTTCAACGTCTACCAAAGTCATTTTCTGGTACTTGTACTTTTACTCAACTTTCCCTTATACGTACCTCACACAAGACTGGCTGGGACTGGCACCAGCGACCCACCGGGTTATTATTTACTTACTTTTAGATTTATCTCTCTGTTTTCGATGTGAATGGACTTATTCTGCATCAATTAGTTTTTTATTGTGTATATCATTCCTGACCAAACAAAACACTTTTACTTTGAAATTCTGTGATTAACTGTGATCACCAGTATCTTCATTGTTATATCATGATGGAATAATGTGTAGTAATGTTTAGATTATATTGCCAACCCCATACTAACCTGTTGTTTTTCTCCTTTTAACCTTCTGTATATGCAGAACCAGACCCCTCTCGAACCTGGTCATTTGAGTTTGAGACTCCTGGACAAGAAGGTGGAGAGGTCAGGATGACAGGATGGAAGTCTAACGGATCTCCCAGCGCCTTTGTGAGTTTTTAAAGACTTTTATATACAACCAAAGAAAATATTATGTCAAGCTGCTCAGTGAAAGTTTTGACTGAAACTAAATGTAAATTGACAGGTCAGTCTCTGTGGAGAGTTTTGAAAAGAACACGCTTGTGAATGTGCAGTGGAGGACTTACATTGGTGCTGTGACTGTAATGTTTTTGTTTCCATGAGCTGGAAACAGAACTACATTAACAAATCAATGTCCTGCTATGATGTGAAATAGGCAGAGTGTTCCATTGTTTTTTCAGAGCGTAGAAAAGACTTTGTCACCTGCTGCCACGTTGGTGAAGCCTTTCAATCAGTGTGAGGTGAGATGGTCTATAAATCTGTTCAGTGAGAGAAGTTAGGGCATGGATGCTCAAAGAAGAAGACATTTCTTTGTGGGTATATGTACAACCATATAGACTAGACATTAGAGAATTTTACTACTTACTCTTATTTTTATTACTTCTTATAAATGTGTGTATGGATGAATGAATGTGTGCAATCTAATTTTTCAGTCAATAAAAATCTAATTAATCTAATTTAATCCAAGATAGGGATGCTCCTCTTGTTTATGTTACATTAGTGAAAACAAGGCTTGATTTTCATTTCATGGCAAGTAGTTATTCAACGTTTTATACTGTTTAGAATGTTGCATTTTTATCACTTCTTTAATTATCAATGATGATGATGATAATAATTCAGCACAAATGGATTTTATTTTATTTTCATCCAACACACTGCTGCCATCTAGTGTTGAAGAACTCACATGTTGACAGGGACAACAAGGAAATCAACGTAACGCATGTCTCAACAAAATCCATTTGAACGATTTTTTACACAATTAGTGATTTTTGTGATTTATTTCCCTAAACTCTTAACACTTTAGGATGTTTTGGGGTTAAAACAAACCTATGTGAGTACCAGATATAATAATAATAATAATAATAATAATAATAATAATAATAATAATAATAATAATAATAATAATAACAACAACAATAATAACAATAATAACAATAATGAACACAAACTGCTATACACTTAGACAAAATGTAAGAAAATAATGTGACATCATTACTGGTCAACTGAGAGAAGATTCACAGCCTCGTGTGAAGCTTGTGCTGTTTTCCCTACACCACCAGAGGGCAGCAGAGGAGCACATAAGTAGATAACAAGCACCGGTGCAGGTCTGACACCGTCCAGCAGGGGGCAGACTCGCTGCAGCTGTGAATCCTCCTGCGATGGTGCGACCACTGGGATGAAGCTGAAACATTCATTTATGCACACAGCTGAACCGAGGCTTCAGGACATTTGATTTTATTATTAGTCACATGAGAATTTCTTGCGTCTGTGAGTAAAACGTTCACATTTTTTTTAAAGAAGAAAAAGAAGTCATGCCTATGTATAGAACATAAGGATTTCTTTTTATTTCAGGGGTGGACATTTTTGGGCACACACATGACTTTGCTGAACTTATGGTTAATAAAGGGAGAAAACTCCCCCCTTGTAAGAGTGGAACTTTCACTTAAACATGTTTCCTTTCCCCTCCCTCCCTCCCTCCCTCCCTAATTCCCTCTGCATTTACTCTTCTCCACCTCCTCTTCCTCCCTCTGCCTGCAGAGTATTTGGAAGAACAAAAGTCATCTGCTGTCCATCTGGCTGCTGTGCTGGATGCTAATACCCCCTCATATTCTTCAGCTTCCCAAGGCCCCGTGGACAATCTATTCTGTCCCCCTCCCAACAACACCATCCCCCCTCCCCCTGACTTACCCTTGCACACTCCCCTTAGCTGGCCCTCATCCCCATCCCAGGACCTAGAGGTGGGATCCGGTGTCAGTGCCCCAGAAAGACCCCTCTCTCTCTCTCTGGAACATGTGGCGGGATCAGCCGCCCTGTTGTTCAGAAGGCTCAGTTTCACTGTTTGGGATTCTCACACGTAGCCATCGCTTCCCCGGTGCTGCCTCTCAGTTTGTCTAACTTTCAGGCTCTCTCCGAGGCACTTTCACAACTTTAAATCCCACTTAGTCATCACATAGAAGCAATTAATGACAGTTTTGTTCCAGTATTGTTCTGACCTTTGACCTTTGCTTCTGTGTTTCATGAAAATGTTCACACGGCAGCTGAGATGTGAGAACACGGGTACGCTGCGCTAATCGATATTTATGTTTATCAATCCATAAGAGCACCCTGAGTCACTTGTAATAATGTTAGCATGTATACGAGATAAACATAACTATAATAGGGCTGAAACAATTACTCCAATAATCGACCGAGTACCCTAAATTAATTTTGATAATCGATTGGAGGGTTTTTCATTATTAAAACAAGATATCTGATTGTTTTGGCTTCTTAAATGTGAATATTTTCTGGTTTCTTTGTTCCACATAACAAAGAAATCATTAAAACGTCCATCTCCAGGTTTGACAAACACTAATGAATGTTTTTCTACATTTTCTGACATTTACGATTACTCTTTTAATCGAAAAAAAATACTTGTCAGATTCATCGATTATGAATATAATCGTTATAAGGACACAAAAAAAATCGTTCAGTAAAGCCAGTTACAGTACAGTAGTACAGTTGCTTTTCTTTATCAACAGACTCAGCTGACTATGTGAATTGTAAAACTGTTGATTTAAACCTTTGTGACTCTTTAAATACAAAATAAGTCTAATATACAATACATATTGAAAGAAACAGTTTTTATTGACTGAAAAAAAGTTTAAGGCCCAACCTTAAGGCCTTAAAGGTGCATTATGTAATAAATCTAAATCCACTGGCCATAAAATCCTCCTAATATGTCACAGAGACTCAGGAATAATATTCATATAACAAACTGAACTCACCAACAACAACAGTACAGACAAAATATTCACATTAAAAAAAATCTTTCGCAGACTGCAAATCATCTTTATGTTTTGAAATCATGTTTTGGCATGTGGCGCCACCTACCGCCGTCTACCAATCATTGCAGTCAGTAGAGTCTCTGCTGCCGAGCAACCGCGGGTTGCCAGTTACGTCTGAGCTACAATGGTGGAGAAAACGAAACCTAAAAGACCTCTATATTTTGAATTTGAGTGAAGTAACCGTTTTTGGCCACATTCTTACAGATGGCGCCTTTAAAAATGTAATTATCTTTTGCACACTGTGCTGTGTGCAGAGCCTTCACTGTGCAGTGGCTGAATGAAGTTTAGTGGCAGTTACGTCACGGTTTGCTACTTTTCGTCTTTGACAGTTCAGTCATCAGCTCTCATGTCCAACATTGACCAAACACATGTTTATTTTGTCTTGAATTGGATTTGTTACGATTTGTATAAAAGTTCGAGACAGATTACACCTTTAGGGCGGAAGCAGGGTGGAAGAAAGAAAAGAGTTTCTGCGACCAAATAGATTCAGGCATCTGTGTTCTTATCTCATCCTCTGTTAAGAGTCTTACCATTTTCTTTTGTCAGTGTTCAAAATCAATCTCTCCTAAACACTGCAGCTTTATTTCAGCAGGGACAAAAAAAGAATAAATCCATGCTCCTTAAAAATAGCCCCAAAGATGCAAGTCGTTCTAAGTACAGATACAGCTCATGTGGAGGAAGTTGAACCATAGTGCACCACCTCTACAGATCAACCAGGTTCTCTCTGCTGAATATTGTCGCCTACATACAACACACCACAGAAGGGACTGAAATAATCCACGGTGCCTTCGGTGAGTGGTACTAGATTCCCGCAGCGTGCCAGAGAAAGGATGGGGGGGCCACTTGTCAGAAACCTGGTTTTTCCAGCTCCCTAAGTGATGAGGAGCAGCTTTTGCGAGCGTGTTAATGTACAGTAAATGTGACGGGTGGGTTGGATTGTTGAGTTATGCAAGGCTTTCAGCCGTTTGCGATAGCACAATACTTTGGCATGTTGTGTAACGCGTTGTCTCCTCCTCGCTTTATCAATGTGGGCCCGGCCGTACTTCTGCTGTCCCCCGGTCCATTTCCACTCGTGCACCTTTGACTCTGCACAGCGAGTGAGTCACCTCTTCAGTTAACGCCGGGGAGCTTTTTACAGGTCACGTGGTGTGTGTGTGTGTGTGTGTGTGTGTGTTGTTTTGAGGCCATGCACATTTTAATAATTGTTAAATGTGTGCCAACAAGATCACAAAATCAAAGCATCGTAAACCGAGTGGTAACTAAATATTCCTGCCTGGGTTTTTTTTTTTCACTTCAGTCCATATTTTTGCTCTGAAAAATGCATTAAAATCCACTTATATGTTGTGTGTGAGATATGCAAAGATATGTATGAATACACATTCATACATAAAAAAAAAAAAACAACTCCTACACAGTTGCAGTGGGAAAAAAGTTGCATTATTATTTGAAATATGAGTCGAAAACAATAGCAACTGAAACCAGTTAAATAACATTAACATAAAATCACATGGGGCCTGATTGTGTGGCTATTTACTTTTCTGTTGTTTTGGAGTTTTTGCCAACATGTGTTTGACTCTAAAGTTAGAGCAAGTTGTGGACATTCTATCTATCGATCTATCTATCTATCTATCTATCTATCTATCTATCTATCTATCTATCTATCTATCTATCTATCTATCTATCTATCTATCTATCTATCTATCTATCTATCTATCTAACCGTACCGTAGTTTCTGTGTCTTTGGCTGCGTTTGTGTCTGATCTGTTTATTTATCTTTCGCAGTGAAAGGAGGTCAAGCTGCCGCTGACCTGAGCCCCTTCATTCCGAGGACCACACCCCTCTTCCTCTTCCTCCTCCTCCTCCTCCTCCTCCTCCTCCTCAGCCTGTGAGGGACACACTGATGTAAGATAACTTCTAAAAAAACAAGTCCTGCTTTCGTGAGCCATCTGGTGTCTTCGGTTCTAAATCTGTCTTTGGTTTTTATTTGTGTTGAAAATGGGGAAATGTCATATCGGAATTTGTGGGAAATGTGTTTTCGTTGCAGCTTTACTAGCTCACACAGCCTGAGACATGGACGCTTGCCCTCGCAGAAAACACGGCCAAAAGTGCGGGGGGACACGAGGGAAAAACTTATTTTAGCACGGCTCAACTGATGAAATCGAACACCGGCGTAATTCTACAATATCTTGGCACGCTCTCCTGCCACTTTGTCTTGGGGATAATAAGGATATATATGCTATTGTAATATACTACGCAGCCTTTTTCCCCTCACTGGCTACTGAAGTTTGTTGCTCACTCGCTGCCTCAGAGTCGTACTGGAAGTCGGCCATTTTACATCACTGCTCACAATTGACTGCTCCCTCCAGGAAAATAAGTGCAGATTAACCTAAGTGACAGAAACTTACCATGGAATTGTACAAATGCTGGGATAGAGTGTGGAATATAAGCAGGTGGTTGATTTTATTTTACACAATTCCATGAACTTATCCTTTTATTTCTGCATCACTTCAGTTTTCAAATTGATCTTTGATTATCTATCTATACGATAGATAGATAATCAAATTGATTGAAGATCTGCCCAACGTTCAGTTTTACGAGACATTTAGTGAAGAAGGGTCCTTCTACAAGGGCTGAGGTTCTACCTGGAACCATTTGCTTCTGAAAAACCCTTTCCTGAATAAAGGATTTTAAAAGGGTTCTTGGTGGAACGTTTTTATAAAGGTTCCACCTGGAACGCCAAAAGGTTTCTCCTATGAGGACAAGCTGAAGAACCTCACTTTTATTTCTAAGAGTGTACTGTGAAGGAATAATACTACTTCACATGAGTTCTTTGTGCCAGAACAGTACACATACACACACATACTACATACACACATGCGTCTTTATGTGTAATGTGTAATGTGCATCACTGTAACGCTGTCCTCCCTGAGTGCACTGTTTACTTGCGTATACTGTATAGCAGGGGTGTCCAAACTTTTTTTTTAAACAAGGGCCAGATTTGATAACATCAAGATTTCCAGGGGGCCAACTCAAACATAATAAGATAAATATTAAATATATAAAATGTAATTATTACAGGGCCCTCAGACCTTTTTTTTTTAAAACAGTAAACATTACATTACAGATGCACTGTTTTTTACAATTATAATTTTTAAATGGCAATGTAATCAAATCTAAGGCATGCAGGAGTGACAACATTGAAATAATCTGCCTTTCTTTCACATCTGGAGTCAAATAATATAGTAACATAATCATTCTATCTATCACACGTGGGTTTTTGAACCCAGGTTTCAAGCACAACTCCTTACCAGGACATGCCTGGAAGCTGTTGTCGTTTCATTTGTCTCTGTTTCTTTATCCCCTTGCCTTGTTTCTACTTTTCTACCCTGATTGTTGGCAGCTGTAACACTGCACATTTGCCCATTTCAGGGATTATGTTATCTTATCTTAGAAAGTTTGCATAAAAACGACTTCCCTAAGAGGCTTTATGTCGTTGGATCAAATTTTATAGAATTGTATGTCATTTTAACACTGAGATCTAAAATAATTTAACTTTTTAGAACGAAAATCAAAATTAAATAACTGCAGAGAACATTATTATTAGACTCATACATATTAATTTATTTTCATTTAGTCAAATGTATATTTATATGATCCACATAAACTATTATTCTTTAACAACTACTCTGAATAAACTATAGATCAATTTTAAGACAAAATGCATCTCTTTTCGCTTCTTTTCTAAAGAAACGCATTACCCTAGATCAGGGGTGTCAAATTCATTTTCACTGAGGGCCACATCAGCATAATGGTTACCCTCAAAGGGCCAGATGTAACTGTCATACAGAATAAATGTAACTAAATGTAACCAAATATAATGCCAAATAAAGGTAACTACTCCATAACATATTGCTAAATAACTTTCTGTATTTATTACTTATTCAATTTCACTCGTCACATAATGCATATACAATGACACTGCGATCTAGTGGCGGGATAACGCAATCGCCATGTATTGTGGGAAATGTAGTTTATGGTCAACACACGCCTTAAAGCAGCATAGACCTAGTTTAACACTGATTTTTAAGACCAATTAATCACTTGTGGGCCACATAAAATGATGTGGCGTGCCACATCTGGTCCCCGGGCCTTGAGTTTGACACGTGCCCTAGATTAAACACTAGGGGCGGAGTTTGTATATGAAACGGCGTGGACTCAAAAACTGATAACAGTGGCTCAAGTGCTGTGTGATACACAGTGTTCTTTATAAAAGGGCACACAATAGAATAAGACTTGCAAACATATGGCTTTTTATTTAACTGGAATGAATATTGTAACATTAAATCAAAGGAAACATGAACACCTGTCAGTATGTGATGCTTTTTTGCCCAGTTTTTCTTTAAAAAATAAACAAACGAAGCCAAACGATGAACAAACTGGGTCTAGATTCTGGCTCACTGCACTTAAATACAGAATGAAAACAGAAATGATGCAAAATACAGAGCAAAAATGGAACAGTAAACCATAGTGAAATAATCATACATGTACAACACAATGTTCTTTTTCAATTTAATTCATTTTTTTAAAACAAAACAAAAAGGAAATACATATAATATCAATGGTGAACTTTACCTATTTTATACAGTATATTTTTGGTTTCTTTCAAATAACAAATTACTCTATTCACAGAATATACAGGTTAATAAACATTATGTTCACCATTTCTTTTTAGGGTGTGATCCCATGTGAGGCCATTATCAAAAATTGCATTTTTTTTTCCCCCATCCTCTCGTTATTTTTATTTTATTTTTTTCTCAGTGTCTGACTTATTCACATGCTTTTGTCTCAGTAAACAGCATGAACTCCTGCTGTTTGTCCAGTCAGTCAGGAAACTGTAAGAAAACCACAAAGACAATACAAGAGCAATGCCTTAATCAAGTCTGGTCCCACAAGCAAATCTTCTTTACCACAACACCAGAAGTCTCCATTTCCTCAACCTTTCTCTCACCCTGATCAGTCAGTTGTTTGTTTGTTTGTTTTGTGTGGAGTTTATTCTCTATTTTTTTTTTTTTTTACAACAGAGCCCATGAATACTGCTGTTGATCACAAAAAGTCAATGAGAGGAGACTGGGCCCTTTTAATACTGCATACCCCCCCTGACACAATATGAAGGGGGGGGTTCTATACACACCTGTAGTCTGGAAAAAATCTTTGGTTCATAACATTAGCAGTACGCAACAAACAGAACAGGAAAGACAGGTTCAGATCAACACCATACAACAACTTATTGGTCAAGTTCACAACACAATCTAAGCTTTTTTTTTAACAGAGACCATTGTCCAGTTAAAAGAAACGTCCGGTGCAGAAGTTCACTTCACAACTGTGTTTGGTCTATGCATAACGCACAGCTTCACAGGGACAATGTGGACAATCTGACAATGAAAACACACCAGAGGGAAACCACTCTCATGATACAGTTTCATGACTCAACGCTCACTTAGACGGCACAGTAAAATGTGTTTTTTTTAAGGGACTAAACTGGGCTGTAAGGCAAAAACAACACAGAGGAATCAGTACTACAGTACACTGAAAGTAAATGTATCTTTCAGTTCTTCTTTATACAGCATGGTGATAACATATGTAAACACACACAGATGCATGTAGTTCTTAATCAATTGTTGTTTTGGTGGAAAAGCTGATTGTTCTGAAAGAAGACTGCACTTTGCTGTGAATGAAATCCTGATTGTACTTTCTCTATTTTCTCTCTTGTTTTCACAAAACATCACAACAGACGAGTATGGACTTTAAAAAGTGCTAATTAATGAGCCCTTTTTTCTGAGCCCAAAAAGAAAACGACAACAACAACAACAACAACAATAAGACAAATTGAACAAAGAAACTAAGTCACGTTGCCGTCATCTCAAACCCCCTACTCCTGGTCCATTGTGGCACCTGAACTAACTGCAAGGTTCCTGTGGAGGTTGGGGTTCTGGCTGTGCCGGTTTCTGCTTCTCACAGAGGAAAATGAAGTATCACAGCCTGGGACTTTACACTTGTGAAGCAGTCGTAGATGCACAGTCTTGTAATGGGCTCTGAATGTGCCTTTGTTGCTGTAGACCTTTTGGCAGATGTGGCAGGTTATCGGAGATCCACCCCCACCTCCCTGAACCCCGACTTGTCCTCCCACAACACTGCCAAGGGTCCTCTCACCCCCAAGGGGTAACTCTTCGCCCCCCGATCGTCCCATACCGATCCCGTCGCAGCTTTCATCGCTGTCCTCCATGGGAAGCACCTCCTCTCCCTCTTCGGCACCTTCGCCTTCCTCGCTGCCCGCTCCGTCTGAGTCCCAGGAAGATCGTGCACTGCCGTTGCCACGAGGTGGTGCAGAGGAGGAGGTGCTCAGGTCCAGGACTGCACCGTCCTCCCCACCTCCACCACCTACTCCTGCTCCTCCCCCTAATCCCTCTGCCTCCCCCAAGGACAATGCATTGTCCATTGCAGCAGACATTTTGCTCATGGGGAAGACCAGACCCATGCGGTTGTGTCCTCGGAAGATGACGGAGGTGTGGCTGGTTTGGTCGCGATGGGACAGGTCTCTATCACGCTGGTCCTGGCTGTAGTCCAGACCAACAGAGTCTCTGTCTCTACAGTGGGATGAGGGTAAGTAGAGTGTGCTGGCGGGGCTGAATGATTCTTTGGTCAGTAGCTTGTGGTGCAGGTTCACATTTGCGCTGTGTCTGCAAAACAAGAACATACAGTATGCGCTTAAAAATCTATTTATAGTTGGACCATTCCACACTTAAGGACTGAAGCAAGAGAACAATACAGCTGATTCATTTTAAAGACAACCTCAACAAATGTAAAGACACTTAAACTTTGAATCTGGATGACTTTTTTTTTTAGGTTTTGTTGCAGTGTAGGCAGAATCTGCTGCAGCACTAATCTTCCCACCAAAGAGTCTTGTATGCAGACTGGTTGTAACAGAGCATCCAATAGGAGGACCCACTTTCTCTCTCTCTGAACTTCCCTGTGAATTGCCAACATCTCCATGATGGGCCATATCTTCAAAGGTCATTAAAAAAAGCCGAGTGCTGTTCTCCCGAGATAAGTTGATTTACATTATGTACTGTACATTTTAGAAGCCAGATGTGTCAAATCCACTCACACATGCTGTGTTTGTGCTCATACTTTTGTTCTGACTTGTCCGTTTTGTCTGTGCATGGAATCGTTATACATTTTTTGCTTGCATTGAAGACATCTGCACAGTCCTTTAAGGATATGGGTACAATTTGCATCAGTCTTGTGCCACTAAATCTGTCAAGCTTAAAGAACCAAGAGTCTTCTGTTTCCATGCTAACCAAACTAGATAAGCTGATTTCAATTCCTCCTCAACTGCCAGCACATTCACATGTTTCATGACTGAAAGCTGAGAAGTGGTCTGAGGCTAAACTGGTTTAGATAGAACTCGCAACAATCTCTTTTCAGAAACTGTGAAATGGTTTACAGTGCATCAGTCAGTGTTTGTGAAACCTTCACTGGAAAAAGAGGAAGAAGCCGTGTCTGCGTCTCACCTGTCTCGGCTCCTGCGGGAGGGGAAGGCAGCGTTGCAGCCGTCCACTGTGCACATGTGCATCTCCTTCAGGTGGACATTTTGGTAGTGCATCTTGACGCTGTAGGGGTCTTTAAAGGTCTTACTGCAGATTTCACAGTGGTGTGGCAGGTCAGCATTGGGTTCGAGGTGGGACAACCCTGAGTCGCCGTAGTCGTTGACAAATCCATCAGATCCCTCTTTGTCACGGTCTAACAGCTGCAGACTGGCTCCGTTAGTCAGCCTGGGGCCTCCCTCATCCCATTTGTCCATGGCGTGTAGCGAGTTTGCATGTTCCCTGTCTTCTCTTTCTTCATTGCCATTAGGTTCCTGATAGAGCAAACTATTGTCACAGTGGTTCTCCACCAGTCTGTTTTCAAAGGGGGACGGTGAACGAGTGATTACCTCGGTTTCATTTTGCCTTGGTCCATCATCTTTGCCGTTCCTCTCTATCATGTCTCTATCCATGGTTTGGTCGAACAGATGCTTGGGGCTGTCCTGCTCCCTCTCTTTGCCATTGTAAGCCCCCATCATCTCCTTCTCCTCCCCGTCTGGTCTGGTATACATGCGCCTTTCTGCTCGTCTACTGTCACACTCATCCTGGTCCCTGCCCTGTAAAGGAGCATCGTCCTCAGAGCTGCTGCCCTTGTCTATCTGCTCAATTCTTTCCACTTCCTCCTTCTCTATCTTAATGGGCATGCTCGACTTCCGTGACTTCTTCTTTGGTATTGGGTCTGTCATGCAGTGTTCAGGGGCAGAGACAGGTTTGACTGGCACAGAGGAGGACAACAGAGGAAGAGAGGGTAGTGTTCCTGGCGTGTTGGCAAGCTCTGCTGGAGTTACGAGGCTGCGGTAGAAAGGCAGGACTGGCTGTACTGTTTTCAAGTTGGGAAAGAGGATGCCACTCTGGCCCATACTGGGGAATGAGCTGCTGTGGAGTTTAGAACCAGCGTCGATGTGGCTCACCATGTAGCTGGATTTATGGCTTTCTGAAGAACACACAGGAATTGGGGTGCCATACTCCCTCTTTTCTCCTTCAGAGTTTTCATCACCAGATATGCTTCCCCGCAGGTCTTTGTCCCTGTTGTTGCGGTTCATGGGCATGTGTAGCCGTGGGTTAGGGTTGGCACTGTGGCGATTGCGACTGCGGAGCGAGCTGAACACCATGTTGCAGCCGTCGATTGTACACTTGTGCTTGATCTTCAGGTGCACTGCGTTGTAGTGGATTTTCAGTGTGCCTTTGTCGTAGAATGTCTTCTCGCAGGCGTTGCAATATACACGACCCTTCTTCAGAGAGCTTCCAGCACTTCCACCTGAGATCCCTCCACTACTACTCCCGTTCCTGTCAAAGGAGCGAAGTTTGCCGTCAGGTGACATCTGTGTTACGTCAGAACTCATGGAGGGCGTACATGGTGTGGAGGGTCCATCGGAGCAGTTGTCACTCGTGGAGAAGTCCTCTGCCTCGATCTTTGTGGTTATGGAGAGGCTGTCCATGGGCTTGTCTTCACACCTGTCTAAATCAGCAGTGAAGGAGACAGAGCTGGAACATAGCAGGCTGCTCTCTGGTGGTCTTGAAAGAGAGAGGGGGCTGTCCCTCCTCAGACCATCCTGCTCGTGCTCATCTCGCCTTTGACTTTGCTGCTCCACTGACCCACAGCACTGCTGTTGGTGCTGCTGGTGGTGCTGCTGCTGCTGCTGCTGCTGCAGTGTTCCCGTTGGTGAGCCCAGAAATGGTGCCGGGACAGAGCCTAGCAGCTGAAATGGCAGCATAAAGGCCATGCTGTTGATAAAGTTCTCAAAGTGGTGCATGCTGTTGCCACTTAACTTGTCGGCTTTGGATGTAGAGAGGTTGGCAACGGTGCGCGGCGTGTTGCGCTCAATGAAAGTGCGGATATCTGAGTTGGTGCGGGTGCTGGGGACCAACACTGCCTGTCCCTCCTTGTCCTGCAGAGCCATCAGCTCTACGATGGACTTGGTCTCACCAAAACGAAGAAACTGCTGTAGCGTGGCTATCTCCTCCTCAAACGTCATGATGGCCCACCGGTCCAACACCTTCCCCGCTACATCCTACAGACAGGGCAGGATGAAAGGAAACAGCGATATGGTGTAGGAAAGAGGAGGAGGGCAAGGGTATGAAGATGATTGAGAAGGAGAGCGAAAGGGGGGGGGAAAAGAAGAAAGACGAGAGAGCAATTTCATCATTAGCATTATAAGTGTCTGCTGGGTTTCTCATACATATTCAGAGTGTAGGTTAGATGACACACCCCATAACACAGACTGGCAAAGCAGCTAAATAAAGGAATCAGATGGAGTGTTAATATGAGGAGGCAGTGCAGAACCCTGAGAAGCCTCATTACACAGACACTTGGCGTTTCATCTCGCAGGTCATTTCTCTTCATTTAAATCAAGTGGGTTTACCCATTTTGTATCAATGGAAGCAGAAAGAGAACACAAACGCACACACACACCTTTGTGAGAAGACGCACTCATACACACACTCCCGAAAAAGCATGCAAAAATAAATATGTGCATGGACATACCACACACATTTAGTCACACATAAGGGAGGGAGGGGTGATCAGAAGGCGCTGCACATTGATCAGGCGGGTCCTCTCCCCCTTAAACCAGCAGCAATCACATGTGAGTTCAGATGTCTTTGAAAGTGAGCAGCGGCTTCGTGCCATAACCGTGATTAATATTTCATCACAGAGCATTCGTTGGGCGCCTGTCGAGGATTCCGACTCTACGTTTGCCATTAGTTGAGCTAACATGAATTAAACGTAGTCCGACTTGAATACTTGATGATGAACAAATCGAAGTGAGAGCTCACGCTGACATAGTGCCTGCAGCCTGTGCCGCGGCTGGCTTGGCTCGGGTTTGAGATGAAATCTGGGGCAAAAGACATAATGTTTACAAATGTACCCAGAGTAGTTTGAAGACCACCTCAAGATGGTTTCACCACGGCAACAAGCATTGCTATGCCAGAGAGTCCATGGCACCGGCGCCTCAGCTCCCCACACTCTTCAGTACTTCCTGAATCTTCATCTGACTGCGTCTCCCTCACCTTCCTCAGAAATTCCCTCTGTTGCTGACTCTTGCTCACTGATACTCTGTGTTTTATTTTCCCATGTCGGCCTCTAGACTGGATTTTCCAACTTGAGAGAAACAAAACTAAAACACTATCGTGGTATTGTTTTAATAGATAAACGAATACTTTGGAATTGTGGGAAGCTTTGTTTACAAGATTCAGATAAGAAGACTGATAAGAACGATGTGTGTAATAGGTGATAGTTCAGGTCATCTGAAGTGTGGCTATATGAGATGCTGATACACAGTCACCTCTGACTGATCTGTAATTGCCCCCTACTGACCCCCCGCACTGTGAGCCAGCAGGAGACGGGCGTGATCGCTCTCAGTGAAAACATGGCTGTCAGCGGGGACACAAGGAAAACAGATTTTAGCCACTTAACAAAAGGCTCACCTAGTAAAATCTAGGATTGTTAAGGATATCGTAAGAAAAATATTCTCCGCAGTGTCTCACCGTTAGACTAAAGTTGTTAAACTGATCACTTTCTCAGACCAAAATCCATGGACTTTAATCTCTTATGGGAACATGGAAGCTATTGCTTTACTGCTGCCTCATCTTCTAAAATTGGGCCACTAAGGTGAACACAAATCAGCATTTTAAAACTTGAAAGTCACAAAATAACCTGTATAAATTTACTGAGCGAGTGGATCGCCAATAAACCTGATGATTTTCTGATGGACTTCTGGTGTGGGAGGTAAGTGGATTACAAAACCACACAAATGTCTGATAAAAGTCAAAATGTCCAATTGGCAAAATACAGTGGTGAAGTTATTGTATTCTAAGATATTTGTGACTTAAGCAAGGTTAGATTTTTATTAGGTGAATCTTTTTTATTGTGTCCCCACAGACAGCCATGTTATCAAGTTTTTGGTGCCGGTATCTACAGAGAACACACCTCATACAACCATGCTGGAGTACTTTGTAAGCCTAATTTAACAGAGTGGAGAGAAAACAGCCGTCCAGGTCTTTGTCCAAAGTTGTTCTAGATTCTCAGCATTTGCAGCTACGGTAAAAGTTGCTCGACTTTGGTCTCTGTTTAAGCCCAATGGCCCAATGGTTGTTGGCCTGGAAAATAACTGCAGCATACAAGTATAAAAGTGCTCCTCACCTGGAGCACATATCCTCGTATGTAGTCCTGCAGGGTCCAGTCGAGGGCGTTGAGGATCTGGATGACCTCCTCCTGCTTGAGGACAGAGAAGAGACGGTCCAGGAGGATCTTGAGGCGTATGGGGATGGCTTGGGTGCCGTACAGCATCAGGCTGCAGATGTCAAACACCACGTTGGAGTGCACGATCTCCACCTGGCTGCTCTGGTACATGTGGTGCACCTTGAGCTTACTCAGGGCTAGAATGTACACACACACACAAAATGGACTGGATTAGACAACGTGAAACTATACAGTCCCCGAAGAGAGGATGCGATATAGGAAAAAAATAGAATGCTATGACAACACTGAGTAATTACTCCTTCAGTTATTACGCTCCATTAGTGCTCCATGTAGAGTGCAGTGACAGCCAGGATGACATGTTTTTTTATGTTTTGCAAAAGAGATGAGGCACCACATGATGGTTGCATCTAACCGAAAAGTTTAAGGAGTTGTTACTTTTATACAATGCAAATTTTGAGTGTCAAAATGTATATTATAAATATTATGGTGAGTACATTGGTTATAGTCTAATTTGAGAATAGTCATGGGATGAAAGAGGGTCAGCTCTTGTGTCATATAAGTGGCTCATTCTAGCAAAACACGACAGTTATCAAAGTGAGAGGTCAAGTGTCAACACTGCCCGAGCTGTGGTCGCCCTCGCTCAGAAAACAACCAATTTGCAGGTGGAATACAGATATATTACACCAGATATTTTATAATACCAGATATGTTCTAGTGTTGACTGAGACATGTCCTGATACATTCACGTTGACTTGTATCAGGACAAGAGATTACGGATGACCGTTTTCCATCTCGACTTCAAAAATGCTCTTCAACACACGAAGCTGGAGTTGAGCACGAGCAGAACTCCACTCGGCTCTACTGTATGAGCGTTTCAGGCAGAACTCTCAAACTTTAAAAAACCAAATCTTACCGTGTGCGACCCATCCATGCTTGCAGTTTTCACACTGGCGTCTCTTGAGCTTCCCAGGCTTGAAGCTGTCACAGTTACAGTTCACCAGAGTGCAGCAGATAGCCTGTTGGAAAAAAAAAAAAAATGGAAGTGGAAAATTAATTCCCATTTTACAGAATAAATGCAACACTCAGTGCTCACTTTAAATTCCCACTGCGTTTTCGGAAACAAAAGTCCAACAATTGGCCGTGTCTTTAATTTCTTATTATTTTTGACAGACTGTTGTAGCCACTCGCAGCCTTCATTGTCACGACAAGTGTCCATCAAAACAAACTAACTGAAGTGAATGTTGGCTAACAGAGATGGAATAAAGTGTGTTGTGCACATTAAGTGCTGGCCAACTGCTGCTTATGACAACACGTTTAAATTATGGTCACTTTTTTGTGCAAACACCCCAAGTCACAGTTGTAAAAAGTGAACTTTTTCACGAAGGACCTGTGAGTGGTTCAGACATTTTGCACCCCGAGGCTGTAGATAAATACAACGATTTAATATCTCATCACATTTCATAGAAAAAAAAACATCCAGGAAAACTATCCAGTCTGACTATTCAGCCCGATTTATACCACACTGTATCATCGTGCTACTGTATGATCGTGCTACTTTATCTGTGATTACGGTAGTTGGTCAGTGGCTCGATTGAAACAATGAAGATGATGAAACGTCTGCATGAAGAGGGTGATTGTTCCATTCACATGGTTTATATATTTATATGATATTACGGAAGAAAATGCATATACAGCTGTGTAACATGAGCGCAACATGTGATAGTGTATATATATATATATATATGTGTGTATATATATATATATATATATATATATATATATATATATATATACACATATATATATATATATGTGTATATATATGTGTGTATATATATATATATATATATATATATATATATATATATATATATATATATATATATATACATATATATATATACATATATATATATGTATATATATATATAAGAAAGTGAATATCATCCTTGTGCTGTCAAGGTGTATTTGAGTGTGTGTGTTTGTGTTGTGTGTGTTTGTAGCTCTTCTTATATTACACATGAAAAATGTATGACTGTCAAGTTCACAGAAAAGAAAGAAAAATAGAAGGAGAAAGAGAACATTGGACGTTTTTCCTCTGTGTATCTCCCATTGCCCTGTTTACCTGTGTGTGTGTGTGTGTGTGTGTGTGTGTGTGTGTACAGGGCAGGTCCACTCTCTCTCTCACACACACACACACACACACACACACACACACACACACACACACACACACAGGTCAGAGTACTGGCTAATGGTCTTTTTTTTCTTTTCAGGACGAACAGGCAGGAAAGTGCAGTGGACAGACTGTCGGAAGACTTGAAGTGAGTAGCCAACCGGAGTAATAAGTCTGTTTTTGTGGGTATAGCTGCTGACTTGGCACTGACTCCACAGCACTCATACACTGAAACTGACCCCGCTTCCCTTCTTCATCTGCTTATGGACAAAAAAAAAAAAATCATTCACACACCAGGAACCAAGGGGAAAAGCATCATCAGATTTATGATCAAAGCCAGTGTTGTTAGTGCTACATGCTGAAAACCTTGGAGTGGTTGTGCTACGGCACCTCTCTCCCTCTGCATCTATAATGCATGATCAGTGGGGTTTTAGTATACATGAGCGGCATGCGTAGCTCCTCGCTGGAGCTCCCTCTCCCTCTCTCTCCCTCCATAGGCGGAGAAGGAGAAAAAGTGTGGGTGGGTGGAAGGGTAGGGGGGCCTCCTCCTCCTCATTTAGTCATTCACTTGGTTCTGCGCTTGAGGCTGAGCTTGTCCTTGAGATCTGGCATCGCATTACTTCCACCTTACAATAACCTCTCATCGTTAGGATGGATAAACTGACCGAAGATGAAGGTGGTGGCAGCTACCTGGCCTTGAATCACTGTGCCATAGCGCTGGCCTTCAGTCCTTTGCTGTCTCGCTCTATCGCCCTCCCTGTTGGGCTCTGCGTCCGGCCCGGCCAGCTCGGCCTCCTTGGGACTGTTGCGAGGTATAATCTCGTCATCACAGAACACCAAGAAACAACATTTGACTGCCAACCCAATTTGACTCATCCACTATGGATCCATGCACCTCCCTGTACGCACTCACCAACCTGTGGCACATTCCAATATATAGTCTAAACCTGATTTATTTGTCTTAATCAGGGGTTTCATAGAAGGAGAATCTGCACAGAAATGTAATAAAGTGAAACCCCTATACTGAGAATGTCGCCTATGTGGAAATAATTAACACAGAGCGTTATTGCAGGTGACACGTTTGCATTACTGAAATGGCGCAACGGTTTCTGCTATCAGATAAATTGAAATTGAAAAGCTGAAAAGTTGCACGTCAAAGGCAACGTGTGGTTATTACGGTAATTTCACGCGCGCTGCTGACAGAAAATACAGCAAATCGGCGTCTTTGCCACCAGAGATGAGAGAGTTGGAAAAACACCTGTAGTTGTCATAGTTTTTGGCCTGACTCAAACACATGTTACTTTAAATATGTTATACTGTTCAAATTTCAAATTTAACATGCAAAAAAACACTATAGTGTTTTTTTTTTTATTGAAACGTTTTGTTTTTCTTCATCTTAAACTGTTAATACAGTATTTTGACAGTAAATGGCAGTAAATTGTAAACAACTGACAGTTATTGTGGGGGGGAAATGGGAAAAAGCACTCACAGGACATTTTCTGACCCTTTTATCGTAAATAAAAAAAGTCCAGGTGGACATTCTGCATTCTTAGGTGTTAAAGGATTAATACATTTGTATGGGTATATAGAAAAATCTGTTAATATACTGCATGTTTTTTTTTTTTACAGTGCATACATAGTTATGTCATATAGGATTTTACATTGCATGAAGTTAAATGACATTATGTCATATATGTTTTTATTTTATTTTTTACCTCATATAGACATACACTGTGTTTCAAATACATGTACATACACGCCATTTCAGTTTGGAAATGAGAAGAAGAGATATGGCGGCGAAGGCCAGCACTACGTCTCTCTCTCTCTCTCTCTCTCTCTCTCTCATGCGGCTGTTTGCACACATCAGTTAAATCAATGACAAGAAGTCTAATTGCACAAAATGATGCGGCTGGGCACTATAACGCTATAATGCAACGTTGCATTCTTTATTTCGGTCATGCACAGTTTAACGCTGTTTGACGCAAATCGACTCTGCCCGCGTCGACGCGCCCTCTGATTAGCATTTATTTGGTCGGACGTGTTACGTGGTGAAAATTATGATAAATGATAAAAGTCGGCGGTTGTTCATGCAAAAGATGGAAAGCAAATAATTGTATTATACATATATACATTTGCACCTTAGAGTGACAGCGGTCGACCAAGGTGCTGCACAGAAGGGGGCACAGGTTGCATACAAATTTAAATAGATGAGAATAAAAACAATACAATTACAGTCATCAGTTAAAAACAATAGAGTATAAAATTTGCATGTGCTCATTCATGAAACAGCAGAAAGAAGAAGTGGGTTTTAAGGGAGGATTTAAAAGTCTCTAGCTTCTGGGAGTCTGGGGCTTCATCATCTCTAGACTTAAGTCTGGTTTTAGGATCCTGGTCAGAGGACCTTAAGGCTCTGGTTGGGGCGTTGATGATGCAAGGAGCTCAGAAAGATATAACTGAGGGCTTTAAAAACCATCAATAGAATAATTGATCCAATTATGACAAAGTAGGTAAAAAAAAAGGTGAGAAACTCGGTTTGTTTTGTGTCTGAAAGGCAAAACTACACAAAAAATAAAAATGACTTAATTGCTGCTGCAATGAGGTGAATGTTCACATACATATTCTGCATTTCTGTCAAACCCATCGCGATTAAGCAACCACAGCCTGGGAGCTGATGAGATGACAGATGTGACCGAAGATTCACTGATTTAATTAATACATCAAACTAAGACTATATGTATAATCAGCACTGTGGCAGTTCCTCACCTCAGCTTTTTTGCAGCTGCAGGTTTGCTGTTGTTACTTGTTACTGTGTGTGTGTGTGTGGCAAGAAAAAACAGAAGAACAAGAAAAAAAAATCCCCTGCTGTGCCTCTGCATCTTCTCCTGTAATGATGACAGCAGTGCAGACTTTAAAACAGAGTCGACAAAGACCAGTTTGACGCACTTTTTTGGTCCGAGTGTCCTCGAAAGGTTTGATATATTCTCATCACGGGGTGATGCACAAAAACTCTTGATATTAAATATGTGTCACCTTGTAAAACCCCCTTACTTGTCCAAAGTTCAAAGAATTGATTTTGCATTACATCACACAGAACCCCCCCCCCCCCCCCCACAGAACTCCCTCTTTAAGAGCACGGCACCTCCACGAGCTCTGAGCATCTTTCATCCGTCGGTTCACTCTTGACCTTGAAAACAGAGTCATGTGACGAGAACAAATTAAAACAAAAAAAAACTTAAGCTGTCTGTGCGCGCACTTGAGGTCACGTGACGAGAAGTTAACACCAGGCAACCGAGCACAACCGAACAAAAGAAGGACTTTGAAAAAGCGAAAGGAGTAATTAAACGCTCCTCACAACTTGTCCGTCATTATCGCAGGATAAAAGACATTTTACTTAGCGACTGCGTCTTCTCCTGACACCGTGAACCTGCACAGCCATGCTCTCTGTCTCTGTGAACATCTTTGTCTGTATAGTTTCTCTTTGTGCGTCTCATCGGCGGCAGTACTTTTCTTGTTGAAATCCACATATTCATGCTGCATGTGTGCATGCCTCCATTCTGCCACCAGTCCCCACGGTGTCTATTGTTGCTGTTAAAGACGACTTAATTGAGAGCGTGCACTCGCAGGGTCAGGCTGTGTAGGATGAAAGGAGGCCGTGACGGCAGGTTAGAAAGAGAGAGAAGGTGAGCTGAAGGGAAAAGAAGTGCGAGGTGAAGTGAAGACGCGAGAGTCGTTATACTGACAAACCCGGAGACGCACAGGATAAATGAGATGCTGTGACTGCAGTGGCGTCTCCTTTAAGACGGTTTGTCCATGATATCGGACTGCAGCATTTTCAGTGATAAAAAGTCACACCTTTCTTCTTTTTACAAAGGTTCAAAATGTTTTAAATTCAGATCTGCTCTGTATCAGTTTACAGTCGTCATGGTTTTCCATTAGCAAGCTAGTGAGTTACAACAGTGAGTTGACAACCACTTATTTTCCATGCACCAAAGTCCCCAAGAGAAAATCAGTGAATGCGTTTACATGCACACTAAAAAAAAAAGGTGTATACATGTCTCTTAGAGATCAGATTATTGACAGAAAACCTCGATGTGTTAAACAGGTTTTTCAAAAACAACGGCAATAAACTGATAATGATATCGGTTTATTCCGTTTACATGAGCACTTGAACAACCAGATAGCTACAAAAACCCGATAATAATCGTGTTTTTTTTTAGTGTGCATGTAAACACACTCAGTGTTTTTAGCTCGTGGAGCTGCAGAAAGAATTTTAAACTCTGACGACACAATGTTACACACACTTCCCGATGGACGCAACAGTGGATCAATATCTCCTGTGTGCTGTGCTGTAAAATCAATGATTTTCTCAATGGACTTTGGTGCAGGGAGTGAACAAAAATCACACAAACGTCATATCACAGTCAGAAAAGGCCGTTTCACTGTGTGACTGTTGTTTTCAGTGAGGACAAGCGTCCATGTTTCCAAGCTTTTTTCAGCACAGTCAGCACCATGTGTTGATACCTCACACATACACACTTAAAAAAAACAATCTCTTAAGTCTTTATTAGGGTCTGACAAACATCTAATCAGTTCAAATTCTTATTTGCTTTGTTAACTTTGACCCAAAATGAAGGATATTGTTATGCATGTACAGACTGAAAGGCCCAATAAGGCACAATGTGATTTTTAATTTAATCCATTTGATTTGATTTAATTTAAATTGTATGCAGATGTACTGTAAGTGACATCTGGCTCCTTTGGGGCCTGCTATACACACACTGTGGTGCTAATTATCAAGCATTGCTCTCAGTATAATATACCAAAAAGTAAATACTGTACCTCGTATAATGGATTTTGGGTCTAAATTAAATGCTATATAACAACAAAACTGTATAACTCAGAAGATATCCAAACAAAAAATTTAAAAAAAATTAAAAAAGAAGAGAAAAGGAAAAATGTGTTTGTGTTGGAAATGACTTTTTAGGTTACCTTTAAACCCTTTCCATTGATAAGATAATGTATTATTAATTCCTGACTGATGTCACAGCAGCGCGGAATATAAAGTAAAATAGACACTTTAGTATTAAACGATTAAAAGATACTGTATAAACTCGAGGAAATGTAAAAATAGAAACTTAAACACAGGATTAAACACATATGGGATTACATTTTCTTTTGCACAGTTGGGTATAGGTTTTATGTGCATGTGGTGGAGAGAGTATAGATGACCGCACGCTGGAATGCATGTTTCCTGGGTTTCATTACATTATGTCAACAAAAAATGCTGAAAGTCACATTAACGGCTTAAACATTTTAAAGTAGGCGGTGATGGAATGTACACATAAAAACTTATTATGCAACGTAAGACTCGTATAAATAAAGTCATTCTCTGTCTGGTCAAAGAGTGGAACTCCATCTCCACATCTCTCTTTCTCACACACACACACACACACACACACACGATGAAATTGTCCTTTTCTGGCTCTTAAATTAAAATCTTGGCATTACGTCGCGAAACATTCACATCGTTTTAGAGACTCGGCAGAAATGAACAGCTGCCTGGACGGCGACGGGTCAGACGTGGACAGAGACTTGTTGGCCCTAATGCAGCGGAAAGCTAATCAATTAGCAGCAGCCCGGCACTAACTGACACTCAATGGGGGGAAACAAGCGGCGCTGGTGCCAAAGAGTGAGTAACAACAGAGCAATCTCTCAGCAATTCTGAGGAAGAGGCGAGAGAGTGATGGCCGAGAGAGAGAGAGAGGGGGGGGGGGGGTTTACTATCAGCCATTAATCAGTTAACAAGACAATTATGGCACAAGGGGAAAGAAGAAGAAGAAGAAAAAAGGAAGAAGTAGAAGAAGTGAGAGTTTTTGTTTTTCTGTCAGCAAAATAAAAGTGATCACTTAAGTGCGTGGCACACATTATCACCACTTACATTTTTGTACAAGTTCAAACATATTTTGCTGGAAACAGCTGACTTCCCCAAAAAAGCAGCTGCGATTTCCCGAAGAAATCATTTTCACATATGGAAGAGATTTCAGATGTGTACTATTACTGCTCTCATCTGTCAGAGTTATTATTGTTACGACCATTTAGGACACCATCATATGTATTTTTACACCAAGCGACTTGATATACCTTCGATGAAGTCGGTTTGCCTGCATGTTTGTTTTAAATGAAATTTTTTTTGACGAAGGCACCCTTTATGAGGGGCTTAATTAGTTCTAACTAATAAATGTATTAATGATTAATTAATAATTTAGCAATGGTTAAAAAGACATTAATGAGGGGAAAATAAAATGAAAATGCAGAGGCTGCTGTTGATTCTCGTCACAGCCAGGAAAGACCAGAAAGTGGCTCAGAATAATAATTTATGACTGACTGATAAAACATCAGTAAATTATTTATTAACGGTGAATAAAAGCAAAAAAAATACATTGCATACACTTTGGTGGTTTTTTTTGGGATGCCAATGCAAGCTTCATATAAAGTCGCTCTTTTTTTTTACACAATATCATTTCAAAGCTCATACATTTAATAACAAAAGTTTTGTATGGTATAATTTTGAAATAAAAAGAGCAATACAATTATTAACTGGTTACCAAATTAATCATCATCTTCTGTTTTTTATTTGTATTTTGGGAAACACTGATCGACATTTTACACCTCGTGATTTAATTGACTTAAAAAAAATAATCACAAGTTGCATCCCTTAATAGAACAAATTAAAGGTCAAAAACAAGTTAAAAAATGCAGCGAAAAACAAAAAGTGCTCTGTGGCAGGGAGCGGTGGAGAAGCAATCACACACACTCTTGACAAGTGAAGGAATAAATATTTGATCCCTGCAGCCAAAACACACAGAAACGACAGAGGAATTTAGTGGGAGGACATTGCTCCTGGTACCGCTCGCATTTCCTGCTAATAAAGCACACGTCCGCCAATAACATCACCTCAGCAGCGGTGCAACACCTGACCCTGCCACCACTGACCACAGCCTGTGTCGGTGTGAGCGCGGTACGAGGAGCCTCATGAATAAATCACACCGAAGGCCAAGTTGTTTATGTGACAGCGAGGCAGTAAAATGTTAATTGACGACAAGTGTTAGTTGAAGTGAGGTTACAGAACATGTGCCGTGATCCGAGCTCGTCTCATGATTTAACGCCAGAGAAGATAGAAAAAAAAACCTTATTCATTTGTGATATTGTCTGATGAAACATTTAGCCTTTTCTTTCACTCACTCAGCCAAGGTGTAGTTCTTTTAAATTAAAAAAGTGAAACAAACAAAACAAACAAAACAGAAGCATTCCTTTAACGTGGCGCTGAACCTGAAAAGGAAGAAGACAAACCCAGGAGAAGCCCGGGCGAGTGCAAGTAGTGACAGGCTGCGTTTGAGCCTATTAAGAGTCCATACAGCCCAAAGACAGCGTGAAAAACTCATTATTTCAAACTCATCCAGCAGTCACTCACTCTCTCTCTCACACACACACAAAGAAACACACACACACACTAAAGTAGACACCCAGAAAAAAGGCAGCAAAGTCTTTACCTGAAGATCCATGAGAAAAAGGTTGGCTTCTTTAAGGTGAAAAAAAAGAAAAGAGAAAAAAACCCTTAAAAGACAAAGAGATGAGCTTGTGTGAGGAGGAGGAGGAGGAGGAGGAAGAGAGAGGTGGAGGGGAAGAGAAGAGAAGAGAGGCGAGCCAAAGTTTGGTTGGCTTCCCGGTGTATGCTGCTCCCCCGTTATGAACTCAGAGGGAGTGTTTGGCTCGGAGAGCGAGTAAATGAGGGGAACATGTTAGTACACCGAGTCTGAGAGAGTTTGGCTCCCAGCTATACGCTCTGATTAATATCAGATCTCCCTCTTTCCTCGCCTTCCCTCCTGACAATCTTGTCACATCTGGCTGACAAATCCTCACAAGCCTTTTGGTGGCAGCGCTGAGCTGAAGCTGAAGCTGTGTGTGTGTGTTGGGGGTGGGGGGGGAGTGTTGTCAAAGGGGTTGGGGGGGCCAGGAGGGGCTGATCACAGCTCAAGGAGACGCTGGAGGGGGTAAAAGGCTGGAGCAGACACACGCACACCCTCCCATCCTCTCATGGATGGACCATCATGAAGCTAATGAAGCTGACGAGGTTGGCGGGCTACACTCGCCACTGCCACCGATACACACTCACACACACACACTCACACACACATAAAGGGGCCCTACGTCTGTGTGTATATGTGATACTTGAATTTGGTCTCTCTTTCGGCATAAATACTGACCTTTTTCAGGACCAGTATAGGCCAAAACCTGGTTCTGAGATACTGTTCAAGTTTAAGATTTCAATTGTGGTTAGGTTAAGGGCTATGTTTGTTTGTGTGTGTGTGCATGCAGCCCTGGGGGGGCCCTGCAGCTGAGAGGCACCCCACGAAATGATGTTGCCCGTAGAAAGAGGAAACAAAAGATGGGAGGATGCGATGCAGCAGGAACAGAGACGGGGGGGACATGATTGTGTTACACACACACATGCACACACACTAACACACACACACATAATTATAAATCACTGCCTTGTATTGGATTGACAGAGTAATGGCCTCTCACTCATCGGAAAAAAAAAATCCAAAAGGCCTGTTCGGGGATCGTAAAAGTGTGTGTGTGTGTGTGAGAGAGTAAGGAAACACACACCGTACAGTGTATACATGCATGGCAACGTTTGAGATAAAGCCTGAAATCACCTCATCATACATGAATTTAATAACTGATAAAAACATGTATATATGTATACGTGTGTGTATATAAAACAAAATTGGGCCTTAAGTAACAAGCTGGATGTGAGACTAAATTGTATTAGTTCTTTAGTAATTTCATCAAGTGTATACAATATCTAACACTTCTTGACGTGCCATTTCCTATTTGTCAAGTAGCTGCTCTGTTTATTTATTCAGTGTTGTTGTTTTTACTTGTTTGAACAATTACTATAAAAAGTGACGACTGCCAGATTTTTATTAATTTAAAAACACAACACATGAGTCAATATTACAAATAGCTTCTTCTTCTTCTTCTTCTTTTTTTTTTTAAGTGGTTGAAACATGAAAATTGTAACTTTTCAAATCAAATAAAGAAAATAATAATAATAATAATAATCATTTTTAAAACACAATTACCTTTACAGGTCAGACAGTGTCTCTGTCCTCACGGGCTTTTATTCACTCATTAAATCTGTTTTCATCACATGAAGTTAAACTCCCGCCTGTTTGGATGCTGCACGCTGCTCTGACGAGCAGGAAATCAACCACAATTGTTTCTCCTCTGTCTGCGCAGCAGTGTTACCGACACACACACACACTGACACACACACACGCGCACGTGCGCACACACACGAACGACTGTTTTGCCTACTACCACCACACAGACAGCTCAGCTAATTGTTACATTATGGCTGCAACAAAACATTAGGCTCCTGTTAAATTACATTGCGACAGGCTGCAGACAGGAGAGGCTACAGCGGAGCAGGTCGTACGCAGAGTCGTTGCCAAACTGTAATTGCAATCCGAACGTAAGTAATGTAATTAGCAAATCCAAACGGCTGCGACGTAGCGTGTAACGTGCTGCGTATCTGACCCCACGGTTTGCACGTGTTTTATCGTCCGTCGTGTTGATTTTAAGGCGAAATTAAACAGCAACTTCATATTTTTACTCAATTGTCGGGGTCCTGACGGACGGAGGGACAGGTGACACAACGAAGGCCGAGATATTTGTCTCACTTTGTTGTTTACGTGCAGACGACAGTTCATGGAGAGCGGATGAAATAGAAAACAAACGGGAAAACAGCAGCAGTGATTCGCATCACTGTCCCTGTTTACTGGACGCATATCCTTAAATTATTGGCAGGCATGTGGGGGAACGGAAGATCGCTGTCCACTATAACCATATGGACAAAGACGCGTCCTCATTAGTCACATTTTAAAGAATTTAATCCAGGTGTTTGTGTCACACAGGGCTACAGAATATATGCTGTTCATTTACACAATCAATCCACGTGATCACTCGCTTATTTTCATTCAAACTCCACAAAGTCTACATCACGTTGAACAACTTTATGACCACTTTTCCCCCCCCCCAACAAATGAAAAGTGTTTTAATAACAACAACGATCATGCTGTAAGTAAGGTTTGTTCAATTCAATTGATCATATATCTCATATATCATAAAACCAATATCAATAAACCACAGCAAAAGTAAAGTCCATATCGACATTTTGCTCACACTCGCTCATCAAAAGTACACAATCTATAAAGCTGTGTATAATCATCACATTTTTTTTAGAATGAAAGTATACACTGACGCTGACTGTCAAGACAAACTCTGTCCACTTAGTCTTTGTTAAACATGTCCTCATCATGTTTATAGGCAGTGTGTGTGTGTGAGTGTGTGTAAAAGAAGAGATAGAGCCAGAGCAGACAGGGGGGAAAAAAGCAGGAAAAAGGGAAGAAGAAGAAGAAGAAAAAAGAAAAGAAAGAAAAGCTGTGTCTCCCCTACCTCAGCCATGATCATTTAGTCGGATGTTTCCAAGGATACCGTGGAGTTTGCCATTCCCTGCGAGTCCCACAAAACAACTGCCTCCAACTGTCCTGTCCGCACAAGTACTAAAGCAAAAGAGCCATCACACCCAGCAGCGTCTCCTTCAACAGCACACACACACACACACACACTCACACACACATGCACTCTCTACTCCTGTCTCTCTCTCCCTCTCTCTCTCTCACACACACACACACACACAGACACACTGAGCCACCAAGTCACTGTGCTTTTACTCTCATTACACACACACACACACATCCTCTGCTTTCTCTCCTCTCATGTTGTTGTGGACTGGCTCTAAACTACTCAAGATGTTGAGTGTGTGTGTGTGTGTGTGTGTGTGTTGAAACTGGGCACAGGGGATTGGAATGAGATCCTCCCACTCGGCATTCTCACCTCAGGAGCTGCCTGCTCCCTCCCTATCCTGATCCTGAGCACACACACAACACACACACACACACACAACACACACACACACACTTGCTCACATGCACACACACAGAGGTGTGCACACACTTCTACACACACACACACACACACATGTCTACCCCCTCAGAGTCACAGGGCAGTCCCCTCACAGCTGGCTGGAAGAGGGCATGACACTCATCTTTCACAGAGATTTGATCAAAAGGAATCACAAAGGCTGGAGGCTCTCCTAATGCAGTCAGGGGAGACTCTCCCTCTTTTCCCCTCTATCTCCTTCTTTCTCTCTCCCTCTCTCTCTCCCTGTCTGAGTAATGCCCTAAATCAACGCTGCCCCTCTTGCTCCACACAGCCTCAGTGTGTGTGTGTGTGTGTGTCTCGATTCACCTTAACACAGTCCTGTGAACAGCCTCCATAACAAGTTATGCCTTGTGCCGTCAGGAATGTGTCAGTGTCTGTGTTGAGTGTTTCTCTGCGAGAGTGGGACTTCACACATGACAAAAAAAAGAGAGAGAGAGAGAAAAAAAAAAAAGAAATCGCTGTTACCTTTAGTGGAAAAACTCGAAAGCGCGGCGCGTGACTTTTAAATGCGACAGACACAAATCCCAACAGTTTGTCAAAACGTGTTCATGCGACGCCGATTAAGCCTTAATCAGTGTGTTTCTCAGCGTGGTGCAGTTTAGAGCTCATGTCTCCCGGTGACAGCACAGAGGAAGTGATTTGTTTTATGTCAGTACAGACGGAGGAAACGGTGTTGCCAGATCTCGCGAGAGAAAACAAGCAACCGGGCCGCTGAACACAAACCCAAAACTAGAAAAGCACTCGGAGAGCGCAGACCTCCGCCAAGGCAGCTCAGTGCCTACAAAATACACCCTGCCGGTGCAAATGGGTCAGACAGCGAGAGTTGTAACCAGTCATAACTTCTACGGATCACGGCCAAAATGTAATCACTTGAAAATTTAATCCAAATCCGTGTGTGACTTTTCAATTTTAGACCAGTTTGTACCAAGATAATTAAACTTTGCACACACATGATTATCATCCTGAATCCACAAAAATGTGTGTGCTCTTCCTTTCTTCTCTTAGATCCAGATCTTCAAACCAGAATGTCATGTAATAGAACCAAACTCACATTTTCCCTCTTTCAGTTTAAATATCTCTCTATATAAGTGACTTAAGCCAGGAAACTCTCCTCCATCATGGTAAGAGTTTTCCCAAGTTCCTGACCGAAAATCCAACTACTCTATACCTCTGATGGGCTCGTACTCCGCCGTCAGGATCAGAGCCAATCAGACGCAGGGAAAAACTCTGCTGTCACCTGTGTGTTTGGGGAAAGGAAGCGGAGGAGGGAACGGGGGATCCAGTAAACGGACAAACTATCCTGCGTTTAATTAACATATCAAAAATAACTGCTTGACAACCCAAGTGACAACAACAAGTTTCAAAGCACAAAGTTCCAATATAAATTTGCAAATCAAATAACTTTATTGCTCATTGTTCATGGACTGTGTAGATGCTTCTTGGCCCCTCCCTCCCCGTCTGTCCCTGTGCCACTGATATGTTGGGTATCCAGTCCTAAAACTTATCTGTTCTGTTTTCAAACAGAAAATCATGACCTGGCTTATATGCTGTAGTTCATTTGGGGTTGATTGTGAACAGTTTGAATTCTTTCTCTAATCGCTTTACATCAAAACCGGATTAATTCCTCTCCCTTGAAGCAGGTGTAAACTGTAAATCTGTAATCCCACTCAGGTGTGGATCAAGAGTCCACAAACCCTCGCTTGGAGGATCTGCAAAATCAACTAACAATAAAATATGAAATGATGCTTTACCAGTGAGGACAGTGGGTCAGGTAATATTCAAACCTCTGGAGTCTTTTATGACCGAAGTGAGACTGAAAGCAGCACAGATGCTTCCATTCAAAGACATGGAAGCAGCTCTTTACAAACACAGCTTTGACTATAATTACTGTGGAGGATAATGCAATCATGTTTGATTGGACAACCTGCTGTACGTGGGAAATGGATGCTGAACATGATGCATTCCATATGACTCTGCATCCACGACAGCTCTGTATGCTTAATCAGCGTTAGGATGATGATCCTTGAAACATGTTCTCCCCTGTGAGGAACCCCTGCTTTAGAGGAGGTGGTCTTGGTCTTGGTTTTGTTTGTGATGAGAACATGATCCGACCCAAGTGCCAGGTGTCCTCCACAGGACCGAGCGACATGGCACAGTAGGAGTGGGTCTAAAATGCCCAGAACACGTCACCATTTACCTTCTATTGAAGAAGTAGCTCAGTACTTTCATAGATCTGACATTTTTCTATCATGAAAAACTGAAGTACATGGAGATTTTTATTGACCAGCTGGATCTGTGGAACTTTGTAAAGGCTGAAAACAAAGTGACAACCGGTTGTGATGTCACGCGTAAGCATCTTTGAAGTCTCGGTGATTTGACCAGCTCCACGTGCAAGTGGAAATTCACAGCCGTCACCTGCAACCAGGCACTGGTGTCCACTCATATCTGTGTGTATTTCCCTCTAAAAATGAATTCAAATTGTGTTCTACTGAAGAAGACCTGAAATGAGTGAGTGACACCTTTGACTCCTCAGGAAAATGTGTACCGACGTTGTCTTTCTTCATCTTTCTTCCAGGTCCACCTTTAGTATTCGCGCTATCTTTGACAGTGTTTCTTAACCCTAGAACACTATCTCTCAAATTCAAAACACCATCACTAACGCCAGGTGATTTTTACCTGAGATAATACAAACACACCCAATAAAAAGTACTTCATCAAAATATATCAAAACATGACAATACATGACACATAAAAATGCTCCAAAATTACTGGAAAATTAGGAATTTGGGAACAAAAAATTTCTTTAAAAAACTTGGTTTTCATGAAAATCACATACATGTATTTTCTCGGGTGAAAACCACCCAGCAATGGTGTTCTAGGGTTAAAGTGGTAGCTCTTGTGGTTGTAAAATGTACCGACACATAGTTGACTCAAACTGTGAAAACACAGGCATTAGAAACGTTGATCGGGGAAAGGGGGGGGGGGGCTGCGGTTCTATGTAATCAAAGTATTTTTTTATGGCGAGTACAAAGGCGCGAGTACTCAGCCGATGGTTGTGATATCTGAGCGATATACCTCTGGTCCTTTACTCTTACTTTTCCCCGCTTACCTTCTTGTCTTTCCACCCCCCCTTCTTTTCTCTGACAGAAAGAAAGCTCTGATGATTTTTTGCCATTAGAGGCATCCACTAATCCACAAATTACACAGCAAGTTGGAACAGGTACACCTGGTCTGCTCCAGCAGTGGCAGCTTAGGGGAGGAAACGGGGGGGGGGGGATATGAGGGTTCCAGGTGGAGACACACTTTAAAGGGTCACTACATGAACAAGTTTACTTTTTTTTTACACCCAAAAAAATGTATACTTCCCAAAAGGATTTATGCTATTGAACAGATTTGCGGATAATCTAATTTTCCTATACTTATTTTTTTCTAAATGTAGGGGATTGATGCCTTGCTCAGAGGTAGTTCAACTGAACCGAAGTGCTGTAGGGAGGGAAGACTGTTATTTATTTATCTGCTTTCCCCCGCCCACAGTCTCCCACTGAAAAACTCAACCTGACAACCCTCCAATCATAAAGTTGCTTCTCTAACCTCTGGGCTACACGAACACCCCTTGACTTGACATTCAGAGATTTGCCAAGCAGCCTTGCTAACTGGTGAAAATGCAGCAAATGGCCCTTGAAGTTGGACATTTAAAGTGCATAACTTTCCACAGGAGATCAAAGCCGTTCTTGTTTGTGAAAAGCCCAGAATGTTATGAGGTTACATATATGGATAAGAGACATCCCGTCAAGGCATGTAACGCGAGGTTGGAAAGCCCTCCACTCTCTCGCGGTTGCCCAGAACGCGCAGATCTGCTTACCGGCCTTGTATTTATTCCATACCTAAGGGATGCATACCAAACACTGCCCCAGACCTGGCCTGGATTAGGTCTGCGCTGCTTGTCAGATTGCTGCTCTCTGGGCTGCTAGTACCGCAGACGTATTTGCACCCCCAGCAAATAAACTCCATGTGCTGCAGAACAGGTCACGCTGCCGACTTACATGTCTGTCATTAGCCTTCCTGCAGGGGAGAGCGAAAGGGGCTTGAGTACTTGAGCAGATGAGCAGCTCCGGGAGTGCAATACACACTTTTCTTTCTCTGCACTTTGTTTATTTGACAAAGTGTAGCTCTTGCACACAGCCATTTTGACAATGTACTATTATACAGTATATGTTTAATGAGACATTTGTCTGACAGGGCCTTTAATTTGAAATAAGTTGTGTCATCTCATCCTTCTCTCCTACAATCAAGGAGCAGAACATTGTTATTTTCACGTTTTCAATTCACAGTAACAGGACGTGTTTTTAAATTGATGTATTTTTCCACCAACTGTACTTATCAGTAAAGTGTTCATCACTGTTCAGTCTGGTTGTTATATTCTTGATGAAGTGATGAGCTGTTTGGTCCAAAAATGTTCACTGATTTGTTTCCCATGCCTCACAATTACACCTAATTATGTTATTTTGTTCAAAAACTGTAGATATTCACTTAACTGTCACGGAGGAGCAAAGAAAGCAGAATGCTTTCACATTTAAAAAGCCAAAATCGGAGAAATTGCGAAATGAAAAAAACACTCAGACCAATTAATTGTTTATCAGAATAGCTATTATGTTAATGGGAATTGAGTTAGTAAACTAACTGTAGCAGCCCTAACCCATGAAGCTGAAATAAAATAGTTGTTCTTATGTTATTAAAACCAATTGCACATTGATTGAGTTATAGAAAAACAATAGCATTAATGTTATATATTGATACCCTATAATCCTTTCTTTAATTATATACTTCACTTGGCACAGACTGCTGCTTTTTCCTCCTGCTGCTTCATTCTGGAACCCTCGAACACCTACACACACTGTTTGTTATTGTTACTGAAGTGTGCAGTGCACAGTTGTGACTAATTAAATATTCAATTTAACATTGCAAAAACTTAAATTTGCCTCTACTTTGTTAGTACTTCTTCCTTCTCTTCCATTATCACCAAAGTAACAGTTTACACTACCTTTCAAAAGTTTGCAGGTCACCTATACAATTTTTTTGTTTTTCCATTAAAACTCACACTTTTAGAAGAAGATTAGAAATAATGATTTTTATTCAAAATAATAATTTTTCCCTTCAAACTTTGCTTTGGTCAAAGAACCAGCAAAACTGTTTTCAGCTGTGCTAACATAATTGCACAAGGGTTTTCTAATCATCCAATAGCCTTCTAACGCAATTAGCAAACACAATGTACCATTAGAACACTGGAGAGAAATGGGCCTCTATACACCTATGTACATATTCCATTAAAAAACAGACGTTTGCAGCTAGAATAGTCGTTAACACATTAACGATGTATAGAGTGTATTTCTGATTCATTTAATGTTATATTCATTGAAAAAAAGTCATTTTCCTTCAAAAATAAGACCCAAAACTTTTGACCAGTAGTGTATGCTTCTTTGTGTCTAAATCACATTGTCATGACCAATTCAGACTAACTAACTAAACTTATAACTTACATTTTTTGTCAGAGATTTATTCCTGTTTTTTCCCCTCTCCACTGTGTGTTTGCATTTCTGTTCTCTCTATAACATCAACGTCACGTTTTCTGCCGACATAAATGGAATTGAATTGAACTCCCCGAGGAGCTGCTGTGGTGCCATATGAGCATCCCAGCATGGGATAAAATCAACGTGCATTTGCCCTTGAGTTTATTATAACACAGCATCCGCTCTGAGGAAAAGTACTTCCTGGCTTATTATTACTGCTGCAAGTTAAAGATTTTCCCTTTTGGACTTTGGTGCAGGGAAGTTAACATTTATACAAAGGAAAACAAACTTCACAGTTTCCAGTTTGAAGACAGACTGTCGAGTGATGAGCGGCGAGCATATTCTTAAAAATAGCAACACTTGTCTGGCATAGATTTCATTATTTTATTATTGAAATGCGTTCTCCCTGTCTCAGCACATGGAGCTCACCTCTTTGTCAGTAACTCATATTATTTAAAGCTGCTGTTATCTTTAGTCTAACTTCTTACTAACCTTCTGCTTGTTGCTGCTCTAAGAAAACAGCGTTTTTCTGGGACGCTCGAACAATTTCTTCTTGATTTACTGAGACTGAGACACATGTCACTGAGAAAACACAGGCATACGACACAGTTTTGAACTTCTCAGCAGTGCCAGCAGCTTTAATCTATATCATCTCTTATCTGTGTGTGTGCGCGCGCGTGTGTGTGTTTTTGCCAACTGTGTCGTCAAGTGTATCCTAATGGCCTGCCTTTCCTCACTGCTGCAGCTGACAGGACCAGAAGAGGAGCATTTACCTCCCCTCTCCCTGCAAACTGTCCGTACCAGTCACCATACCAACATTCACCTGCCATTCCACACACTATTATTCAACGCGGATAATCTCACTGCGGCGTGAATCATACACGGGGGGCAGATCAGACACTCGTTCGTAAAGGAGGGGAATCTGAGATAATGAATTTTGGTGCATGACAGGCCTCATTAGAACATTACAGGACTCATTTGTATACTCCTGCCCATGCATATGCAGCGTGTGATCCAATGATTGAACAGCGTGTGTGTGATGATGTGCAAAGGAGATGGAAAACTATGTAACAAGAAAAAAATTGAAGAGAGCGCTTTCAGCGCGCAACAAGAGGAGAGGTCAGGACTGTTCACGCGTGTGGGAGGTGCGGGGCTTTCATAGAGATTGGTTTTTATATAAAACAGCATTAGTGAAAGCACAGCTAGGCACCGAGTGCACTTCAGATGTTAACACAAGACCATAGGATATGAGTGCTTACTATGAATATATTCTTCCCTCTGTAGTTACTGTGCAAAGAGCAGAGGACAGAGAAAGTAAATGTAAATCGGAGGAAATGGTGGAGAAATGGCGCTTTTCTGAGATACAGTCGTTGCTTAGTTTTCAGTTACTAAAGCACACTGCAGTCGTCACTGCACGGCTGCACGAAACTGCCGCGATACGCGTTACATGCAAATCTTTTTCAGTGTAACTGAATAATTGGAATCAGTTAATTAAAAATATTAAAAATACACCGAAAAACAGCTGAATGGGTTGTGATTCAGCTCACAGCCGCCGGCTTTCGGCATACGTATGCTCAACAAAAATATAAACGCACAAACTTGAAATGGTGAACAAAAATTGAAAGTCATGACATTTGCTCAGATTCTTGATGCATTTGTTTATGGAATGATTTGTTTTTGCTCAAACCCAGTAGTCCAGTGTCACTTGGCCACTCCTATTGACTACAATCTCAGATTGAGTATTTCAACTCACGAGAGTCATGGAGCATGGCAGAGTGGTGGTCAACATGCGTGACCAGTACACAGACACTCCTTATGGTCTGGTCAATAAAAGGGCACACCAAAATGTGGACTTTTGTCACTTGTCAATGTGCCACAGATGTCACAAATCATGAGGGAGCGTGTCATTGGCATGATGAGTGCTGGGTTGAGCGTTACAGCTGTGGCAACACAACTGAATGACGCCGTATTCACAAGACATGTCACCTATCGAACACTCGGAATGGGACAACATCCCCCAGGCCACGATCGACAACCTGTTGATGTCCATGCGTCGCCGGTGTATCGCTCTGCGTGAGGCTAATGGTGGACACACGTTATTGAAATTTGTGAACTTGGATCATCGACCCCCAGTGTGTTCTTCCTGCCATTACTACAGGACTTTTGTTTTGAAATGGATCCTAATGCTCGCAAATTAAAGCCACTTTATTGATAAAGTTGTACTGTTATTTTTGGATAACAATAACATAACAATAATTACAAGGTTTTCTTTGTTGAGTGTATGTTTGTATACATGTATAACTTAATAAAAACATCATTTGACTTTTGCTGCCTTTAAATAAGCCTTTTATGAGTACTTTTGGTTAAAGGGCTTGCTTTACAGAGGCCACCCGTTTTGTGCCGGCATGTTTCTACAGTGTGCCTCCTGAAGCGGAAGCTTACAACACATGTGAAAAGTTATATCCTTTCTGGCATGTGAAAATACACCAAAGCTTGATGACACCATTGGGAAATGTAGGGGTGAGTGGAGGAGTCCTCTGTCATCTACCCCAGGAGGTGGTCAGAGAGACACTATCGTGGCCACATCGTGTTCGACAATACACCCTCTGTATCGCATTTTCAGCCATGAACGTGGAAACAGGCGTGTCGCCCGCAGGTCACACGCTGCTCATTCCCCCCAACATGTGTCCAGGTGGCATCCACAGGGCCCCTCTGGATTCCACAGCTCCAGTGAGGCCACGTCGTCTGGTGGCATTTTTATGGCTCTTCTGTTCAGCTGCCCTTTCACTCCAAGGAGTTTAAGAAGTCGTCTTAGCGAGAGTCTCGTGAGAAACCACTGCGCCCACTTGGTTTGGCTCACGGCACACTCCTGTGTGCCACTCTCCTGCACTCTGCCACCAGCTACACGTATTTTGCCCTTTTCCTCTCATTGACCTCCTGTATCTCGTCTCCCCATGGGGGACAGTGAGCCACTCCAGCAATGCCACTTCCTCGGTTGTTTGTTACTGATGTTAACATCCGTGTCTGTGCGAAGTGAAGGGGGATGCAGTGTTGTCTGGAATCTCGTGCTGCAATTGTGTTGTCGCTCTTCATACAAAAAACCGAGTGGAAATACGTGATTGCGTGCTTCCATTCCGAACCAGTGAGGTAACAGCAGTCATTAACCGCTATTAAACAGTTCTTTTGACTCTTTTTGATTTACACAAAAAACAAAGAGGATGACGTGACTTACGCTGGATGGAGTGAGGCGTTAAAAAATACCATTCAACCAATAAATTCTATTGAGTAAATTCCTTCAATTCGTATATATTTTATTCTTTCATCGATTGTTGCAGTAAATGTGGAAATAGGAAATGAATCTCATGTGTATTCTAGAGCTGATTCAAGGACAAGCTGTGCTTACAGCGTACTCTGCTGAACCATGCACTGACTTTAGAAGGTCTGCTGCACTTCCAGGCTGTATGTTTTGATTCAGCCTTAGATTAATCTCATTTTTTGTGAAAGATTTTGTATTTAAAAAAAAAAAAAACTAGTTAACACATTTGTCCCGGGCCATTGAGGCCATCAGCATGTATTGTCTATTCACAGAATAGCCTGTGCTTATGTATGTGGTCACGCAAAGATAAACAGTGGTTGTGTTCCTGGAAAGACATCTGGTCAGTATGAAGAGAAGTGATGGGAACCAGCTGCCTGTCTGCTCACAGTGCCACTGAGATGGTGCGGGGAGGACATCGTCCCATCCGGTGGACACGTGGGACACACCTGCATTTAAAGGCATTAGCAGGAACAAACAGCTCAGAAGCCTCTCACTCACACACACACACACATCAGTGTGACATAATGCATTCCCTAGTCCTTTAACCTAACTCTTAGTCTAACCCTCAGCCTAAAATCAAGTCTCGACCCTCGTCAAAGTTTACAAAGTGAGCAAAAACTTCAGTTTCCAGTTGGAAAAAAACCCTTTAACTGATGTTGGTATACTTTACATTTCACTTAATGCTAAAATAAGGGGAGGGGGGATGGGGGTTTAAATGTTCCCTTTAACTACAGTAGTTACCTGTTTCAACCTGTTTAGAGCTCATTGTCAAATGACTCACATTGAAAAAACATCGTGTCACTGCCACCCACCCCCCCTCTCCCCTTCGCATTTTCTAACCTCCCGGTGACTCCCAGTGCCATCCCGTGGTGTGGCGACAGAGCTTGCAGCCGGTACACATATTGATAAAACTGCTCCCTTTCCTCTCATCCTTCATCCGTCCATCCCTCCATCCCCTCCCCAGAGTCTGGTATTGATCAGACATGTCCACATTAGAGGGAGCGGAGACGCTTTTATGATAATCCACCCACCCTCCCCGCCACTCGTAATGGCTGCATTAGACGCTCATCCCCTCCGCACCCGACACCTGGCCCTCACTCTCTTTGGACTTACTGTTTGCATTACAATACTGTTTAATGGGCTCTTTAGAGGGGCCGAGGGGGCTGGGGGCAGGGGAGGGCAGGAAACTTTCCAAGAGTTTCCAGTAGATGAGGACCCAGCAAGGAGCCACTGGGAAGGTCCAGTGCGAGAGTGATAGATGGCACCAAGTTGAAGTGGAGGCGGGAGGGAGCTGAAAGTGGGGGTCCATTACCTATTACTGAATGCCTTCTCTGTCTAGCCACACCGCTCGGCTGGCTGTCTGATAGCTAACAAACTCTGGGAAGTGGAGCTTTGGATGACTGGACCCAGACAGAGGGCCAATCAATATCTCTCTCTCTCTCTCCCTCCCATTACTTTCCAGTCAAGACCATTGAGATACTCAGGAACACAAATGTAAGGAAGGAGTCCCTCTACAAACGTGCTTGAGCATGTGAGGATCCAGGTAGGTTACTCATACTGCTAGGAACCAAGTGGCAAGCGACAGTGACGTCACCCATAGTTTTTGAAGCATTAAAATTCATAATTTGGCCAGCACCATGTTAAAGTTCACAGATGTCACATGTAACCAAGCTTCTTTGGACTATACCAGCTGTCAATCAAATATGCCATGCTTGGTCATCTATTTTCCTCTAATTGTCCTATTGTAGGCCACACGGTTGGTGTAGCAGTTAGCACTCTTAACTTTGCAGCAAAAAGACCCGGGTTTGTGACCCGGTCAGAACAAGGGTCTTTCTGCATGGAGTTCTCCGGGTTCTCCAGCTTCCTTCCTCCACAGTCCAAAAACATGCAATATGGGGATTAAGTAAATTGGTCATTCTAGATTGACCATAGGTGTGAGAGTGCATGGTTGTTTGTCTCTCTATGTGGCCCTGTGATGGACTGGCGATCTGTCCGTGTTGTACCCCGCCCTATGTCAGCTGAGATTGACACAGCACTGCCCTCCGATCCTCACGTAGAGGATAAAGTAGTAGTAGTGCAGAAGACCTGCAACTAGCATTAGAGATCATTAACTCGTGTTTACTCGTGTTATAAATCAAGTAAGAAATAAAACATTTCCCTCAGTCTTGCATTCGAACAGGCTTCGTTTTGCAAGCAGCAGAGTTGCCCCCTTGTGGCTATGAAGTATATTCTTACTTCAGGGTTGTCCTCAACAGGGCGAACAGGAAGTCTAACAAGAAAAGAAATGGCGTAACAACAGAATGATGATCTGTACTCCTGCTAAACCACTGCATTATTCACCATGACTGGCTGCAGCAGAGAAGAGGTGGGACTCAAAAAGCTCATGAAAAAAAAAAAACATACCCAAGGGAGAAGAAAAAAAAGGGAGAGAGAAAGAGCCACCTGGACACCATCAGTCTCAGTGAAGGTAAACATCTCCGACATTCCTCCCGGCACACTGGCCTACAGGGGTCGAAGGTCATGATGACAAACGAGTGACCCAGGAGCCCTAAGAGGCCAAGAGAGAAGCCTCTGGAATCTCTCAGCAGGGGGACGAGGGACACAGAGACACATTCACCGGCCCAGAGGCCATGACTAAAAGGCTCGAGCGGTGTCTCAGGGCCACTATGCAAGACTCAACCTGTGGCTCTTGAAAGAAAAGAAGAAGGAAAAACACAGAGGCCACTTGTGCACAAACAGAGAGCAGCAAAAACATGTTGGACTGATCACCCAGATCTCCCTCTCTGTCCTCACTGTTCCTCCATTTCCACCTTATGGAAGCTAACGCTGAGCTATCGGTATTCATCTCGGACCCCCCCCCCCACTTATTGAGTTCAACAGTGGCTCATTACAAATGTCAGAGAAAAATGTTTTTTAGAGGTTTAATCACCTCAGATAGGTAGGAAATGATCCTTTCTACAACCCCTTGAACAAATTTCCCCCGCTGAGCTTTTAGTTAGTGTCGTAGGAAGTTAGTTGTAACTGAGGAATGTGTAATGACAATATTTCATGTGTGAGGAATGGAGAGTATGTGTGGGGGGATCTGTGGGCGATGATGATGAGGCACAACTTGAAGCTGTGCTGAACCCCTGTGTGTGTGTCAGCCATCGACACTATAAGCATTTATGTTGTGTGTTTCGTGGTCTTTGTGAGCCTTTTTTCCAGCATTTGTACAGGGTTACATCATTGGCTGCTCACGCACATGCTCGATGTGAGGAGAGTGTTCCATCTGCTTCAGTGGCTGAACTCAGTGGTGTTTAGCTCCAAGTATGTAAACACAAATATTTTAGGGTCATCTCCTTGCATTGAGCAGATGTCGATGTCTTATTTAAAGCTGTAGTAGGAAGAACAACAGGTTGTTAAATATGACCATTTTGGGAATGACAATCTCTGTCTTGACCACTTCACCCAGAGAGAAATGTGTACTTAACATGCGTCAGATCACCCAACTTATTGGGTTTACTCTTTTCCCTCTTTACGGTTAGTTTGCAGCATATTCAAAGAACCAGTCCTCTCTGGGACCTCTTGATTTATAATGATCTCATTATATTTCTCAGACGTTTGTCTCTTAGAGAAAGTAAATTAAAAAGTGTGCTGCCAACCCCCTAACTTAGAGGTAATCTGTAGCTCCAAATTTGAGCGATTGTGATGCTAAAATGAGTTTGAATGTGTTGTTACGAGATGACCTTAATGTATAGCTGCTACTAAGATTCAGCCCAGATAGATAGATAGATAGATAGATAGATAGATAGATAGATAGATAGATAGATAGATAGATAGATAGATAGATAGATAGATAGATAGATAGATAGATAGATAGATAGATAGATAGATAGATAGATAGATAGATAGATAGATAACAGCACCTTCATTCACACTACACAGCAACACAAACCAGCAAACTGAAGCTGTTTACCTTTAATAAGAACCAACGTGTTTCGAAAGACAAAGAAATATGCGACTCAATAAAACAGAGATTATTTTTAGCATAAATCACTAAAAGCCTGCGGAGAACAACCACTTTTTAGAAGCTGAAATGCATTTAGATTGCCAACTGCACCATCAAATCAAGTACGACCATTAGTGTTCATCCTCTCATCGTATTCACCCTCTAAGTGCTGTGGAGTAGTCATCTCCCAGCACATGTAGATGTAGATCAGGCTTTCCTGAACACAGTCGGTGAAGTCACACACAGCTGGCAGGGCAAAAATGTGTTTGCCAAACACTTCATGCGCTAAAAAAGCCAGCGCTGCTGCAATAGTTGGCAGTTTGATCCACAATAAACCACGGACATTTGGACTTTACAGATGTGAACAGATGAGCGACTTCCACATGGAAAGACAAAAGTATGATAGTCACAACAGCTGGATCAAAACCTCTGGAGTCATTTTCATAAACACTGTCCAATGTTTGGTATAATGTCCTCTGGGCTCTGCAGTGTATGTCCTATTATAAGAAACACTGACCAATCAGAGAGAGTAAGAACTCCTATTGGCTGTTCTGCTACAGCCATTCTGCTTACAAAGTCCCTTTGGTGGGATCATTGTTAGTCCATCAATGGCAACAAGTGCCCACACTGCAAATGCATATAAAAACAGAAAGAATAATCTATAAGTGAGATGAAGAGATCGTGTTTTGTCATTGGTCATGTATGAAACGTGCGTACGTCTGTGGACGCGACCTCAGGACAGGCGAGCTGTGATCCCTGTCCTTGGGTTTTCTTGTGATTCTATAACATAATCACAATTAAGATGGCACCATGGTGGTTTTTAATACTCTTTGTTTACCCTGTTTAGCATGTGCACTGAACATAAAGTAACCAATAGACAGAGGTGGAAAGTAACGAAATACATTTACTCAAGTTACCGTATTGAATACTTTTTTTGTGTATTTTGTTTTTTTAAAGGGACACTGTGTAGTATTTATGGGTTTATATAACCCAAAATCCACTTTTTTATACATATTATGTGCTCCTGCATTGTCTAGTCGCTGTATAATATTCTTTGTTTTATTTTCATAGTGTTTCAAAAAGTCATGTAAAACAACATGGCCGCGGGCCGCTACTGCATTGCCACGACGCCATGTTTCTACCGGAGCCTGTAATGACAAACGCGAGAGAACAAATCAAGCGTCTCTTTACTTGTAGCGGAAGTCCCGCCTCCTCTCTCTCCGCTTCGTCTGCTACGGCCACGGTAGCTCGTCCTCTCCCTCACCTCACAAACCTCATCTGCTGACATGGAGAAAGACGACGAGGACGACATTTGACCGGCTGAGGATACCGTAGCGCTCAGGGAAGGGAGGGGGTGAGCAGAGGAGCAGTTCTTTGTTGTAAATTTCAGCCTCTCCTCTAGATGGCACTATAAACTACTTACTTCACCTTTAAGTAAAATTTAAAATCAGGATTTTGTATTTTACTTGAGTACGTATTGACTCAAGTATTGTACTTGTACTCCAAAATAGTTTTGGATTTCTGAGCCCTTGTCATATTTCTACTACCCTCACACCCCACGCAAAGTAACTAAGTAACGTTTACTTAAAGTACATTTCAAATGAACTACTTTTTACTTCTACTTGAGTACATTTTCAGATGACTACTTTTACTTCTACTTGAGTAATATTTCATCAAAGTATTGGTACTTTTACTTGAGTACAATATTTTAGTACCTCGGGAAAGTTGTTTGTTTATCACGTTATTTGATCGTCAGTGATTGCACATAGAGAGATAGAGGACATTATTATCTTATGCGTACAAACCTAAACCTAATACTTACGCTGACGTGACAGGATACTGAAAAAGCAATCCATGCTTTTATCACAACTTTGCTGGATTACTGTAACGGTCTCTATGGCTGTCCAGAACGCTGCCGATCGCCTTTTAACTGGAACCCACAGACGTGAGCACATTTCACCTGTACTTTCCGCTCTTCATTGGCTCCCTGTGTGTTTTTAGAATTGATTTTTAACTTATTTTCATTGTATATAAACGTCTGAATGGTCTGGCTCCACCCTAACGCTCTGCTTCAGCCATATGTTCCCTCTTGCGCCCTGAGGTTGGCTGACCACATGACCTTGGTTATCCCTAAGACCAGGCTGAAGCTCAGGAGGATCGGGCATTTGCACTCACAACTCCCAAGCTGTGGAATAATTTGCGTTTACGTAACTGTTAACTCTTTCTAAATCTCAGGAAGATGTTTGTGTTGTTTTACTGTATGTTTTTATGTCTATTTTATGTGCGCACTATTAATGTACAGATTTTAGACTGCACAGCACTCTGTTGTTTTAAATGTGCTTTATAAATAAAGTTGGATTGGATTGAATACAAATACATCACAATGAAAAATAAGTTAAAATTATTCTATTTATTTGTTTACTATTTAAAAAGAAAGATAGATTAAACTAGAATTTCACGAATACTAATAGATTCAGTGTAATATTCTATTCTAATATAATTAGATATAATGTGCATGTCAAATACATAAATACTTATAGAGCCAGACGTGATATTAACAAATAATAATAGGTTGATTTATATATCACCTTTTTACACAATGTACAATATAATATATTAGGTTCATAAATATGTATAAAATGACTGACCCCTTATGCACGGATCATTGTGACATTTTTTTACAGATAATTACAATTATTATTTTATTTATCTGAGTGTGATTTTATCCGTTTCAGAAACAACATGAACCACGGATGACCCCCGCGATTCATTAACGTAGATTATCCCAGTCCGTTCTTTAGCAAGTCGCCAATTATCTACTGTACGTGGGTTTTCAGGTCAGAGTTCTGCGAGGGTTCTCAGTCATCCAGGTCACTGTCGGAGCGCGGATAATAGGCAAGTTGTTTGAGTTTGTCTTGAAGATGCTTCACCTCTCGTCCGAGAGGTTTGCTCCAGTTCAGTTCCTCGGCTCAGAGTTATTTGGGAAGTACTCCTTAATGACTCATTAATGATCTGACTGTTCCTGATTCATTCCTCCGTGTGTCCCTCGGTAACAGGGACTAGTCACTTCGCCGTGTACCCTGAAGTTAGCAGACAGTGGAAAAGTGAGTCAGGCTGAGACCCACATGAGTCTGTGAGTGCTGTGACTAGAAGCGCCATCTGTGCTTGACCCATGAGCTCCCCTGTCCCGGCTCTCTTACACAACCTGACAAACACGCTCATGTTCCCATCCACATCCTGAGTAAGGTCATGGCTTTGTATGGGTACAGTGACACATCACAGGAACTCCCCACATTCAGCCTCTGTAAGCTTATGGGAATGAAGGTGAGTGGGGATCCAGGCTCTGTGTAAAGCCATGTAATCGTTGCTTGCGACAGCCTGTAATTGGCACACGATTACTGTCATTACAAAATGGTAAAAGACATTGATTTATGGCATTCGTAAGGGCATAATTACATTTAATATTTATAAACACTCTTGGGCCACTTTATTAGGTACACAAGGCACCAGGTGTGGTCTTCTGCTGCTTTAAAGTTGCACCTTCAATTGTGTCGTTTTCCTCACACGTGCTGCTGAAAACTGCTGCTCACTGGAAAATTCCTTTTTTTGTGTGTGTGACATTATACAGAAAAATCTGTATTCTCTTTCTAATGACACTTTTCCATACAGTTCTAGCACTACTCAGCTCCACTTTACTCAATCCTACTTTAATGTAATGTTAAAACTGAATTCTAAACATCTGAGATGGACAATAAACTACTGTATTGGAGAAAGAAAAAGCTTGTGTGGTGAGAGGTCCCCTCCCTCCCTCCCTGCCGAGGTGCGCCACTGCGCAGGATCACCTTGTGCACCTGAATGCGCCAGCTGATTTCACTGATTGCTGCGCGGTGTCGTGCGCACTTATATATATACAGGTGTGGTGAGTGTGCTCGCCTTCTCCTTCCGCTTCCTTTTCCCCGTGGGCGGTTGTTCGGCGTGGTCTGCACACGACGCACAGGTAATGCACCTTGCCTGTTCATCTCCTCCTTTGCGTGCGTAAAATACGCATTGGTAACGTGGTCTCCACAGGTTGTAGTGACTGATCAATGGTGCGGTGGTGGCTGGATCGATGTGTCCGCTGGAGGTTCTCCTGGCTGCAGTCTCTTATCCGCAAGGCAGGTCAGCGTTTATTTTTCTTAATATCTCAGTCACTGAACTCCGCGTCACTGTTTGCGTCAATGTTTACGCCTGCATTTTCCGCGCGTCTTGGTGGAGTGATATATCAGTGGAATTAATTGTCGCTCAATTTAAAATGATTTATCTTTTACTTTTCACTTTAATTAGTTGATTTATGTTAGAAGGCGCTCCATCAAGTTCGTCCTTGGCTGCTGTTTTGGGCTTTGTTCATTTTCCTGGTCCTGGTTTAGGCCTTTAGTTTTCCTCCTCGTGCTGTTGGAGCTGGTTGTGAATGTGCCTTTATGCGCAAATCATTTTAAAAGGACGTCTGTTTGTTTTACATGTTGCTGTTAGTTTTGCTTTTCTGTTTTCTTTTGTAAATTTTAATGTGTTTGCTTTGTTTCTGTGAATAATTTGTTTTAATTCTTTTGATAATAATCTGGATTCGTTGTGGTTGGTTTCCTTATTTCAATTGAATGTTGCCTCCTATTGGTTGAATGTTGCTTTGCTTTCTTTGAATATTACTGTATTACATTTGGAGTTTGCTATATTGTATCCTTTGAATATTTTCTAGTTCCATGTTAATGTTTGACATCTCATGGCGTTGCTGTTGATTTCGCCCTCTGTGTTGGACAGGTGCTGTGATCTAAGCAGCAGCAGTCTGCTTTCCTGGTGGCGGTATTTCCTCCACAATCCCGTTTTTGGTCGGTGTGTAGCGTCACGGGTGGTTGAGTTTGTGGACCCTTCCCCCTGCTGCTGTGGTAAGAAGCCCCAGCTCTGTCCTCTTCTCTTTCCCCCCTGCCAGAGAGCTCATTTGTACTTTGTGCACTTTGAGCTTGATTCCTTGTGTCTTTAAGACTTTTTGTTAAAACATTTGGGAATTATTAATTACAAAAATACGTTTTTCAATACGTGAAGACTCCTGTCTCTGCCCAGTGGCATTAACAAACCTGTGCGACCTTGTTGAGTTCTCGAGTCGACTCTTAATACATTTCCTCTGGGTGAATTCCCTAAGTGGCGTTGTCACAACACTATATACTTGTATATACTTGTATACATATATTGATTTAAAAATACCTACCCCGCTCGCCGTCACACTTGAAAAAGAGGGCGCATGAAGCCAGTGTTTTGGTCGACTGCAGTTCACATGAGCTCCTATAATAATCCTGGGGTCTGACCAGGTCAACAGTGACTTTCCTCATGTCGCTTTCACCTTGGGTGTTGCTAGTTTTTCTGAAACACTTGACATGTTTAGGAAGTATGTCTGTTTTATGTAAGTTTTTCTCTGATCGATTTCAGAGCACATCCAAAATGTTTGACATAAAGATGCTGACAATTGATTTCATAGGTCCAATGACATTCTTTTAGTAGTAAAACTGCACTGACATGTCATGGTGGGTTGACACTTGGTTGCAGAGGGTAAACACTATCAGAATAACTAAGAACAATCTCTTTGGACTCTTGTTTTATAGTGCAGCTTATTTTACCTTATTTAAAGTCCATAGTCCGGTGGTGCTATCAAAGGTACATATGGCTCTCGCCCTCACCGCTGGGAGGATCGGGATTGACAGGTGGCGCTGCCCTTCTAAAAAAGGAGATTGGGGCTTTTTGATGGGGAACCATTACATTCATGTCCGTCCCCACTTCTGACAGCCATGTGATCTCGGTGAAAACTAAATTAGCAGATGCACACTCTCGCACGCCATCGCAGGCAGCTAGCTAGAGCTGTCACACAGCCACTCACAAAGGGAATAATTTAAACTCTAAGCAGCACTTTTTCATAATCTTTCACCGAGGGTTACCACATCAAACTGGGGGCATGGGTGTCATTGGTGAGGACAAGAGGTGGAGTGAATGAGGTCACATATGTTAGACTGTGCAGGTACAGGGTGGCTCCTTGCTCAGTGGTATTCACCATGTGATTTTCTAAAGTTAATCCATGCATGCATTTGTATTTGTGGAGCTCTTTTCCTGAACTGCAATCTGGTTTGAACAACTTGGGCTGGCTTTACACGGCAACGCTCCCGGGTGAAACCGACAAAATATTTTATCAGATGCGCCTTTCGTTTAGACGGCGACGGCGTTTTTTTTGGGGCTTAAAAACGCAAAAAAATGAACCCACCCTCCAGAGTGGAAATCTTAAAAACGCTCCGCTGTCGCGTTCCCGTCTAAAGGGTTGAAAACGCAAACGTGTTGTTGCAAAAACAACAACAAACATGTCGGATTCGATCCATCAGTCGGACATTCAAGTCGCCTTAGCTGCTCTGATACCTATCCAGGAGTCATTTCAGCAATTACGCCGAGTTAATGTTGTGGTTTTTTTTCGACTGTGGGCTACTCGGCGCTACTAGAGAGAAGTAGAAGGACATTTCAGTGCATGCGCGCGCTCCTGGTGTTGTTGTGCCACAGTGCCACCTAGCCACCTGGCATGCACACTACATAAAATTTTACACACTTTTGCGTCACCGTGTGCATGCAGATTTCCACCCGAAGACGCTCGTCTAAACGCGAAATAAAGTGGGAACGCAACGCCACTTTTGCGGTTTGTGTTCAGATCGTTGTCGTGTAAAGCCAGCCTTGGATGAGATTGAAGAGCGTGGGGCGAGATTTGCGCAGGTCAGCAAGTCGGGTAGAGACAGACGAGCACCCCTGCTAATGTGGTCTGTCTGAATTAATTGATTTCCTGTCTTTTTTTTTTTGTGTGGACAAGTTTAATTATTGATGTTTATTGGGATGTGAAGAGGATTTCAACAAATAAAATGACACATTTCTTTATAAATACGTTTTATGCACAGTGGTAATTGCGCAGAAATGCCAACTCCACTTAACTGTAGATTGGATTTAATTAATGGTTGTATTAGTGAAATCCTGTGTGAGTTAAGAGTTCTGATGGCCTGTGGGGAGAAACTGTTAATTAGTCTATTGCATCGTGAGAAAGGTTTGTTTTACTCTAATGGTAATGTGTGTAGTTGCGAGGAAAAAAGGGTTGTGCAAACATCGGGGGCTTTGTGAATTTGGCAGGAAATGAGTGGACCGAGACACTAGATCTGAGAACAGTCACAGACTGACGTTATGTCTGTTTACTTGCTTAAACTATCCAGAAATATGAATCATCTAAAAGGGAGAGGGTTTTTGAAAACATTTTTTTGAAAACTGTTTGGAAACCTTTGGAAATGATGACCGTTACCTGGAGTCTCTTCCTGGTTGTTATCCATCGTGATTCCACGATCAGCTTCACCATCGTTGTTTCTGCGTAGTGGTACTTTCTAAAAACTAAGCAAATAACTGCGTGCATACATGACGGGTCGTGTAACATAAAGGTGTTTCAGGTGTGGTTGTATGGACTCATTTCTAGGCACAGATCGGAGTGGAAGTCGCGCTGCAGACTCGGTCAAACCACAATACAGGCGTGTGGGTAAAGTGGAAAGTTTTGTGAGGCACAAGCTCAATGAATTAAAAACAAAATCTCCTCATTCAGAAACATGAGATCAATGACTGCAAAAACATATTGAAACAATGTCTATTGCATGTCTACAAAAGGAATCCCCCCACTTTCGTTTTTGGCCCTGGTAGTTCCTCGTTTGTGTCTGGCTCAAGGATTTGAAACATGGGGATTGTGGGTGTCATTGACAATCTCTTTGAGGCAAACTTGTGACTTGTGCTGCAGAAGTAAAGAAATGAAACGGTCTAGACATGAATTGACTTGGTGTAAGGCTCACAGATTTGCTCACATTTCCCTAAGAAAATCTTTAAATTAAATGTTCACATCAAACTACCGAAGCAACCTGTAAAAACTCTTCAGTCTCTTTTCTGTTGAGAGAGAGACACAATAACGGGTGTTTATTTCGCTGGATATGAATGAATTAAGTGTGTGAAGCATTTACAATGTAATACATTTTGCTTATAGGAAGCTGCTCAGTTCATTTGATGTCTGAACAGAAGCCGGTCATGGCGAGACTCCCACTATCCTGGTCCGGTGTGAACATGACTTCTGGCACGCTCGTAGAGCAGGAAGCACAAATAACATTGTATCTGTGTAACAGAGTGATAACAGAGCTGCTTAAGATTAATCCTAGTTTGACACATAATGTTACAGGACAAAGATAAAAATGGACATCCGTGCAGGTGTGTTAGGGCAGTGTTTCCTCCAGGTGGACGTCAGAGGCAGCTTTGTGTCCACTGGTTTAGTGATTCCGAATCAAAGGCTATAATGTCTATTCTCACCAATAAAACGGCGTTTAACAACATGTATACATTTGGAGCAGTTTCACACCTTGCAGATCTCTTGATCATGGAAATGCCAGAACAATATTAACCCTGGATTTTTACTGGAAGTTGATCGGGAAAGTCTACTTAATGCTGCAATTAATTTAAATGTTATCAAAATCACAAGAACACGCCGTATTTAACTTCTCTCAGTGCTCTCTCGCTCTCACAACAAAATTCCACCTCTGTCCCGTGACTTGGTTTCTTCTTCGTTGCTGAGCCCAGTGCGACATACGCATGTTTGTCTGTGCAAGGCTCCTGTAGTAACATGGAGTGTTGCGATTGTGCAGGACTTTGCACTAAGTGGCCTGGGATCATATTGGTACAAATGGCTTTTTCTAAGGCTACAAAATCATATTCTTATACAGCGATTATACAACACTGATTTTTGCTCAGAAATACTACAAAATGTAACTTTAAAGGCAAAATGTGTGTCAAATTACCATTTTAGATTGAAATATTGTCCTGACGGAAAAAAATATGTTTCTCACAGATCTGCACAAATATTACAGAGAAATTGTTGAATGAAAATGAGAATAATTTTCTGTCATATCGCAATCACATTTCAGTCAAAAATAATCACAATTAGCCCTACTTTCTATCACAGAGGGGTCGTTACTTGCGGTGTTAAACACACACATCATACACAGAACGTCTGTGATGCGCAGTAGCAATTTTTAATTGTATTCTGAATACAGTGACAATCTCATCCAACTCTTGAGTTTTCAGAAAAATATACAGTTAATCTGCCGTGGCTATAACGGCGGTGTTCAAATGTGCTTGCCATGAGAACACGGTAAACAACCCAATTTTTGAACACAGCACATTTATGTACCGGGGTCAACTGCTGGACCAGCAAGGAACAACACACAGATAAGTGGTGTCACGTCACTCTCTGCTCAAGACCTTAGTATTCTTCTATGTATTTACACACACACACACACACACACAGAAAAAAAACCAGAGGCAGAGGAGGGGGGTGGTGGTCTTCATTTCATGATCATCTCTGCTCCTGCTTGATCTCGAATGCCTCGGGTCATGCAAGCCTCCAGGGTATTTGCAGTGGTTGGAGGTGGTGCAGAGAGGTGAGAAAGGGGGGGGGGGGGGTTTACTTACAGGTTCATTTGGAGGCTTTAGCTGCTGTGACTCATTGTGACCTCCCCTGGGCTTTGGACACAGCGAGAGCTCGGCGAGGGAGTGGGGGGGGGGCTGAGCGGGGAGGGAGAATCGGAGAAGCAACGGAGAAGAAAAGACTTGTGCGTGTCCTCATGGTGTTTAGCTGTGATTAGATGGAGCGGCGTCTCTGTGGTGGCTGTACATCCATCTGCCGCTCGGGGCGGCGCGAAGTGTTCCTGTTGCCACCTTCATGACCTCAGACCTAAACACGCCAATTAACCACCACTGGACTTTCCACTTTCCCTCAAACTCTGGTCCAAACAAAAACACCACTACATCCATTCCCCTCCGCTTCTGTTCATCTGTGATCTGCTGCCACTTCCTTTGACCCACGTTTAGACAAAATCGCTCTCTTTTAGCCACAAACGATACCCAGGCAAGGAAACACAATCACGGTTACTTGTAAAGACGAGTTTTGCATCAACCATTCCTTTGAATCAGTATCTTTGTCCTAGTAAAGTAAAAGATTAGGCATCATTTCTGCCTTTTATGCTCTCCATCATGTTTTCCTCCTTCAGGAGTTTTCTTATTACCATACAGGAGATGTAGTAGGAGTAGCAGTTTATTACAGGACTTGCTTTGAGTCATGCTAGCAGTGTGACGCTAAAAATGTAATGTTGGTTCATCATCCTCTTTGATCCAGACTGAAATAAACGGCATGCTTTTAGATGGATGGTGACATTATGCACATTCATTCATGATCCGTAGCGCGCGCAGGCATTTTAGGGGGTGGATGCTTGAATGGAAAATAAAAAAAACACCCTTCTCATAATGAATTGAAAATAATAACGTTACAGTGGCAGATCGTGTGCTTCCATGCTAATTGTGCTGTAGAGGGTTGTCCTTTGTCTCCTCTTTGTCTTCATCGCCAGAGAAGCATTGCTTCTGTAGCTAAACATCATTTTGCTTTGGACTCTGACATCTGTGACTTCATTGATATTTAACTTTTTTTTTAATCATGATTTACTGTCTCGTGTTCTTCATGTACCTTTTACCTTGAAAAGCACTTTGATCAACCCATCATGCGTACGGGTAGGTGCCTTGTTGGAGGTTAATTGCATAATTATATATCAGGACTGCCTGGTAACAGAGTCGGTGCATTAGAACAGGGTAGACTCAGCAGCAGATAGACTCTAATGGACCACTTGTCATCTGACAATGTTTTGAAAAGATTTAAGGTAAATTAAAAGATACTAATGTAGTCCTAACTTCTATAAGGTGGAAATGGATTTTCAAAAAAGCCTCCTAGCATTGAGTTGAATTAGTTTTAAGCCTGAGAATCACCAAACCACTTTATGCAGTATCTATAGGAGACTGAGGGTACTTTAACACCTACAGCATTTGGTGCGCACCAAATGTGTTTGGTTCCTTGGTTCGGTTCGTTTGTGTAGGTGTGAATATAACCTCGGTACTTTGGTGCGCACCAAATCAAACCGGTCCAATACCTGCCTGAAGGGGTGGTCTCGGACCGCTTTATCTGCTCTACTTTGATACGGTTCCTCTGGTGTGAAAGCAACTAAACCAAATGGGACGAAACGGTATAGTTTAATGCATTATGGGTATGAGATGAGATACAGGATTACCCCAAATTTCCAACGGGCGCGTCAGCGGCGCCGTTTTTGCGCCATCCTCTGCCCAGCGTCAATCCCCACCGCGCTGCCTTGCGAGAGCCAGCTGTATTCAGCGAGCCAGCGATCAGCTCCGGTGACCACGCCGCTTACGTTCTGTGGCGCTGACGCGCCTGATGGAAATCAGGGGTTAGTCCGGTTCTGGTGCAGAAGGTCTTTGCGGTCTATTTTGGTTTGTTTAGAACTATGCATATGTGAAAGCAAACCGTACCCACGTCCCTTTGCTACATTGTAACATTATTCTGACTGGTGCGGACCAAAGCAATTGAACTATAGGGGTGGAAGCGCCCTTAGATAAAATTAGGTAAACTTTCATATCTGAGCTTGTAAAGACCCGGAAAGTTCTTTTTTTTACCACTTTATCCTTTACATGAGGTTCACAGTGGCCACTGGTACCAGCGTACACAGGTTGCTAGTCCATCACATGGAGACAAACAACCATCCACTCTCACACTAAAGGTTCATTTAGACTGTCCTATTTGCCTAATCCCCAAATCTGCATGTTTTTGGACTGTGGGAGAAAACCCAAGCACACATGCGGAGAACATGCAAACTCCATGCAGAAAGGCCCTCATTCTGACCGCGTCACGAACCCAATAAATGAAAAAAAAAAAAAAAAAAAAAAAATTACTGCTTTGTACTGGTAATAAAATTGAGGCAAACCTGAATGGTACCCAACCCAATTGACACTGTAACATCCTGCTATATTTGTCTCACATGTGCTGTTTAATGGGTTAAGGATGACTGAAATTCTGAGCAAAATCTTGAAGTCATTGGTGCCATGACGACGGATACTGTAAATCATTTTCCTTTTAACTTGGCATCTGGGGGGGGGGGGGTTTGCAGTGCATCATGAAGCCTCCTGTCAAACTTACAAGAGCCAATGTGGCTGCTCTGAGCCGGTGACGGGTGGGAGCTCGTGAAATCATGCAAACGTTTCACTGAAAACTTCCTGTGGTTGGTGAGGCAAGAAAGAGACACTGTAGAATAAATGAGGTTAAAAAGTCACTGTTTTCTAAATGTAATCATAATGCAGAAAGTTTACACTTGCTGATTTTGCTCTGCTAAGTGTTTTGTGTCTCTTTCCTATAAATCCCTTTTTCTTTTTTGCATATACTCCCCACTTGATGATTCAAGTCGAGCTTTTAGAAGTGTGTGAGCATGTGGAAGCAGAGCGACGGATTACCCGAGGGCCTGTGTTGTGGCACGGCTGTGTCAGAGCCATGTTGGGACTTGTAGCAGTTGAGTCTTGACACTGAGCCCAGCAGCACCCAAGGGCTCCTGAGCATGCTATGGTGGCCTGCGTCAGGGCCAACACCAGAGAGATGACAGCACCATTCATCACTTTTGTTAGCAGCTGCTGAGAGGAGCAGTTGTTTCACGGGCGCTGGTACGAGATGTTTTGGTAGGAAGGTAACTACTGAATTAAAATGTAGGTGGTTACAAAAGACTAACTTTACTTTTGCCTAATTCAGCAATTAGGGCAACCACGTGGAGGTTATTAACCCGACAAACCTGAAACGCATGCGGGACTTTTGATAGACCTTTGATTCTGGGGTCTGTGGATTACCGATCGATTCAATCTTTATTCATACGAAAATGAAACGAGGAAGTTAATTGGCAAATGTTTACTTTAATCTACAGTAATGGCTTGGTTTAAGTTTTTTTTCAGAATGTCCATAATTGCTCAAAAGCTCTGAAACAAAAATCCAGTTTTTTAGAAAACTTTAAGAGACTCACTCTAATATAAACTGTTTTTCTGAGTCATGTTTTACAATTTTGCACATTGTTGTAGTTTTCATGGCCTTTACTCCAAAACACCCCGACTGAAAATAGTGGTATTTTCCTTTCAAGTTTGGTAAAGTTCTCGCAAAGGTGTCGTAAAAACCATGAAGATGGAAGCCGAGGATAAGAAATAAACAATTTTTATAGTCTTTTAAATACACAATTATAATTACTTTACACTTATAATGTGGAGCGAACATTGATGGGCGTTTTCCCAGAAATCAACATAGTCCAGCATTAAAAAGGATAAAGTTTTTAAGGAAAGGAAAAATTGGAAATTGTTTACATTATCAATATGACAGCTGTCTTGGAAATCACTATTGTACAACACTGAAAGGGGCGATTGCTCTACGATAGCAAAGGCAGCTCAGCCTCCTCTAAAACAGACGTCTCAAACTTGCGGCCCATTGTTCCATAGCCACACAAATGTTTTTATTTTGAAAGTCTGTTTCTGCTGTATCATGATGGAAAAATCACCATATTATTGTAAGCTCATATCGCCCACTACAACAGAACAGTTGCTTTTTTCTGAAATGTTGGAAGTCTTTTTTTTTTTTACTTGAGACCCCTGCTCTAAATTGTCATCAGATATGTACTGTGTTGTAGTTACATTTCGGTGAGCTTGACGGTGATTGGACAAAATGCAGTATGAACTTCCACTGAAGCTCAGCTTCTCTGGGAGTCCGAGGAGCAATGGACGGGCACGGATGCGGGGCTTCTGCGTGTGTATATACTGTATATACATATTTGTATGTATGTATTTATATGCATATATGTGTATATGTACACATATATTTATATATATGTGTATGTATATATTTAGGTATATATGTGTATATATATACATACGTATTCTTTTCATATTTCTTATATATGTGTAAATATATATATATATATATATATATATATATATATATATATATATATATATATATATATATATATATATATATATATATATATATATATATATATATATATACATGTATAAACTTTCGATGACCCATGGTTTGCAGACACGTGGATGAATGCTGCTCGTGGTACAACAGTGGTACTACATGTCTGATTGATTGAGTGAGTGAGTGAGTGGTCCGCTCTGATTCACAGCTGCCTACTTTCCTTCCACCCAAGCTTGACCTGAGATGGCATCAGTGAGGCAATTTGAAATGAATACAGCAAGGTAGAAAATTGGATTGTGGAAGCTGTTTTACAAGTCTGGACTGATCGATGCTCACGTGGCGCGTGCACAGAAAATCTTCTCCGGGGCTATCATTTCAACATAAGAGAGAAAAGGTGCCTCATTAGAGAGGTTGGCAAAAGTGAAGACAACGGATAAACTCAGCAGTAAATAAGACTCCTTTTTTTTTTTTTTAAAGGGGGTGTACGTGGGACTCAACACAGCCAATTTACTCAGGCTTCCTACATGTGCAAATATAAACACTGGTGATTCCTGTTAACTGGATTGTTTACTACACTGACACTCACTTTCACATTCAAATTGGTTGGTGATGATGTTTAAACACTGACTAAAAAAAGGGTGATTTAACCCCGTTCCCATTGTCAGTAGTTTTTCTGGCCTGTGTGAAAATTGTGACAGTAAGTTATGTGGTAGGTTTGATGCTAAGTTTGACGTCGTACATGTTAACCCTTTAACACCGAGCGTATCGCAGATGACACGTTTGCACAAGTGCACTTTGCATTTGCTGTCTGAAAAATTCCAACGTGTTTCTGAACGCTGAGAAGTTGTAAGTCAAAGCCAGCATGTGGTTATTACGGTAATTTCACTCACACTGCTGCAGGAAGCCAGTGAATCAGTGTCTTTGTCAAACAAGTAGGAAAAAACACCTGTACATAGTTTCCATTTTTTGGCCTATTTTTGGACTCAAACAAATGCTATTTTATACTGTTCAAAT